>NC_139222.1:253719644-254047144 GCF_055691185.1 Crinia signifera
CACTTACATTAATTCTATTCCCTGCCTGTGGTATATGGCATGACCGTTGGCCAACAGCCACAGGTTTCCTTACCCTATTGCTCAATTTCAAATCAGATTGCTCACTCTGGTCGAACGACTCCCTAACTACAGTCAATACAACTAACTGCATGATGTGCGCTACATTAAATGTATCTTGCACCTCAAAACTTTATTCTGAGGGGTGCTTGAAAGGCGCCCATGTCTGGACCAGGAGAGGTGTCCCAATTAGTAGTGGATCCCCCTTGATTTATTACCATCTAAAGCCTTGTCATTCTTAGAGAAGGAAGAGAGCCCCAAAACATAGCAAAGCACAAGAACATTTAGCTTGGGTATATCCATTTGCCCAACATTAACTCAATAGCAGGTCTAGGGGGAAGACAAATGGCCAGCTCTGTGGAGTCTGAATTTGACCATTCATATCATGGATATCCAAAAAGTATGTGGGAATGGTGTCCCCCCTCCTTTGCTTATTGAAGCTGCAACCTACACTGATCAACTGGAGACTGCTTCCCCATATGGAGTGTGGTCAGAATCCTGAATGTGAAATCCTAAGGATCACAATACCAAAAGGCTCCAGCAGTCAGTATTCCCGTTGGGTTATGTTTAATGGTAATGCTACCAGGAGAGGTGGGTACTCGCCAAATCTGCCATCATTGCGACCGTCAGGATTCTGACTATTGGCATCCTGACCACAGCCATTTGTAACAGAACCTTTCCCTACAACACTAGCATGGACTCTGGTTAAGGATTTCAGAACCGTGCACTAACCATTCCCAAAACCTCTATCCGTTACTGTAGCTGCCTTTAGATTTTTATAGACTGACAGTAAAAAAAAAAAAAAAAAAAAAAGAAGTAAAAGATGTACATACAGTAGGCCACATACCAGACGGGTACATTATTGCATCAGTCATTGGACAAGCTGCAATATGTAGCAATCTGGCATAATGAATCATTCATTTGCTAATAAAATAGAGCAGTTTCAAAGGATGAAAGATCTGAAAAACATGTAATTAGCAAGAAAAGGAAAACAGTAATGTGTTCAGTCATAAGAGGACCGGTTCTCTCAGCATTTCCCATCAGTACAGCGAGCCAGTTTCATATTCTTTGGATTACCTGTCATTCCAGCCTTGCACGAGCGCCATTGTTTGGATACTATTCTCTAGTTTGAATACGCTAATCTGTGCACATGCTTTCTAAATAAATGTGGTCGTTCTGTCTATATCGAAGTGATATAGGGCCAGATTCTCTAAGCTTCAAAAGTGATAAAATGGAGAGTGATAAACAGCCAGCCAATCAGCTCCTACCTGTCATGTCACAGACTGTTTGAAAAATATCAGGCAGGAGCTGATTGGCTGGCTGTTTATCACTCTCCATTTTATCACTTTTGAAGCTTAGAGAATCCGGCCCATAATCTGGCAAAGAATTACTGTACAGAAATACTGGGTTTAGTTGAAGAATAGGATTAAAAGTTAGAATGAAGATGATGCTTACAGCCATTATACGTTTCCCATCCTGCTCGGCGTAACAAGGCCACCATCCTCTCATGGACTTCTGTTCAAAGAGAGAGGCAACCTTCGATGGTTTGGCATTGTCCATCATATCCAGGCTGCACTTCTGGGAGGTTTTGGCTGGGATTACGGTGCGGTGTAAATCAAGTTCAACAAAACCTAGAGAGTGCAAATATAGATTTCATCACCGGTGTCTTACTGTGCATCCTGTATTAAATATAGTTTTCTTGGCATTAGAGTGAACAATATAAATCCCACCGAACACTATGTGCATTCACCGGATTCACAGTACAAAAAAAATGTTCTGGAGCCTCTTCCAAAAGTAGATGCATACAGTGCTGTGAGCCAATCTATAGAGCCGCAGGAATAGAGTTATAGTGACTGCCAACATCTGCAGAATGTCAACTTGTCCACAAAGTCAACATGAAAAATGTTGACATTCTTATGGTAGGTCAGGTTAGTAATAGGAACTAGAGAGGGTTACTGATTGGCTACATGAGGGAAGGTTGTTAGGGAATAGAGGGAGGATTAGGGGTAAATTGAGCACACATTACAGTGATGTGTACCCTGCCTATATCGTGGGTGACGGGAGTCGGGACTCTGCAAGTGCTGATGTAGGGGGTGATGGAGCATCGCTGGCCTACTGGTTGACCAAAAGACTTGGCTAATGACAGCGGGAACATGCAAATCAGGCATCCGCACAAGACAATGTGAATGATATATCATGGTGTTCCATGTCAAAAACGATATATTGGGATATATGGTCTTGTGTGTACCTAGATTTAGGCTGATGGAAAGGAGGGTTAGAATTAGGCACTGCGGGGGATGTTTAGGGTTAGATTATTGGAGTTAAAAGTAAGTGTTAGGCACAGAGGAACAGAGGGTTAGGAGTTACCACTAAACTGATAAACAACCAGCTCCTAACTGTCATATTTCAAACCAAGCCTGTAAAATGGCAGGTAGGAGCTGATTGGCTGGTTGTTTATCACTGTCCACTTGAAGCTTAGTGCATCTGGCCCCTAACTATACCTGAAACACCGAAGTGAGAGCTGCATCGGGACAGTTCTAATCATATTGTTACTTCAGTGTTGACAAAATTATAAATGTCCGCATTATGGCCAGATCGACATTCTCATGCAAACTTGCTTATCAGTAAAATACACGGAACTCCGTTATGCCAAATCAGTCATTAATGTTTAATGAGATTTATAAATGCTCTTAGGATGTAGTATTCCACCTACTTATAGCAATGGTTTTCCTAATCACATTGTTCTAAAGTACATACAAGAGGACAATTTGATTAAATTCCAGTAAAAATGGGAGGCATTTATATACACATCTCAGTGTGGTCAAGCTTCAAAACACTCCTAAAAGCTGAGCAGTTACCCAAAGCCAATGAGCCCTTTTGCTCGGAGCCTTCCACTGGACATTTTAATAGATTTGCCCTTTTGATTAACGCCATCAGCACCTCTCTGTGGAAGACCAGGTCAAAGACTAACAGGTTATTGTTAGATCAATAATTTGGGTAAAAGCTTTTTATGACTCAGTCAGCACACTAGTAAAAGTGTCTTTCTGATTTACAACTTTCCCCAGAGGCCATCGCCTTTCCTCCTGCACGCATGGAGAACATATGGCTTGTCATACATGTATTTTAGAGAAGCAACTGGTCAGTCTCAAGGCCGGGGGTGTCTTACTAATGAGAACCATATGCCTCACCCGATTGGCTGTTAAGAAATTAAAAGCGGACGTTGATCTCAATAAAAATTGAAAAGTTGTCCATCGTTTCATAAATACGAGGCAGTGTGTCACTTTGCCTGCCCACAGCATCGCAACAAATCAGCATATTTGTAAACATACTTAAATCACCCAAGAATATGAAGCACAGCGGTGTCACCGGGGGCTGCGCAGAGCGTACTCTGGAAAGCGATGGGGGGCCCTCTAGAGATGAAGGTTTAATTCAATTTCTTCAACTTCTTTTAATGAAGTGTATTAGGGAAAAGGAATTGCAACCATCAATGTATCAAAACTAAAACCTGGAAATCCATACCTAAGTAGTCATCCAAGGAAAATTTGTCATTGTCCCAGATTTGAAGTAATAGTTTTGGTGGTAGCTTAAATTCTGTTTTATCAAGGCTCCAGAAATGTTCCTGAAATATACCAGAGAGACGTTAGGTCATAGACACTCTTGTTTCTTTTGTCAATGGTTTCCAATAATTCAATATAGAACTGATCAACTTGTATTATATACAAGACGCCAACTGATTCCTCCAGCGTTAACCCATTAATAACTTAGAGTAAACGCAATAAAGCATCACTGAGAAAACTGACATTTTTTCTGGAGTTGTATTTAATCCGGGTTCTTAAAAATGTAATACTAACAAGTGCTTGAATAGAATGCTAAATCTAAACAAAACCAAAACAATTATACAAAAAAGGTGTACTCATACATCAATGCAACAGTCACGCCAAGTGGCCCCTTCAGGTCCCATAAGACACTGCTATTGTTGGAGTCTTTTTGCAGAATTGAGAGTTATGGGGCCCATACACCAGACTTGTATCTTGGAAATCCCCCCGGTCCCCTGACAGTTGCGCCAGGTGACCAGGGATATTAAACATGCTTAAAATATCCTGATTCTCAAGAGGTTCGCTGAACCTGGACATTTTTTTTACACATTGATTAGCGATCGCTCAGTGTATTGGCAACATTAAGCATGTTAGTCGGTTAAAGCGGGTCAGGGGATTGAGCCCACACATGTACGGGCTCCTTCAGTCACAAGGTTTAGAAATTGGGATGCACCAGAAAACCACACCGATTAATTTGATATGCAACGTTTGTATATTTGTGTGCGACAGTGTGACTCTACACAAAAGGACAACAGAATTTGTCATGAGAAAAGCTGCAGTCTTAGCATTTCGTATACATATGTGCACAGATATACAGTCAGGTCCATAAATATTGGAACAGTGACAGTGTTCATATTTTGGGCTCTATACACCACCACAATGGATTTGAAATGAAACCAACAAGATGTGCTATAACTGCAGACTTTCAGCTTTAATTTACATCTAAATCAGGTGAATGGTGTAGGAATTACAACGGTTTCTATATTTGCCGCCCACTTATTAAGGGTCCAAAAGTAATGGGACAAACTAAACAATCCTAAATCAAACTTTCACTTTAATACTTTATTTCAAATCCTTTGCAGTCAATTACAGCATGAAGTTTGGAATGCATAGACATCACTAGACGCTCGGTTTCATCCCTGGTGATGCTCTGCCAGGCCTCTACTGAAAAGGTCTTCAGTTCCAGCTTGTTCTTAGGGCATTTTTCCTTCAGTTTAGTCTTCCTGTTTTTGAGGCTTACCAATGGTTTACATCTTGTGGTGAACCATCTATATTCATGCATATAAGTCTTCTCTTGGATATTGACACATACACCTACCTCCTGGAGAGTGTTCAACTGTTGAGAAGGGGTTTTTCTTCACCAGTGAAGGACTTCTTCTGTCATCCACCACAGTTTTCCATGGTCTTTTGGTGTTGCTGAGCTCTCCGGTGCGTTTTCTTTTTAAGAAAGTGTCAAAAAGTTGATTTGGCCACACCTAATGTTTTTGCCATCTCTGATGGATTTCTTTAGATTTTTCAGCCTAATGATGGTTTGCTTCCCTGATCGTGACAGATTTCTCATATTGAGAGTCGTCAGAAACAGAATCCAAATGTCAACACCTGGAATCGACTACAGACCTTTCACCTGCTTAATTGACAATTAAATGACGAGGGAATAGCCCACACCTGTCCATGAAATAGCTGTTGAGTTGATGGTCCCATTAAGGTGCGTACACACGGGGGCGATTTTGTGTAATATCGCTAGAAATATGGTCGCTGAGCGACCATATTGCCCGCGATGGGAGTGTGCACTGGCGGGCTCCCCCTGGAAGTTTCTGTTTCATCAGCGACCATCTCTGGTCGCTGATGAACAGGAGACACAGAGCAATATATTGCTCAGCAATATATCTCCCCCATGTGTACGGGGCTTTACTTTTGGTCCCTTAAAAAGTGGGTGGCACAAATAGAAACCTTTATAATTCCTACACCGTTCCCCTGATTTGGATGTAAATACCCTCAAATTAAAGCTGAAAGTCTAAGGATGATATTTGGTGTATCAGCGGTATAAGCGCAAGAGGACACATCTATATATAGACGCGCATACACAAGCACACATAAAAATGCACAAACAAAATATAAATAGGATGAAATGTAATAGGGTGAGCGAATCCGAAAACGAGAGATTTGGCAAGAAATCTCAAATATTTTTTTTAAAGCGGCAATCCTTTATACTGCAAAATGAAACTGCTTTTGCCGTGGAAATGATTGCCGCTTTAAAAAAACATATTACATTTCACCCGTAGTGTTCACCCAGTATCTTTCCCTTGGCTTCAACAACCTGCGTTAGGCACATTGGCAGCGCTCAACTCTTCATCTTATAACGTCTGCAGGAGCATATGTCTACCACACACACAGGAATCTGGTGCTTTCCGCTCAGCGTATATAATACAGGCACGGCAATGTATGAGGCGCCCACCTTCTTAGAAATAATACAGAGTTGTTCCGCTGGAAGATATTCAAATGGGAAAACAAATCGCCAGTTAAAGTTTCCTTCACCGTCCAGTGACCGATAGTGCACATCTGTTTTCTGCTTATTTTCTTCATTGCCAGGAATCCAACTGAAAAGTAATACGCAAACATATTTGGGTTTTATGTGACCTCCTTAACTAGCGCTTTTGGTACTATCCAAAAAAAGGTTTCACTGATTACAAACTGCAGACTTATTCCACATGCTGATCTCCGCCGCCCAGCCATGAAATCAAGTAACAAGTGCAGGAAGCTGAAATCTTTAGACGCAGGATTGGCCTGACCTCCGACGGCTAGTGTACTCATCTGGGGCTCATTTAGCCAAAACAAACACCAGAGATAATAAGCCAATTCAGGGCACCAGTCCCGGTCCTTTTACATAACTAGTTTTAGATGCTGAAAACAGCATTAAATAATTCAAATAAAAAAATGTAAAAAAAATAAAAATAAATTTCCTAAAAAATTCACTTTGGACCTGAACAGACATTTTTTAACCCTTTGAGTGCCAAGTGAATTTGTCAAGATAGGTGTGAAAATTGCCAACAAACATTTTTATTCATCATAATGACCTGTAATGTTTACCTCATAAGAATTATCTTTTTTTCCACAACATCTATTTGAATTTATATAACAAATGTGGAGTGATGCTGACATTTTTAGCAGATATTTAGAAAATCTCTCAGATGTTGGCACTCCAAGGGTAAACACAGCATGTATAACAACTTAGAAGAGGATTGGTAAGTACTTCATCTCTCTATGCTTCAATAAATACCCTCCTAGAAATCAGGGGTGAAATTTAATAGGATGAGAGATTCAGAAAGTGAGATTTGGTGAGGAATCTCCAGGTTTTTTTAAAGTGGCAATCTACATTGCAGAATCAAACTGGAAACATTGGCTTTTTATTAAATGTGTCCTTATACAATAAAAAGCCAATGTTTCCAACCCAGAAAGTTGATTCAACCCAGAAAGAGATTTTCTAAAAAATATCCAGTTTTTACTGGAGATTTCTTAGAAAATCTTTCACTTTCTGAATCGCTCATCCTATTAAAATTTCCCCCCAGGACTCCCAAGCAGAGACGGTTGAGCACAATGTAAGATATTAACATGCCCAAGTGCCGGAAGTTACTACACCAAATGGGTCACACTTCTAAATGCTACCTTATTTTCAGGGGACCTCCCAAAACGGAGGAAGATGGTATCCAACGATAAAGATTTAGGTGCAAAATGACAACGTTGATGCATAGAATAAGGCTTAAAGAATTCTTAAATAAAGATTGGCATTATAACGCATTCTTATACATACAAAGCTGCCCGACAGGTTAGCTTTTCTGCAGAGGTTTTTCTGGGTTGGAAACATTGGCTTTTTATTGTATACGAACAAAGTTAAAAAAATTTATTATCTTAAAAAAACTAAAATAAAAAACAAGAACATGGGGGAAAAAAACATTACATGCTAAACATAAATAAATAAAAATGAATTAAAGTAAAACATAAAACCCTTAACTGAACGTAAAAAATGTACATTGAAAACCGAGTCCGGTCTATAGTACGGATCTTTACATTCTAAAGGTCTCATTTTAGATTTAAAAAAAATACAAGCCTTGAAAACGTTTGCTAAAAAGCAATTAAAAAATAATAATTTCAACAATAAAATTGTCTATATAGATAATAACACATTATATTCAATGAGAATGTAATGTAAAAATATGAATTTCTCTTTATGTACAGGAATGAGAAAGTCCATAGCTTGGGTGAACCCCTCAAATCAGATATTTATTCACTCCGTGTTTGGTACAGAAATGAGGTCTACAAAACAGGATTTAGCCATTATTTCCAATTAGCCATGCGGGAACGGCAGTGTCCCTCAGCAGGGGGTGGGGGGTCTGCGGCTGTTGGGAGTCCCCCCCTGTCAGCTACTGAGCAGTGGTGAATAAACGAGCACCACAGCGTCAAAACAGGGGCATGGCCTCGTGTGAAGATGCACCTATAGGCCACTTCCCCTTTCTGGATAGCCACGCCCCCTGATTTTTGGGGCGCACGTCTGTGTCCCTCTTCAAAAGAGCCCAAAAATTGTGAGGTATGCAGAAGGCCATCACATGTAATCAGCAGACACCACATGCATGGCAGCATTGTGGAGGCACAAAATAAAAGGAGTCTGAACAGACAGTTCAACAGATTTTTCAGACTCCTTGAATCACTGACTGAGATTAGAGAAGTCATCAGCCTGATTGTCAAGAAACATGGAGTCGCAACCCCATGCTGAGAAGGTCAGGACCCACAGTAGCTGTGCTAAGCAGTCATTTGGCCAATCAAGTGACCTCTAGTAGTCACTGGCGGAACTTCACCTCAAAAAAAGGGAGGTGGATTTAGCCATTTGCCCTTCCTACCATATAATGGCAATAACCATGGATATATCACGTACCCTTTCACGTAAATGTCGCTCATTTCCTCCCCTGTAATACTCTTCTCATCCAGGATGACATCTTTGGTATTCCATACAATCACCCGGAGAATGTATCTAGTAACACAGAAAACATTAGAAAGAGCACAAGAAACATTTGTACTAATACTACTGCACTATGCAATATGTAAAATAAGCAATTATTGAGCATATATTTTTTGAAATGATATATACACACTGTATTTATATAAATATCTCCTGGGTAATTATTATGAACTAGGTGATTCATCACGCCCTACGGGCGCTCTTCACGCCGGCGTAAGGGGCTGCGCCCCCTTTATTTGTGAACGTTTGTATATGAGAAATATTGTTAGAATTGTATGAAAGATGCCTGTATTGCAACTTGGGTGTCCGCGAATAGCGGGAGGGGTTGCAGAGAATCGCTGAAGGGGGGTTGCGGTGAATCGTGGGAGGGGGGTCGCGGGGGGTGTGCCGCAAATTGCGGGAGGGGGGGGTCACGGGGTGGGGTGCGGAGAATCGCGGGAGGGGGGGGGTCACAGGGGGTGTGTGTGTGTGCCGTGAATCGCGGGAGTGGGGGGGGGGGGTGTGAAGCAAATCGCCACAAGAAAAAAATCAACACAGAAAGGTCAACACATGTAAATGTTGACATAAGTGTGGCACTTCATTGGTGTCCATGTGGACACATGACAATGAATATGAAAACGTAGGGGGGCGTTTTTGCCGAAACTCGCGGGAGGGGGGGGGGTCGCGGGGTAGGGTTGTGTTTTTGCCGCAAATCGCGGGAGGGGGGTCACGGGGAGGGATGTGTTTTTGCCGCGAATCGCGGGAGGGGGGTGCTCACCTGGTGGCTGTGGAGTAGCAGTGCTGGGCAACATGGGGAGGCAGAGGGTGTCTGGCACTGTGGGCTCACTGGGCTGGTTCTCTGTCATGTGAGTCAGTCATGTGAGTAAGAGGCTCCACCCAGCGTTATACACACACTCACACACTTTGAGTGACAGATGTAGCCAAATATATAAGAGATGTGCTTTGTATTTGCCATGTATTTAACCAATAACAGTTTACATAAACTTACTTTTTTGCTTTGCGGGGTGTGATATTGAAGGGTGGCCCTGGGTTTCCCAGGCTTTTGGGGAAGACATCAACCCACATTTCCAGTTTTCCCTGCGAGAAATGAAATCACAATTTAAGAAATCTAAAGGTTTGTGTTTTGGGCGAAAAGGTAAAACCTGCAAAGCTGATAAACTGAAGCAATGTGTATTCGATAATTATATTCTTACAAACTTGCTCTAGAGAGTAACAAGATCAACACAGAAACAGACGTTTGTATGAAGGCACATTTCCCACACCTGCTGGGAAGTGCTACCTTCTTTGTGAGCGAAAATACGCTTTTACACATGAGGACACACTGTAATCGGAGAACCGCATGTGGATAAAAGTTTCATTGAATGCAGACAGTTTTAATGGCAAATGAACTACCAGAGTTAGTGCGCTGCATGTTGCCATTCATACACTGTAGATACCTAGGAACAATCCTCCAGTACGAACCAGACTTACCTGTGAGAGGTTTGGCTGGAAGGTGCTATACAATGTCCGCGTTTCTACATGTTCCGGAACAAGACCTTGGCCTCGCACTACATAGAGAGCAAGTCTCTCGTTGGCAGGTCCAAGATGCTGATGTATTTTTTTGTTCGCTTCTAGATAGAAAATGGTCATGTTCGATTAATAAGCAGGTTATTTAATTAGGGACATCACAGTAAGGTCTGTGTGTGGGGATAACAGACTAGAAAAGGAATTACCACTTCTACCTGCTCTCCCATAGAAGCTACAGATAAGCCCACTCAGTCCAAGTCTCCCAGCCAGGCAGCAAGAGATACACAGATAATGCTACTAGGTATTCAGGAACTAATGTGTCATTTCATTTGTAATTGCCAATGCACTCGGACCAGAGTTTTAAATGGTTAAAACAAAAAGATTCTGCACATTGTATAAACCAGATTACTTTTTAAAATGTAAATAACTAAATAGCTAAAATGAAATGCACTAAATAATTGAAGGAGGACAATGGGATTGTGGAATATGGTGTGGACAGTACAGAGAATGAACGGGGGCTGATCAGCTCACCCAAATCTTCCAGCGAGTACTCCCGTCCGAGAAAGCTGACTTTAGTGCCATTCTCAGAATACACGGGTGGGGGAGTGCCCTTTAAACGGGCGACCGTCTGCAAAATCTCAGTGGGCTTTAGCTGATCCCTCCACTGATTTATCCCGGATCTGTAATGGGAAAACAGACAACTGCATTTAGGAACAATTTACTACTACTAAACAATAACCAACTTGACACATCTACATATGTGCAGACATTACTACCTACCCCTCCCCCACCCCGCCCTCTTAATCTCGCTGTTTAAGTGATTTGACTGAGAACGGTCTGTTCCTCCCATTCAATCTTTAGGATAGTCGATACATTCAACAGATGCAGAAATGCTTTTAATGTTGTAAATGTCTTGTACTGTAGTTTGCTATTGGCTCATTTATGTACTGTTAGGCACTACGGAACCCTTGTGGCGCCATATAAATAAATACAACCACTGCTATCCATAGTACATGTGCAGTTGCGCCTGAAAGTAAATACAGGGTGTACTACATGCAATTTGATCATGTTCAGGAGAGTACACAGATACTTACATACAGTAAGTCTGCGGCAACCCGCAGTGGCTCCCAAACCGAGACAGGAATCGGTTTTCCAAGTCTATTTTGGTTTCTCCGACTTTTTCATCCCGCGTCACAGTATCGTAATCATACACAGAAATCTTTAGGTCTTTTTCTTGGGGCAAGAAGCAGCTCAGCTCATACATTCTACAGGAACACAGACCAGAAGGACTTGGTGTCAGAACACATTTACTGTAGGTTACGGATACTGCAGGGATTTCCCAATATCAGAAAGAAGCACTTTTGTTTTCTACGTTTTGAACCGTCTAACTTTATACATTTGTTCTGCAGCCAAAAAGCAAAAAATTGTATCATGATCCAAAGTACAAACACTTAAAACAATGAGACTGGGATCTGCAATTATAACCGTAATGAGTGCACACGGCACGGCATCCTATGGCAACACCACCAGGATGGGGAAATATTATGGATAAGAGAAAGATTAAGCCGGCCATACATCTACAGATTCATCACATACTGTACAGTAACTCCCGGGGAGCTGCAGGCAGGAAAAAAAAAATACAAAAAATAAAACGCCATTCAAAACAAATGGGCGGCCGCGGATTGGCCAATCAGTGGCAGTCTATTCATTTGTATGGGTTTATTAATCTCCTGCCCGCCAGGGTGCAGAGCGGGGAGAGCGTCTCTCCTGCCGGGGCTTCACCGCTCTGCAGATAGTTGCAACTGCAACAGACCATATTGGATGGGATACATTATGGGTGCTGAAAAGAACCCACGATGTGCTGCCGGTGGCTGCACATACAACTTCTCTTATGTGCAGCCCCATCCAACTTCCGATTTAATGATCATGCGACTGCAGATCACACATGCGATTTCATCCAATTGAACCAGATTTCTCATCCCAAATTGCCTAGTGTATGGGGGCCTTAAGGCTTGCAGTAAGCAGGGAAGGAGATGGAGGTATTGGACCACCAGACACTATAGGGGAGGGAGATGTATTAAAGACTTGGAAAGTGATAAAATGGAGAGAGCTAAACTATCCTGCCTGCCATGTAAAGGCCCCCATACACTAACTCAATTTGGGCTGATTTCCCCGTTCCCGACAGATCGGGCTGTGAAATTGCCCCAAATCAGCTCAGTGTGATGTCCCCAATGTATGGTCCCGTGCGCATTGGACCAGAGTAGGAGGAGGTCGGACCGGCATGCAGGTCCGACCTCAGACCTCACTCCATCCTGGCAGGGGGCCGGGCTGGGAACACGAGTTGTATGTGATCTGTCACACGTTAAAGAGCAACCTGTGATGGATAGCATGCGACCCTGCCACCCAGGAAGGTCCAGAGCGACTCAGTTGGATCGGCTGGGCATACACTACTTAGCGGCTCCTTTCTCTTATCCACAATTCTATTGATGCTAGCATTTGACTTCCTGTAAAGTCGGATATGGGAGCTTACCCAGAGCAGGACATGTGTGCAAGTGTACCGTAAATATATAATTACAATATATACACACACGTTTTCCAAATTACAAACCAAAGCATAATTCCTGGACGATCAGAAATAGCGTCACACACCAATTCAATATTGGACCTTTCCGTCAGTTTTAGTCAATGCAGATTCGACTTTTTTTTTTTTTTAAGAAGCATGAAAAAAAAAAAAAAACTGTCAAAACTGTTGCCACCATCGACAAAATACACACGTGGATCGGCAAGCTTTCTGCCAATACACATGTTTTCTGACAGTCACAGGTTGAATACCGATTGTAGAATTGGCTGGTATTTCCAGCTGTCAGAAATGTTCTAACAGTTGAAAAAAAGGATTGAAGACTCCTGTGTGTCTAGGTTGGCAGTCAATAGATAGACGATAGAAGGCCAACACCAATTTTTGGTGATTGGTTTTAAACTTTCATATTTTACCGTCCACGTGGACTCAGACTGTAAATGGTAATGTGTGCTAAGTGCAGCAGAGGGAGGCATTTGGCCCACACCATCGGGGATCAAAGCGAACAAGGCGAGGGGATGTTATACGCTAATTGGGGTTTCGCATGTTCAGGTGTCAACAATAATATGAGACTTTCGTATTTCTGGTTGTCAATCTTTTGATGCGTCAACTTTTCGGCCCTCTAGCTCTTGTGCTTGTTGACCAAATGACTGGTCCGGTGAGCTATACAACACATGTATGCTAGATACCAAGAATAAGCATGGACATGGAAATGAAAAAAAAAAAAAAAAAAAAGACTGATGGAATTAATCCTACTGCTAGACCGTGGTAGATCTAGAGCAGTGGTAGCCAACCCTAGCCCTCGAGAGCTACCAACAGTTCACATTTTCCAGACAACCTAGCTGCTGCACAGCTGAACTCATTAATCACTGACACATTTTAAAAGATCCACAGATGGAGCTAATTAGCTCACTTGTGATTCTGTGAGGAGACCTGCAAAACATGCACTGTTGGTAGCTCTCGAGGACCAGGGTTGGCTACCCCAGATCTAGAGCTATAGAGATATAAAATCAGACCAAATGTCACATGCGAGGAAGTGACCTAGGTTGAAAGGCAGCTTTACCTCTTTTCCATATACATACACATATATACAGACATATATGAGCATGTGTCACTAATTTATATATATGTGCAAGTATACAGCCGCCAATTATTCATATAATTAGAGTCATCTCCCACATTAGAGTCAGCCATTGTATTTCTTTCCAAGAAGCTGGAATATACAAATCCTAGTGTTCCATTAATAAAAGTATTAGGTACCTGCCAAACACTGGATTCAGAGTATTTGGTATGTAGTTATCCCGATCTTCTATCACCTTCTTACTCAAAGTAATTTTAATGTAAGGATCACACTAGAAGCAAACAAAGTTCCAATTAATCTAAAATTCAGATAGCGGCCATAGAAACAAAACAATGGATGTAGAGAACGTTGGCTGTACGTAATGCACACTTACTAGCCCATTGCTGTCCTTGGGCTGCAAATCTATTCCTCTAACAATGTAAATGCGAACAATGCATTCCTGAGATACGCTGTCCGGCAGCTCACAGAATTGCCGAGGAGGGGGCGGGATACCGGGGTCATCCGAGAGAGGGTATATACGGAAGGAACCCTATAAGCAAAGACAGGATTTCTTTTACAATTATACATCATATAATACAATATTGACAATTTAAAAGCAGAGGAAAAAAGTCAGATTTGGGTGGCAATCCTGCATCGCCTGATGACCATGGGAGATGGTTTTTGCTCCTGGCATTATGTTATTGATAGCCAAGGATACCTCCTCTGGTATCCCTGGAGCATGCCAAACATCAGGAGACTCTCCAATGGAAGCCATTTTGGTACTTATGTAGTATCTGGGCGCCCGATTATTTGATTGTATGCCTTAACTTATGGCATACAATCAGATGCGATGCTCTGCAAAATCGCATCGCGACCAAATTGCATGCGATGGACGCGACTTTCTATAGGATTCAATGTTAAATGGTCCTGTCCATATCCCCACTATCCAAGTGGGCATGGAGTTGATTTTATATAGCGAGACAAGCCCGAAGCGTGGCGAGGGCAGCGAGCCCCGCGTGGGGACGCGGATTACTTAAAATGTATTCCACGTCCCCTCGCCATGCTATATAAAATCAACTCCATGCCCACTTGGATAGTGGGGATATGAACAGGACCATTCAACAAAATTGAATCCTATGGGAAAATCGCGTTAATCGCATGCGATTTGGTTGCATGCGATTCGATTTTTCCGACCCAATCATAACATCGGGCGCCCAGTTATTACACAAGTACCGCCATTTCTCCAAAGGATCATCATTAAGCAACGTAATGCCAGCAGCCAGCGCAGCTCCCACTAGGCAAGGCAGAAGTCTGGCACCCCCATGAGTTATACATACAAGTCTTATGGCGGGATGTATTCAAATACATCGCCGCCCCTCGCCATGACACAGCAGCAATGCTAGTGCATATGTACTAACATATGGGACTAGCATCACAATGCGGTGACTGAGGCTCCCCGCGATACCCGTTATGTGGTGTGGGGGGGGGGTGTGTCTCAGTCACATCCCTGGAAAGCGGCTGTGCCATGCGCTTCCTCCTCCCCCTGCAGCTGGAAGGACCCTCTGACTGTGACCTGTTGCTAGGGGGAGGAGGCGTTTCACGGAGGAAGGTAAGCCAGGGGGAGGGGGGTTTGCAATAGAAGCCAATAGGTGGCGATAACCTGCCCGGCAAAGACTGAGCGGCCGGGTCTTCGTACATTTGAAAATGCAGTAAAACCCCCGAAAAATGGGGATTTTACAGCATTTTTCCCTTAGTGCACCCGCCCTCAATCCTTACAGAAAGCACAGCAGCACCTTCTATCCGTAAAATGTTCCGTTGTGCTCCATATAGAGCAGCAGCCGCACACAGACCTATAATTCATATCAAATGAATCAGCAGTATCTAGTTGCAAGACATTTTGGAAAGAGTACGACAGCTGGTGCGGGTGACCCGTGCCACATGGCGGACTGAGGCTAGGTGTATGAGGAAGCATATGTAAAGGTATTCAGGAATGTGAACAAAGTGACCGTTAGCACATTATATGGGGACTTCATGTTCCTCTATACCAGTGGTTCTCAACCTCGGCCTGCAAGTTCCCCCAACAGTTCACATTTTCCAGGTCTACACACAGAATTGCATGTGTATTAATTAGAGTCACCTGCGGATCTTTTAAAATGTGTCAGTGGGTAATGAGTGCGCCTGCTGAGTGACCTGGAAAACATGAACTGTTGGGGGTACTTAAGGACTAAGGTTGAGAACCACTGTTCTATACCAAATTGTAAAAGGTTTGTAGTTGATATACAGACATGTCTCGTCACCATAGACCCAGATCAACCCAGGACCTGCTTACTTTAAATTCTCCAACCTCCGTGGGATCATCCTCCTCTTCAGACTTCCCTCTGTACAGCTTAAAGGTTTCACAAAAATCTGTCAACCCTTGAAACTCTTGAACGTCTTCCAGCTCACCGCTGTACACCTGGGACAGCAAAACAGATCAATCAGAGGATTAGAACAATATACAGAAATGGGACATTATCGCTGGGTAACTTCACATCACAAGGAAAGAACTTCACCTTTATATATTTTAGTGATTTATCAAAATGGCAGTATTACAATATTAATTTGGGTGGTTAGGGTACATGTTTTCTAACATGACAGCCAGCATGTCTGAACACTAATTATATATAGAGAACAAATATTAATGGTGCAAAGGAAGAACTAGGTTCCAAGATGATGAAAACATGAAAAATGGGGAGAAACAAGAACCACCAAGGTGGAGGACTCCAGAATCAGTGGATCCCCTAAGTGGCCATTCTCACGGTAAAAGGGGCATTGATCATAAATTGAATTTCTAATGTGATAGGATGGCATCCAAGATCACATTGCAGGATGAGAGATTTTACGGGTGGCGCGCATTAAGTGGCCCTTTCCATGTGATGTACTCAGTGTTGCAGTGGTTCCCAAATCCTTTTGAACCTTGGCGCTCTAGAGTATCAGAATATTTTTCACCCCTAGGTCAAAAGTTTCTTGTTGATAAATTTAGATAAAATATTAAATTAAGTAAATTGTGTTTATAAGTCATCAATTATGTAGCGAGGAACCAGATTTGCTTTTGTTGCCCACATATTTCATGATTGGTGGGCAGCAACTCTGGTTTGCCTATTGCTTTGCCCATAAGTATTATGAATTTGTCCTAGACCAGTAATTCAATGCACCCCTGCAAGTGTCCTAAGGCCCCCCCAGGGTGCCTAGACATACAGTTTGGGAACCACTGGTCTTATGGAAGTAATGACTTCTGCTGCAGTCTAACATATCCTAAATGCTTCAGGTCCTGAGCGTTTTGAACATCGGATTTTCCCATATTTTGGAATGTTTGATAATTCATCCCTGGGGGCTTACTCAATTAGCACTCTCGGGGGCTAGGTCTTCAACTGTCCGGAGGAAAAAATATGCCACTAACTGACCTTCTTGCATGAAACAAAAATGGCAATAAATGGCTTTTCACATGATCACAAAAAACTTAATGTGATCAATTAATTTCTCCCCCATAGCCTGAAGGCCATTTTATAATATTAAACATTCTACTTTTTTTTTTTTAAGTTTCATATAGCGCAGCAAATTCTGCTGTGCTTTACAATTGATAATCTTGTATACATCGAACCATGAGAAAGCAAAAAGGTGTCAATGTCTCAACTGTGGTCAAAAATCTATATATAAAAAAAAAAAATGTTATTATAATAATTGATATCAATGTCGTTTTACCTTTAGGGTGTCATAACCTTTCTGCAAGTATTGCCCACATTTCTCGTGTTCTCCTATGGACGAGTAATATTTGCTCCACCAATCAACGATTTCTTCTTCCTGTTGAGAACATAGAAATGGCTCAAGACTGTCTGCAGGTACAGCTGTTGAAATCCTGACATTACTCTTTATGTGTGATTCTGTTTGAGGTAAATGTTGCCCTCTACTGGGCATAATACAAGTTGCAGTACAATATTAACTTGGGAGCGCCTTTATTTTAAAACATGGGATTCTCACCCTATTATCAGTTATACAGCGCGCGCATTTCTCGGTGCTTTACAGAGAATAGTTTGAACATTCTGTCAACGTCCCTGTAGAGTTTACAATCTATATTCCCTACAACATGTACACTCATTTGTTTTGTTGGGTGCCAATTGACCTACCAGTATATTTTTGGATTGTTGGAGGGAAAAAAATTTCGTGAGCACTAAGATTAACCCTTTGTGTGCCAAGGGAATTTGATAAAAAAAAAAAGTGTGAAAATTGCCAAGCAAACAGTTTTATTAACCCTTTGAGTGCCAACGTTTCTGTGAGAGATCCTCAAAATATCCGTAAAAATGACAGTCGTTCACAGCGACTTTTTTTTGGGTGCAATATTTAAGTAATTGGCTTGTCTGTATTTGTACTAATAGAACAGTGGCTGTGAGTGACGCGATGCTGGCATATTTTGAGCATCACTCACAGCAACATTGGCACTCAAAGGGTTAAACCCACGCAAGTACGGGGAGAATATACAGACTCTCCAGACCTAGGGCCATGGCAGGAACCGCACCCATGACCTCATTGCTGCCCCGCTTAGTCCTTCGGTCTCCTAAACAGGCCTTGTTTCAGGGATTTCCTCAAAACGCACCAGTTATCACTAAATGCTGTAGATAATGTAGCCTTCTCATTACATTATTCGGTACTTGTTTCCTAGCACGGCACCTGTGGGGTCCCATCGCATACCATTACTTAAGGTATGCGATGTGACCCGATATTCAGGTTTTAACACCTTCATATACAATTTTAAAATCGTGTCGCATGCCATTACAATGGCATCCGATGCGACGAGATTTCCCATTGATTCCTATGTTAAATACCCCCCCAACCAGATTTTTAATTGTACACCCACCCTCATGGGTAATTACTATGTCAAATGCCCCCGCCCCCCCATTATCAACGTCAACCCGAAGCGCGGCGAGCCCGCGAGGGGCGGCGTTACGCGTCCTCCGACTTTTTCATACCCCCACTATCCACGTCGGCGTGTAGTTGATTTTAGATAGTGTGGAGAGCGCAGCAAGCCCGCGAGGGGATGCGGATTACTTCACATGTATTCCGTGTCCCCTCGCTGCGGTCGCCACGCTATTTAAATCAACTCCACGCCGACGTGGATAGTGGGGGTATGAAAAGGTCGGAGGACGCGTTGATAGTGGCGTGGCATTAACAATGGGGGGGCATTTGACATACTAATTACCCATCATGGTGGCTGTACAATTAAAAATGGGGTCTAATCGTATCTCAGACCCGATGCCACAAATCGGTGGCGGCATGCTAGGAAAAAAAAGTACCCATTATTCTGGTTGATTCGCTCGATGCAAATTTGCACCTTTGCGAGTCCACCAGAATCCGCCCTGCTATGGTAGGCCGCCCACCCGCCCCCCATTTGCATTCTCCTAAACCCTGCAAATGGATGTTTTAGATAAACAGCCATTCGCAGGCCGGGGGGGGGGGGGGGGGGGGGACACTCCCACATTTTTCGATGGTGTGCATGCATATATAAAGGGACTCTCAGGTCACACGTGTGCACATTCAGGAGGAACTGGGTGGGCAGCTGACATCCAGTGGCAATGGCCATGAAACGCTGGCCATTCCCATAGGGGAGTACCCCAGCCCACCGCCAACAATGTTGGGTGCGTGCATCCGGCGAACAGTCTGTTCACTGCGGCCGCACACACCTGGCGTGTGCACACTCTCAGAAATGCGGCTGTGCCAAACCATCAGTCCTCGTGCGAGTAAACGAACCTGAATAAGGTCCTGTATCTGAAGGTTTGCAGCAATTTCTAGCTGTGTGGATAACTAGAAGCGCCGTCAGCAGATAATGACTGCGCCTAGTTCCCAAATAATCCACCCTCTTGTTTAAGATCTGCTCCACGCTGGATCGTGTGACTGTAAAAATCTAGCGAGCAAACATTGGAAAAGTCATTCCAAGTGCTGCTAGTCCGCCAAATATGTAATACTATTCCTAGTTACAAACCACTGGATGGTGCAGGTCAGATTTGGTTTCTGTATGAATATTCATTAGCTAAACACATAACATGGAGACCGCCTCCGCCAGTCTGCAGCCGTTTGTGTACTTGCTACACACAGATAAATGACCTAAGATATTCCTACTACTGCATCTCAATCCTAGCATTCCACAGTCCTTCCAATAATTACTGTAGAACGGGTTCTCAACTGGAAAGCCACAAGTTGTGGCCATGCCCTTACATGGGATATACAGCCAGGCCGCCGCCTCCAAAGTACCAGGGAACCTTTAATTATCATCCCTGCTAGAGGATGCATTACATACAAGCCTCTGTGGATCAGATATGTGGAGAGGGCCCTCCCAGGATAATAACGCGACTCCGCTTCTAGTAAAGGAATGTAGCAGCAGCTCAACCACTCAGACGCATGAGAACTTGAAGTGGTGGGGAAAACATTTAAAGATTTCAAACTTATATTAAATTCACCTTAAACCGTTTCAATCAGCCCCCACCACCAGTTACATCATTCACCCTTAACCTTTGAGTGTTAACGTTGCTGTAAATGATCCTCAAAATAGCTGCATTGCTCATGACTTTTTTTTGGGGTGCAATATTTAACTATTTACCAGCAACAGTGTAACCCGCAAAATAATTGGCTCCAGTAACATTCATTACAAAGCAGCCTGTGACATCAACAAACAACCTCATTCAATCAGCAGTATTCTGAGGAAGCCGCTGTGTGTTAGGAGGCGGAGACACGCGCAAGTCCGATCTCTTTTGTTCACGGTACTTTCTTTCTGCACATTAATCAGTGACCATCTTGTGGGCGGATCCAGACAAGGCAAAATACTGGAGTGCTAACCAGACCAAGCCGAACCCGCACCCAGCCATCACCATTGGGTGCAATTCTAATCTACCTGGCTGATTTTGATCATGATTTTTATTACAACAAAGCGATAATTATATCGCACCATCTCTACCAACTCATTGTTGCAATATTGCACTGATTTTATCCATCTACTAACAAACAAATTTATCATTGACCTATGCCGTCTAATGGGACTGACCACATGCATCCACTAATCCATTAAACCTTCATTGCAAGGACTTCCATCCCACTTGGTGGTAAGCACCTCTGGACTAAAATGTGCGCCGATTGATTAATTTTGTTTATTGATGTTTTCTATTATAATTTTTTTTTTGTTTAACAAATTATCCTAAGTTTATATTTAAATAATATTTTAGCGCAGCGTCTGTTGTCTATTATATGTTTATCCCATACGTGGACAAAGTACCCACATTCCACTGCAGCCTGAATAAAAAATCATACCTTGCAATCATTTATTGGGTATTATACGCTGGGACTCTTTAAAGCGCATAACCACCACTTTATATTGGCCAATAACTGTTCAACATCTCTAAACTTTATCTGCAAATTGCATGGGAGCTGGATAATTTATAAATCTACAGCAACAGATTGCTATTGCTTGGCACTAATTCATTCTTCGTGAAATCCAGAATAGAATGTTTACCTTCTCTTGGAGCTGGATCCAGAGCAACATCCCGAAGCAGAAACATGAAAATCAAAACATAAAAAGCACAAATTAGAGCAGGATAAATAGTACAAATACAGTATATAAAAGACTGTCAGTCACCAAGGACACACAAAGGGTGGAGTTTAAAAAGGTTTATTACATAGAGTGCAAATCCGAACCATAATAATCAAATTATGATTCACAAACCTATTGTATGGCTTAATATACAATACATTTGAGAAGTTTTATTTTTGGTTGATTTGAAGCATTTGTATATGTACAGTATGTAATAAGGATATGGTGAGCTTCATTACATAACCATGCAAAATACCAATTATTAATTTTTTTTTTTTACCTGTAATTGGTCTTAAGATGGCAGAACCATTACAAACCTGAGATTATAGTAAAAAAAAAAAAAAACGAAGTATGAAGATATACAGTAGATATATGCTATGGCAGGTGCCTGGATCTCCTGGTTCGAAAGCTGCTTTGCCAGGCAGAGATGGCCTTATAAGACCATACCGATTCTGAACTGCACCTATGTTCCATATGGTCAGGCTTTACTTGTGTCTAATACAGTTGGGCGTTTTAAGCTATACCATGTAAACACTGTACAATGTCTGGGTCTAACAATGAGATTACTAATAATGCTCTAATAAAAGAAATGCACATTCTCCTGTGAATATCTCTTCTCTCTGACAACACTTCGCAACGTCCCTAAACGCTCACCATTGTAGTCACCCGTATCCATTCCAGACAGTAAGCCAATTTGAGCATGGCGTGCTGGCACCAATTACATTGGCCCTTTGTAGCTTGCGTAACACACACTACTTTACATAATTTTCTTCTAGAGGGAGCATGACCACGGCTCCTGTGTTTAGCCACACCCCCATCAGCACCCATGGCAGTCTCAACGACCCTGATCGGTTCTACATAATTATATGTATGTGAATGTATATGCTAGATTAGTTCATACTTCTATTTCTTATTGTCCGTGTTCTAATAGAAACATAGAATTTGACAGCAGATAAGAACCCTTTGGCCCATCTAGTCTGCCCATTTTTTAAACATGTTACCTCAAACCATATCTGATCCTTATTTTGTACAATGCTAAGAATCCCTTGTGATGCCATATACAATTTAAAAAAAAAAACGGCTATTGACCAACTGTGAACATCCTACTGATCTGACAGGGTGCATGTTGGTCTAGGCCAGTAGGCATTCTAGTGTTCTTAATGTCTAAAGATATGAGTGCACGCTAGCAGGATTGAGATAGAGAGAACTGAAAGACAAAAAAGTGCTAGAGGGCTTAAAAAATAATGGGGCAGATGTATTAAGCCTTAACTAGAGATAAATGCAAGGGTGATAAAGAGAGATAAACGTCCAGCCAATCAGCTCCTTACTGACGTTTTTCAAACACAGCCTGTAACATGGCAGTTAGCAGGTGATTGGCTGGACGTTTATCTCTCCTTATCACCCTCGCATTTATCTCTTGTTAAGGCTTAATACATCTGCCCCAATAAGAGCCAACAGGGATAAGAGGGCACACTGTAAAAATACTTAACATGTGAAATGTACTTCAATAGGTCATAAATTCTGTTAGAAGTTATCGCTCGGACCAAGTTAGTGTTTTTAGGTGTGAAATGGGTTCAGGTACAACATACAGAATTTCCCCAAATCAAATGTACTGAAAGCATCCAGGTAATTGAGAAGTGCCATCTAGCTACTACATACTGTACATAGGGTCAGCCATTTTGTCATGTTATCAATGCTTCGTGTGTATTCATATCCAAATTTATACTATATTGTAGACCTGAAGGGCAATGGCCTAGAATTATATGGAAATATAAGCAAATATTGGCCTAGAACTTCTCATATAACCACCCAACAAATATAACCAGATGGTGACCCTCTCTGTCTGGCAAATAAAAGTATTATCTGGGGATTACTGGCTCTGAGCCACCTCCCCCCCAAAAAAACAGATCATCAGCGATAGCATACAACATCAATCACTGCTAGGACACAAATGAGCCAAGTGATGGCACTGTACTCAAATACTACCATCAGCTATACACTGGGAAAGCGTACCTGTCACCTGCACACAAAGTTGGCCACAGTTTTGAGGACTGAGACAACTTTCAGTGTAAGAGGAAATATTTACCAATGGGACGATTCAATCATGTTCACAAAGAAGCATTGGCTGTGCAATAACGGCATGGTTAAACCAAGTAACCTAAAATGTATTCTGAAGATTGGCTCAGTCAACAAAATGGCTGCCTCCATGATTAGAAGACAGGTACACTTCAGTCAATGCTTCATAATGGAAATAATGTCTGTTAGATAAATGAGCTGCCCAATGACTTCTGTTAGGGTTAGCAATGAGGGTAAGATATCCACAGTGATGGTATGCATAGCCATACAAGCTCCATTTTGTGCTCAGTGATGTGATGTGGAGTTGGTTTAAAGTGATCTTTCCCCATCAACCCATTTGTGTAAATTTTGGAGAGCTTCAACTTGGAAAAATTCCACATTAGAAAAAGTAGGGATTGACTCATTTCTCTTAAGCGTATCGCGGTATGAGAAATGTTTTTTCCAATGTGAGAAAAAGAGAAAAAAATAAAATCAAATCATGTAACCTTGTAAATTGAGGATTACACAGTATTTAAAAGACAAAAAAAATCTCTCCAAAATCTTTCCACCATAAAATTCCAGGCACCGTTTATCATGAACCTGGAGATCACCCATCAGTGGTCCTTAAAACACGCCATACATACATGCACAGTGGCAGGAGAGGCCATTTTCCCGACTGCCGTTGACATGCTGCTTAACAACTGAAAATTGGAATATAACTTATGAAACGTACAATTGTGGTATTATTTACTTTTATTATACGGATATTGCAATGGTCTACTTTATGATCGTCGACTACATTATACGGCCCAATTAGGACTTCTCTATTTACAACTCAATGAATAGGATAAATGGTGTTCCAGCCAATCAGTTCACAACGGTTATGCATTTGAAAACGACAGTTAAGCCTGCAACACCTCAGAATGATACATAGCTGGCCAATCTGGCGGTCAATGGGACCATGCATCAGAAAGTGCTTACAATGCTTGCCAATGTAGGGGGGCTATGGAGAGGTAGGGGATACCATGCTGCACCAGGGCATGGTAAAAAGGCATTGCCAACAGTCATGGGAGTGCACAAAACCGGGCACACAGTGCCCAATATGCAATAAGCATATATCAAGCAGATATCAATGTAGTATGTACCCAGTCCTAAGCGCTGAAAGGCTGGCACAATCATACACCGCAAATTTTAATTCGCTAAATGGGTCTCTTTGTCCTCAAATGCAGCATACAAAATGGATTTTACTAATCCATATGGGAGATAAGACTATGAACAAAGTAAAATAAGAGCTCCATGATCAACTAGGAGAGAGACATATGTCCATTTTCAGAAACCTTTTAATGGACTTAAAAGTAATGTTTGTATTTTTGTTTGAAGAGAAAATGAATTCAGCTTAAACAAATCAAGTCATAACCTATACTGTATATCAAGTATCTCTCCGGTATAACCACTTCAGTCTTTACTGGAAGGGAGCTTCAAAAAATCTTTGTTTTCAGTATTTTAGTAAAGTCAGTTTGTAATCTCCTCTAGGAGAGAGTTTCCAATACCCTCTATCCCAAATACTTGTGTAGTTTCACAGTGGCAGTTACAAAGTTAGTGTAGCGTCCCTGTCAGAACCAGAGTACTGTTCCTGCGGCCAGCATAGTCAGCGTCTGAAAGAATCAGCGTAGAGTTGCCGCGGCTGCTTAAGTAGTTATCGCAATCAGTCAGATGTCCCTGTCAGTATCAGCCAGCGCTTATTACATTGTGTGGGAACCATTGACCATTTTTACATGCCTGACCCGACACGTCAAGTAATCCGGGTCCTCTCGCTGCGCTCGCCACACTTTATAAAATCAACTCCACGCCGACGTGGCTAGTGGGGGTATGAACAAGTCGGAAGAACGCGTACCGAGTCCCCTCGCGGGGCTCGCCGCACTTTGGGCTGGGGTGGATAGTGGGGGTTTCAAATGGAGGCATTTGCCAGTATGTAACATGGAGCACTGGCAAATGCGTCCTTTATTGTGCACGAGACGCACTTGCACACCACCCACCCCCCTTTGTACGGTGACTATGCTAACTACGCAGGGCTGCCGCGGAGACACTACGCTTACTACTCTAGGCAGCCGCCATGAAACTACATAAGTAAGGCAGCCGTTGGGCTACGCTGGCAACGTAGCTTCAACCATAGCTTAAGCTGCTGCCAAGAAACTAGACAAGTACCAAATTTTATATAGAACACTATCACATTTCCTCCCATTCCTCAGAGGAGCAATGAGTAGGAGCGACTGCAACCATGCTAATAACACACATAGCTCCCCCACTACCTATTGGATGAAGCCATCTAAAAAGGAGCCCATTAAAACTAAAGTTCTGAAGGTAGGCTAAAAAGAGCAGCATGTGTTAGAAGGGACATTTTAAGAGAGGATGAGACCTGTGTGTAGTCTCTTCCTCTGTCGATAGCAGCGCTGTGTAGTAGGGTGCAAATCTCCATAAAAAAAAAAAGGGGGCCATTTTTCCAGTGATTTTTAGATTACTGCTGTACTGCTCTAGTACTAGAGCGCTCAGACTAAACTGTGCATAGGCAGATACCCAGAAAAATGGCCACCATGGAATTTTTCCAGCGATTTCAGCAGCATTCCAGTCGCCGCTGGACTCCAGAGGGTATTCGAAAAATAGGTACATTTTGTGTGGTATATGCCCTCCTGGGACTCAGGGGCCCGTGCTTGCACCCTTTAAATAAGTAAATACGCCACTGTCTAAGCCTAAAATGATTGCAGATACCAAACAACGGATGGAGATAAACTATAACCATCCACACTATCTCCAAGGTTTGGTACATAGACCCAATAACAGGTGGCAAATACACAAATCACGGTAAGTTTATTTAAAAAAAAAAAGCATAAGCAGCTCACCAACATTCTTTGTAACTGAAGGTTAGTACTTTTGAAAGCGTTAATGTAGAAAAGTAGAAAAATCGCAAAAAATAGCTTGCTTGCTTCATTGCAATACTGCTAAAGGTATTGCAACTTTCCATTAACGCATACCCCTGTAGCACACCCAACGGAATATTTAATATTGCAAAATGTAAAAAAAATTACTCATGTTACAAAATATTCTGAATACGCAGCCATTCATGAATGTGGTCCAGATCAGGTCACCTTCTCAGATAGACATGCATTCATGAATGTGGTCCAGATCAGGTCACCTTCTCAGATAGACATGCATCCATGAATGTGGTCCAGATCAGGTCACCTTCTCAGATAGACATGCATTCATGAGTGTGTTCTAGATCAGGTCACCTTCTCAGATAGACATGCATTCATGAGTGTGTTCTAGATCAGGTCACCTTCTCAGATAGACATGCATTCATGAGTGTGTTCTAGATCAGGTCCCCTTCTCAGATAGACATGCATTCATGAGTGTGTTCTAGATCAGGTCCCCTTCCTCAGACATGCATTCATGAAGGTGTTCCAGATCAGGTCCCCTCAGAAACATATTAATGAATTTAATGCAAAAAACATAAGTGGACTGAATACATTTTAGATCACATGCTTACACATTATGAGAATTATAATATATCCAATTATAAAAAGGCCACACAACAGCTACAAGGCTCTCCGAAAGAAAGGCGCCACAGAGGGTTACGCTGCCCATACTGTGACAGGCTACATATTGTTCAACGCATTCTTTAAAATGCCATTATTAAAAAACAATAATGTAGAGAGCAACAAAAGTACAAAAAAACACAACATGAACAAGTATCAGGTCAGTTCTAAAATAACCGCAAATTAACTAAATTTCTTTCAGAACTACCCAGAGGTGAAAAATACATTTACTGGGATATTTCTCTCTACAGATGTAAATGTACAGTAGCTAGAAGGGACTTCGGGTGCTGCGTCAGCCATTGCACTAAAATGTATTTTTAGGAGAAACAGTAAGCGCACAGATAGGCCCCTGAACCAAGTCACGATAGGATGACAGACTGACAGAGAGGGACAGACATGTGTATAGATTACTACCTTGCTTGGGCTGCCCTTTGTGAGGCTCGATAGGCCCCACTTCTCTTGCTGCTGTAGGGGAATGCCAGCAGGGTAATGAGTAATACAGGTCATCTTACAATTGAGGCACAGCTTCAATGCTTAGGTTTTAATGAGGCGGGATATAATTGGTTATTTACTCATAGGGTTGGCATGGATCCGTTAATATACACAGACATGTGTCAAGGAAGGTAGTGGGAAGGAGGTCACCATTAAGGATAAGCGTAGGTCTCAAAACGTATTAATTGGGAACAACCAACAAACGAAGAGACATTGGGGCAGATTTATTAAGCTTGGAGAAGAGATAAACTGGAGATAACGCGGAGAAAAGGTAAAAGGAGATAAAGCAGCAGCCAATCAGCTCCCAACTGTCTTTTTCAAACACAGCTGATTGGCTGCTGCTTTATCTCCTTTTACCTTTTCTCCGCGTTATCTCCAGTTTATCTCTTCTCCAAGCTTAATAAATCTGCCCCTAGATCTTCACCCACCACTTTGTCAGTCCCAAGGTTACACACATTAATAGCAGTGGGTATGGGACGGGACAGATTTTGGGGGAGGTTTCGGAGAACATAAGGATAACACATGTTATAGTGTGAACACAATCAGACATTTGTGAAAGGGAGTTCGTAGTAACAACGTATTGCGGTAACAGTCTACAGTGCGCGGTTACTTGTGTGTTATATCCACTATGGAATTACGACATGCAATAATAAGGTGCGCAAGCACACATTACCTGACTCGCCAGAAGTGGTTTGGTGTCCTCCACCTCGATAACTACGTCACGAGGAGGTGATGAACACAAGAGTGCCACTGAAAGAGAACATGATGCACTTAAGTATTACTATGAAACCACCTGACCCAACTTCCAATTCTCCTAAACAAATCATTTAAAAGCAGAAAGTCTCCACTACACTGGAAATACAGAACACATTTGAAAATCAAAAAAGCAACTTCGAGAGCTCTGGGCAATTTTCAGCAGTTTTCTGAATGGTTTAGAAGCACTCATACTGTAGGGGAGAATTTAATTGTTATGGCTGTCCATGGTGTGTGAGCTGAAACGCCAGTGCCAGAGGCAGATGGCACCCAATGGAGCCATTCAATTGTAAACATTTTGGTGTAATCTGCCAGTGTGCTAAAAATAGAAATGCTCTCCTCCACACACCCCACAATGTTCTTACATAGTAGTGGAGGTTGGAAAAAAAATAATAATAATTTATTCCATCAATTTCAACTTCTAAATGACCCACAATGGTGGTCTAATTTATTACTGATCCACTATATTTTATTATGATTAAATGATTATACCCCTGTATACTTTTTTGCTAAAAAATTGTCTAACCCATTTTTAAACTTATCCATTGAGTCTGGCATCGCAACCTTCCCTGGCAGCATATTCTATACTGCCCTTACCATAATTAAACGCTTCCTTTTGCTGGGTGAGGAACTTCCTTCCCTGTAAACTTAAGGGATGACCATGTGTTCTGTGTACAATCCTCATGGTAAATAGATCACCCAATGTGCTCTGTATTGACCCTTTATGTATTTATATAAATTCCCCATCTTACACGCCTTTTATAATGTAAGTGTACCTAACCTGGCTAGCCTTTCCTCATAACTCAATGACTAACCCTTGAATCAATTTTGTTGTTCTTCTCTGAACCTTCAAGTTCCAAGATGTCTTTTTATGGAGTGGTGCCCTGAACTGTACATTGTATTCCAGATGAGGCTGTAACCAACTATTTATACAGTGGCATGATTACACCATCTTCCCTTGCCTCTATGCCCTTTTTACGCATGCTAATACATTATTGGTCTTTGCTGCTGCTCCTTGTCATTAAGCACTGCAGCCGAGTTTACAGTTTAGGAGAACCCCCAAAATACTTCTCCATTAATTATTCCCATAGATTTTACCCACTTCAATTATAGGTTGTACGCACATTTCTGGTCCCAAAATATATAACCTTAAAATCATCAATATTAAACCTCATCTTCCATTTTGCTGCCCAATCCAGTTTTAGGTCACCCTGAAGAGAGGAACATCCTGATCTGATTACCTTACCGTTTAGTGCAGTATTCAATGCACATTTACGAAATGTGCAGCGAATCCTGTTTAGGATTCGCTGCACATTCGCAGGGTTCCGGAGGGCTGGAGCATTCACTGCCAGCCCTCCGTGTCACCCTAATCAACTCATCAGGGGCAGCGAGCCCCTGGCGGTGAATTTTAACCCTGGAGGAAGGCGGCAGGCAGGGAGATGGAAGTCTCCCTGCCTGCGCCTGACTGAGGAAGGCTGCCAGGACACTGGCAGAGCCCCCCCAGAGCTGGCAGGGGGCTTGGATAATCAGCCGCTGCACTCCCAGGTCCCGATCGTGCATATGTATTGATCGAGACCAGAGTGCAGTGAATAAATGAATATTAATGAGCTGCTCTCGGCTCCCGGCCCCCTGCTGGCCAAAGCGTATAAAAAAAACCTATTAAATTAAAATATATATTAATGTGCTTTAAAGCACATGATTAAAAATAGCATGCCCCTTCTGATTTGATTTTTTGACCAAACTTCCCCCCCAAAACCCTTTATTTCAAAAGGTCACTTTCCTGTTCACCTAAAAAAAGATGTCGAATGCAAAACGGCGAATCATGGAGAAAGCAGTTCTCCATCCTAGCATTGAATACACTCTCGGCAAATCCCAGTGAAAACCCCATTGAAATACTCCAGCGACTTGCAGTGAACATGAAATGGAGAACTTGCCGGCATTCACTGTTTGCTTTCGGCGAACAGTGAACATTGAATAGGGTGAACCACATTTTCAGTGAAACAGATTCACCGCAAGGAGTGAAAACAGCCCGATTTGCCGAAAAAAAAAAATGAAGAATTGGGAGCATTGAATACTGGCATCTTCAAAAATCGGCTAAGACGCACTGTAAATAAATTCTGATCTCTTTTCTTGACTAAAATATAATTTTAAATACCAAGAAAAAAAGGTTTTAGCCATAATGGTCGTCATGCAGATACCTCTTGATTCCGGAACCTCATTTGGCCTTTTAGAGTAGGCATCACAGCGGAATTTATCTAGCAAATCAATTGTACACTGCCCCACGACCGGCTTCCTTCCGAATGGCCTATGGTCGATCACTTTGATGATTATAGGCGGGACATACATTTCTTCCTTCGGTAGGAGCTACAGGAAAAAACAAAATTTAGTCAGTCTGGATACTATAATTTTTATGATGCCAATGTACAAGTACGAAGCACATTCTCATTGGAGAACGGCATTCAAAATCGGACAGAAAAGACTAGAGAATATGCACTTTGGCCTGCTATAGAATGCATACATGGAGACGCAAACCCCTGATGTAACGTGCTACAAGTCGGCGGACGTGTGGGAGGCAGGTTGAACTCTTTTTTTTTTTTTTTAAAGGGGCATTCATTCACAAAGCATAGTTTTGCCTTGTAAAGGATTGCCTCTAAAAAAAAAAAAAAAAAAAAAATTATATATATATATATATATATATATATATATATATATATATATATATATATATATATATATACATATATACACACATATATATATATATACACACATATATATATATATATACACACACACACACACGTATATATATATATATATATATATATATATATATATATATATATATATATATATATATATATATATATATATATATATATATATATATATATATATATATATACACACACACACACACACACACACACACCCTCAGTCAGCCAGCATCCCAAACAGTCGCTAGACTTCTACTGCATTACATCCGGCCCATGGGGTTAACTATAGTGGGTGCAAGGGGGTGCTATTGTTATGGGACCCAGGGGGGCCTGGGGCCAGGATATAAAGTAACATACCTTTGCCAAGATTTGACTGCTAAGCAATTAGGTCTGATCCATTGCCCAGCCTGAATTGTATGACCTTATATTCTCAGATAGAAGTGTATTTAGTGAGTAATCTAATGGTGGTAAGGTGACACTTAACATACTGCACAGCTGTCCCAATTTTCAAGTTCCATTCTTTTGGGACAGTCCCACACACACCAGCAGTGTGCCATGGTGGGGGCAGTGGGGAGACCCCTGCCACTCATTGCTATGCTTAGCACACCAGTGGTGAATAGATGCTGTGTGAAGACAGAGGGACTGTGGGCATGGCCAGCTGCTCACAGGGCACTGCCCATGCCCCTATAGGGGGCTGGGGTCATTGTCTTACTGTGATGCCACACCCCATTACTGCGAGGAGCCTTGACTGCTATTTTTATAAAAGTTAGGAGGTATGCTGTAATGCAGCATAATATGAACTGTGGACACTGTATATCATGACATGAACTGGGGATAATGTGTGGTATAATGTGTACTGGCAGCCCTACAATGTGACATCATGAAAACTAGGGAACTACAATTGATTCAGATCCCAAGGCACTGCTATGGGACATATTAACCAAAGCATTATAATGGTTCAGAAAATGAACGAGGGCTCTATTATGGGGCATAAAAATGAATAACTGCTGCAGAGCGGCATCTCTCAAGAAGCACCAGGGCTCATTTAATATGTTGCTATGGGGCCCACAAACTTCTGGTTACACCCTTGAATGTACAGTTTCTAGAACAAAGATGCAACTGCAGTTTCAATATAGTTCCCACAGTAGTCGTCATCATCAGTCATGGAATACAGAGCTTCTTAACATAATACTCCGGTCTTACCACTTTCATGAAGAGCACAGAACTTTGGAAGTTGGGGGTCTTCTTAAGATTCTTGATAACCGCGGATTGGATAATCTCTCCACCGCACTCCACGATGAGGCTCGGTGACATGACAGCCGCCATCTGGTAGCTTTTCATGTTGCGCAATCCCCACGTAAGGATCTGAGGAAACAAACATTTTGTCTTGGAAATCTATCAATGTGTGAGACAGATCTTTTATTTAAAAAAAAAAAAGGCAAAGGAAACACAATATCGCCAAATTGAAAAAAGTTGATTTATAGATAAATGTTTTGATAACTAAAATATAATGCACCAAATCTATGTAACCAAAAAAAGGTAAAGGTTTTACACATCACACCCTGAAAAAGGGGCTTACCTCAATGGCGGTCAGCTGAACCACTGGGCGGATACCTTGAGGCACCATGTAAAGCTTTGGTGATCGTTGGGATGGCAATATTGGCAGATTTGATCCATCCTTATGAATTAAGGAGAAATTACATTAGCAAAAAAAAATTTTCTTCAAAATCATTTAATCTGGCTGTAGTATGTACTAAACACTTCTAGAAAAGGTGGATTAAGTTTGATCTCTCACATTACCTGATACAGCCAATCCTCAATCTAAAAATGTAAAAGCCAACACAAAAGCTCTACGCCCATGGAACAAGGTAATAAACAGTGTTCCAAATAAGATTGGTCAAATCTCTTATGGCCGGTCTGCTACTGATTTTTAGAGAATGGGATCTAGGAACAGACAGGAAACTCCTTATTCCCAGATCATGTTATTATGGGAGCTGCAAATAGACTAGTACTAATTTACTGGATTAAACGCTCTGTCCCATCGGTTGCAGAACTTAAAAGGGAGTTACTCTAGCTCATTTATATGGAATGAAGAGCAACATTACCGGATGTTCAAAATGGAATCCTTCGCTTCTACAAGAAACGCGGATTATATGTTGAAAGGTTAAACAATATTACCAAAGACCATATTCGAAAGCGTTTTGAAAACACCAACTGGTTTCTGTATAGGCAAATATCCACCCCTAAACCAGCTTAGTAAATATCTGGAATGAGAGCGAGCATTACAGAATCAGGCTTCTAAATGATCATTTTGTAGGTCATTCTGTGGATTATATCCTCATAGTAGTGATTTGCATGCCTCCAAGTCCCAAATCTACCATTTTAAGTGAGGCAGTCCTGATTGACAGTTGGTGAGGTAAGTCCCATACATAGCTGCTCGTAAACGGTCAATAGATGCCATGAGTACCTGCCATTCAATGGGAAGGCAATGGGACCCACATGGCCCATCATGTCTGGGATGGGACCAGTGTGCAGAGTTGTCCCAACTCACCATGACCATGTTTAGAGGAATTAAAATCAGTAAATCACTGGTTGAACGGTATTGTAGAATAGATTTAGATTACCCAATAGTGTTATTTGACATTTCACATACAGAACCTAATATGCAACTAAAAAATTGGACTTGAAAGACTAAAGAACTATTAAATGGTCTGAAACTTGTTGGTACAGCGTTCTACCACTGATGGATAGTCACCAATTGTGAACCTCTGCAGCAATATTCAAATGACAGCCATCAATGCCAGTGATTGTCCATCAATGGTTAACCCATACATGTCCATAACTACTGCTGAAGTCTCTGGGCAATGGGATGTGAGAAGATTTGCATGTGTAAAGCAATAAAATCATAGCGGTAAACCCATCAATAAAACAGCTTTCACACCAAAATTCCGTCATTGAACACTGGTTTCAAGAGCCATGAAACAGTGGCTAAAAAAAAAAAAAAAAACGTTTACACTGCAATCTGGACCCGGTATAGCAGCTGTATTCCCTCTGCCAGCGCTTTGAGACATTATCGTTGCCTCCAATTGCCGGTGAGCCAGCGGTCCACAGGCTTGTACTTGGACCCAGGTCGTACGAACCCGGTCATCTGTTTACACTGCCTGGTTATATGGGTCCAACCCTCCTAGCTTTAAAATACAGACCTTTTCACGAAGGATAAGTTCTGCAGCCACCAAGATGTCTCCACAGTGTTTTCCGGATTTCATTACAGGATACCAGAGGAGTTTTGGGGTGATGTCAATTCCAGGGTTCAACTTTACTACCGGCAAACAAACACTTCTCCCGAGAAATTCATCTTTCCCCTGAAACAAGCAGCAGAATAAGACATAAAGGGAGAGGCGGCCAGAAGTCAGCAAGCTACTATCCGCATGCGGCCTCATACGTACCACTTGGTCACTGTCAAATATTTCAAAGACTACATTGGGAGGACTCTGCGCTACTGATTGCGGATCACCATAAATTTCTACTTCATTGAAGATTAGGGTTTGGTCCCATGATGGATTCAGAGTTGATTTAATGATCTCTGTGGTTTTACTGCGGTGAAGGAATGACACGTGGGCATATGGATCTATAGGCAAAACACAAGGAGAACAACTGTGGGTGGACACAGTGACTTACTTTACCCTGAAACATACTTACATATCCAACTGCTCTCCAGGGGCAGAGGCTATAACCATCCCATTATACCATGTCTACCTATAGGTGCGTACACACGGGACAATATGATCGCTGGCAATATATTGCTCAGCAATCATATTGCTCAGTGTCCCGTCACACTGCCGGGAGAAGAGGCAGTGGAAGTCGCTGGTTGGAGAAGCAAGCTCCTCTGACCAGCGACCATTCAGGGGCTGAAAACAGGAGCATGTAATCGCCCCCGTGTGTACGCACGGAGTCAGGACATGTATTTAATAACCATTCCCTATCCTACATTAGACTACCCTAATTTAGGCCAGATCTATGAGGAAGACACCTTTGTTGTACTGAATGCAGGTGTTAGCTGTGGAACTGCTACGGTGCCACCTCCACACGGTCACTCGAGGGGTCGGAAACTGGGTTATGGTGGCAGTGACAGGTAGGTGGGAAGGGGGGGGGCAGTAGGTTGCCATTTTCGCTAGATTGTCAAGGATACGTTTTCAAAAATTACAGAAACAAGGAATTCATGGAAGAACCGTGAATGTGGCCCCCTAGTGTCTCTGGCCAGGCACAACAGCCTTATAACGACATCACTGTATCATCCATACAAACCAAACAGTATTGCTCAGTGGTACCCAACGGCAAACCCCACCCCCGATAACATAACAAATAAACTCGTTCGCCAACAAAGTTTGAGAACTCCCCAAAGTCCCATCTCATTAATAACTGGCAATTAGATATAACATCCTAAGCCTGAGCTTATAAAAAGGAGAAATTTCATGTTATCGGTGTCTTACCAGAAAAGCTGTCTTTATCCATGGCGGCGAGACCACGCGCCTGATACACGTAGCAGCGAAGGTGATAACTGAACATTCCTAGGAAATGAGAAAACTTCAATGAAAACTGAATTATTTTTTTTTATCTAGAAATTGACTAAATTGCGGGAAACAGTGGTATGTTCTAACCAGTCTGGTCTGGCATGTCTGATGCAGAGTTGACTGGAGTGCACATGAAGTACAATGGGGCAGATGTATTAAGCCTGGTAAAGTGATAACATGGAAGGTGACAAATGACAGCTGAATGGCTTTACTTTACCAGGTTTAATACATCTGCCCCATAATAAACATTACCCTCACCAACTGATAAACTTCTGTCCAGTCCGTGCTTTTACCATGACTGAATTGCAACCTTCCCCCACAATCTCTAGTAAAAATAAAAAAGTTGAAGCCAAGCTTCAGGTTGATTTCAAAATCAAGGTCTGTGAAAAGAATCAAAAATGTAAAGATGTACGGAATGACTGAATTAGGAGAGGAGTGGTTTAAACATCTTGGGATGGCCTTGTGGGGAGCATGCAAGTCGGCATCCAATTAGGATTCAGGGTTGGCAGAATGAGCTGGATTATAGGATCTGGTTAAAGAAGGAGTCAGCCTCTTGTTACGGATCTTGCCACCCTCCCTCACTTTTTGTAGGAGTGGTGGGTGTTTTTTTTGTGTTGACCATTTGGCTGGAAAGAACGGTAGGTTTACGGATTTCGGGTCTTATTTAAGGGTTGATCATGGTTGTTTTTAGTGCACTCACCTTCGTTGACTATAGGCATCTGTTGAATAACCCGGTCGGGGATAAAGACACCACTCAGAGAGGTGGGTAGTCAAGTTAGAAGGTCGAGTGGATACCACTTTGTTAGGCAGCATAGGTTTTATGGGTGGGGTTAGAAGATGGCCATTCTTTTTTTGCCACCATTATTTAAATCCTTTTAAGTATTCAAGTTTAGAGTTGTTTAAATAAATTCAACTAACATTTTCTGCCATACCCAAGTCTGAGTCTTTATTTTAGGTTAAGTATTATGCAAGCACAAGGTCATACATTAGTCACTAGGATGTTTAAGGCACACAGACTTCAGGTGCGTGCATTATATGGAGTGTCATCTACTGGTCTTCAGAGATCCTAGTAGACAGGGCACACTTACTAGAAAAGGTGCAGGACACAATGGGAGTGTTCGCGCCAAAGACAATTGTTGCGGATTCCTTCCCCTTCTCAGAACTCTTCTTCTCTTCTTCATCAGCACTCGTATCTGCCCCCTAGATACAATGAAGACACATGTAAAACAGCATATTCTAACCGGTAAAGAAGCTTAATGCTAGTTTGCACTTTTTTCTATAGCAGTGCTTTCCAAATCCAGTTCTCTAGCAGTACGTGTTTTCCATATTACCTTGCTGGAGCAATGGCTTTTTACTACTGACCGATTGATTATTAAAGATCCGCACATCATTTCAATAATCAATCTGATTCTTGGGCAAATACCAAAGATGACACTACGCCAATGTTTGCACAGTGTTTTGCGACTATGCATGCATTCACCTGATTGTACACAGACACTGCTGTTGCACACATAGTTGCTGGCAACAGAACGGTTGAGAGGTGGCCTGAATGAATGCAAATAGGCGCCTTGTCATATGCATATTATGGCAGTGTCAGTGAATGCAGCTGTGCTCTCAACGCAGTTCCAAACCACATAGGCAACATGTGCGAGACCCTGCACCTGCCATAGGCTGTTGCAAATGACAATGGTGTTTGCATTAGTGCACGATGGTTGAGTTTTCAGGACCAATGACTGTCTTATTGGAAAGATTTACATGGTCCGGGTCTCACACTATCATGTGTTGTACTCAAATACCCTGCTTATCATATGTTTACCAGATCATCTAGCTGTGGCATAGGCGTGTTAAAGGAATGACAACAGAGCTACATGTGTTGCAAATTCCTGATTTTATCTGGAAAACATGCACTGCTAGGGTTCCGTATGGACAGAGTTTGAGAAACACTGGCCTATCACATTAAATGCATCTATCAGCTCCTTAAGCCAGGCAGAGGTAGAACCACTCTTAAAAATAATGTTCTGACCAATTGGCAAGCAACCAACTGCTGAGACGACTAATCAGAATCACCAGGGTGTTCTCACCAAGGGTCTATACTATAGTAATATAGTAATGTTAAGGTGTCAAAATACAGTATAGGAAAGAATACCAGTGTCCCTAATGAACACTAAATCAAGTTACAACCTTATGTATTTAGGTAAATGAGCTACTGGAATATCATTAGTCAAACCCAGAAGTCCGTTCTCTCTTGCGGTTCCTTTTCTCATGACTTACCAGAGCTCCCTCCAGCTTGAAGATCGCTGATGCACCGAGACTTTCAGCAGGCGCCATCTTCCTCCGCCAGCGCCTTCGGCGGAAAGTGTCAGAGCTACGCGCCTTCAGGTGGAACTTCCAGCCTATGAGTGCAGCGTATTCCCAGCAGTCCTGGGTCTCAGAGAGGGTAGGCTATGTGGGAGAAGGAAAGGATAAAATGAATCAATGTTCACCTTCCATACATACTGGACATGGCATTCAGCTGTCCCTGACGTGCAGTGAGGTAAATGGCTGGGAAGCCACTGGATAGTATCAGAGCCAGCTGCACACACATGAACCTGATTGTACATATACGCATTATATAAAGCTGCAGCCGTATATACTGTAATACTCTGACTTTCGTCTTGCCAACTAATAACATGAAAACATTTTGATGCTGAAAGATTTAGACTTGCCACAGAAGGTTGGGTAGAGACCACCGTACTACACTAAATATTTTGTTACTATGTTATGCATGGTAATAAAGTGTATCGTATACTACACTAAATGTTGCCATACACTTGTACGATGTAATACTTGTTCATTTTGGCGATATATCATGTGAAAAGTGTCAAATTTGATGCCATTTATTTACAATTCCGATCAGATGCGCAGATGGTCACTGATGCACCAAGGATACACGGTATCCCGGGGCACTGAATGGGATGGCATGCAAAATGAGTGCAAATGATGCATGGCATGCGATCAAGTGGCCAAGGTACCGCACGTGAGGCTGCATGCGATACCTCAGCTACGTGTATGACCACCTCAACCCTTTTGTCCTCCGGGTTCTTACTCATGGTCTCAACACTAAAATGTCAAACTTGCTCTAGAGAACAAATCTAAATTTTTTTTAGCATGCCAGCACCAAGGCCAACAGCAACAGGTCTGTACAGCAACAGATAGGCAGGGCCGGCTCTACCATTAGGCAGCTTCAGGCATTTGCCTAGGGTGCCGGGATGTGGGGGGCACCACCAAGTCTGCAAATCAAAAAATCAAGGATGTTTATGAGAATCCTTGTTGTACTTAAATGCAGGTTGCGTCTAAGAGCTCACCTCCATACTTCCCTACATTGCAGCCCCCCCCCCCTCCTTGTACTCTGTTGTGGGTGGCAAAGGGGAGGGTGCAGATGGCCTCTAGGTAAAGCAGGGTACTTGCCCACCTTCCTGGTTGAGGATGGGAAGACCACAGGGGGGGGGGTAGCTTGAAGTTTTGCCTAGGGTGTTGAGAAGCCTTACACCAGCCCTGCAGATAGGGGGCTAGATTCTCTAGGCTTCAAAAGTGGCTGGCTGTTTATCACTCTCCATTTTATCAATCAGCTCCTACCTGCCATGTCACAGGCTGTGTTTGAAAAATGTCAGACAGGAGCTGATTGGCTGACTGTTTATTACTCTCCATTTTATCACTTAAGGGGTACTTTGCAGACCGGTTGGGGTACTTGAAAATAATATTAGTCTCCTGATGGCAGAAGGAGTCTTCCATTGTCATAGAGATGAACCATGTTGCATCATTTCCAGTTCTGTCTGCCGCATCATCAGCATCTACTCGTGCTTTTGCCCAACCACCAAGTCACTGGGAGCCATCTGTGCTGCCCTCAGAGCTCAGCAATTATCTGGCACCCACGCTGAAGGATGGAGAAAGCCGCTGCAGTAATCCTACAGGCATTAGCGGGAACCCCAAAGACCGTACGCAGCCAGCGGCAAGACAGAGGGTGACGATTCCTGAGCGCACATTACTCCTTAATAGCAGGACACGCATACTACTCACTTCCACTCCGCTCCTAAGTACTGTGGTTATTTCAATTTGAAAGGAGGGAATACCCCTAAATGAAAAGCCTAATAAAAGGGTACAGGAGAGAAAGAATGTTGGGAACCACTGCTTTAAGGCATCAGCCCGAACCATTTTGAAAACCCAATATATAGTGTAAAGCTATGCCCAGGAATATTAAGTATATTACAACTCCTTGCAAATACAGAAATTCCTTGTGTGATTTAGGCCAGTAACACCAGTCCAAGCACTGTAATGGAAATAGTCTAACATTCTGGAATCAGGTTCACTATAATTCATAACTTCTGCAAATCGTTCAGTGAGCTCCAGCGACCATTTTAAATATGCTAAAAACCGGGATGACATTTATGACATCCCAGCATGCCTTGCTACAGTTTTGCTATTTGGCAATCCTAAAACTGTTGCAGGGCATGCTGGGATGTGTAGTTCAACAACAGCTGGAGGGCCGTTGATTTAGGAGAAGAAAAGATTACTTATGTGATGAAAAGGTACCACTTATACCAAGACTAACCGTATACCGCAATAAAAAGGAATTTTTGCTGTGTTATCAAATAAATTCTAAAAGGATTTACAGGGCAGATTTTACCAAGTAAAACCTAAAACCTAGCATCTATCTCGGCGCAAAGTGAGATACAGAAAGTATCCCAAGGAGAATTGGGTATAAAAGTATGACAAGAGCTCCCTCTTGTGGGCTCTATCATTAACTACATCTATATGTACACACCAGGGCTTAAAGTGGTCCTGGAGAGGTGGTGGAACTCATTTCCCTCTGTCACCTAAATCTTCCCTTCCCCCCCAATTAGGCAAAGCCAGGATTAGTGGTAATGTTTAACACCCCCTGGTTCCCCAGGGCACTTGCATAGGTGCCCTGGGTTGGTCATCGAGGACAAATTCAAATTATTTATGGTCACTCGAATATACAAAACCAGTACTGATGGTTTTCAATCATAACAAACGTGTGCAAACAGAAATGAACCCTGTCCATCACCGGATAGCGACCCGAAGGATGATATACTGTATATAACAATTTACTTAATTATATTAAAACAAAAAAATTCTCAGTTAGAAATTTTTGATTTAAGGGTGCCACTGAGCTAGATCCATTACAAAAAACCCCCCACATATTACTACTTTAAAGGCATCATTACGTGCTAAAATAAAGGCTGATGAAGTAGAACATTTGAAAATGGAATTTGGTTTATATTGGCACGCCAACACCCTACAGTGGTTACTACATGTATATAGTGCGCCCCTTACCTTTTTAACCACTGCGTTTACATTGGGATCCTTCTTCCTTTTCCGCACTTGTCTGCAGCGCCTGTGAGTGTGATACATCTTCTCGCAAGCCACCCAGGATTTGGGTTTAATGTCTGGGGGGATGGTGATTCCATATTCCCAACCTGGAACAGCAGCTTAGTCTTAATTCATAAATCTAACCTACTACACAACGGACATGTATTCGAATAACATTCTGGCCTAATGGTCAGGAAAAAAAAAGAAAAAAGACCAATCACTCTTTCCTGAAATACAGGAATGAATGAAGATATCAACGTGCTAACAAAAGAACAGAACACTAACCTTTCACTAGTGTGATGCCATGGACCAGTTGGCCTGAAGGTCCCAAGCTCTGAACTTGGACCTTAGTGTTGGCCATACACTCTACGAGGGGAGAAGTCACACGCAATCCACCCCCCCCCCCCCCCTAAATCCCCTTGGGCAGCAAGATCACATGAAATATATTGTTTGTGGTCCTTCTCCATAGAATATATTGCATTCGGTCCCAGCCAAGCCTGCCTGGATTGGTTAGGGGACACATTTTATCTTTAGCCCGTGCGATCCTCAGGTGCCAATCTGATGCACACTGGACAATGCATTGTATCTAATGTCAATCGCATGGGATTTGGATGCTTTTTGCATTTGGACCCAAAATTATTCATTTTGAATAATGTTTAAACAAAGCAATGGTAAAAAAATAAAATTAAAAAGTAAACCAAGTAAAAACTGGAGTTCAAGAGGAAGGTAAAAAAGTTACTACTGTACATTATAAATTGTAGATTTGTGGTAAAACTGAAAAAAATAGAATAAAAATGAAATATATGTCATACCTTTCTCATCCACCGCTCTATTAAGGTCAATGATCCACGCGTCGTCATCCCACACCCATCCACTTGGGCACTCAAACTCCCCCGGAGAATGGCTTTTATCCCCATTCTGAAAAATATATTGACCGTCAAATTATGAAATAATGTGGATAAACAAGAAGTTGGATCTCAGTCCCCTTCCAAATAATAGTACCAAGAGCATTTGCTAGGGCACACTGGACGAGCGATATATCTGAACGATGCTGAGATATATATAACGTTGGGTCTTCAACACAGCCAATGCCTGATATATCTAGCGATATATCAGCACGCCATGCTGTGTGTACAGGCGATCCACCGACCACCTGTACAGCCGCACTGGGAGCCACCGGTGAGTGATTGACAGCTCAGTGGGCAGTCACATGCAGAGGCACCCACCCACTTGTGATGTGACTGAAGAATGCCAGGTTATGGACTACCAGTCAATGGTCTCATCTGCCAGTGTAGGACAGCTCAGACTGCACAGTATGCCACACTACAAATACTCTTAGAAAGTGTAATCTTTGTAAATCAGTGTAATGTCTTACAGCATCTGTGAACTCCTCATCAGCCTGCTTCCACTCCCCACCAGGATATCGGCTCTCATTACGAAACACTTCATCAGTGAACTCGCTGTGCCCAGCGTCTGCTTCCGTCAGCAAGCTGAAGAGACACAAATCCGCAAATCAGTCACAGCTACACGCTTATATGCCAGCAATAATCAGGGGACATCTCTTTATAAATTTAGTCACATGGTATTCTACAGCAGTGGTAGCCAACCCTAGCCCTCGAGAGCTACCAACAGTTCACATTTTCCAGACAACCTAGCTGCTGCACAGCTGCACTCACTAATCACTGACATTTTAAAAAAAGATACAGTTGGAGCTAATTAGCTCACTTGTGATTCTGTGAGGAGACCTGCAAAACATGCACTGTTGGTAGCTCTCGAGGACTAGGGTTGGCTACCCCAGTTCTACAGTATAACCTTATTTACATTCATGTTGATTTTTATGAGATTTTTTTTTTTTATCTTTAATAGTTTTTTTGGGTGCACTCTATAAATAGCAGTTATGAAAATTTATAATCACTCCTAATATATATATATGTTCAAATGCCTAACAAACCTGGAAAGCGATTGTGAACCTATAATTTTTTGCTACAATAAAAATAATAAAGTAAAAAAAATAATAAAAAAAAACACAACCCACACTTGTTCATCGGAGTAAAATACAATACACTGTCATTGTGTGGTTTGTTGCATTATTCCTCTTATTAGTGCAATATACATTTTTTTTCAGAGTTTAACCCATTCAGAGATTCAAGGTCCCCCTATGCATTTTGTCCTATGTAGACTTAATCAGGGGAATATTCTTGTGCAGTAAAATAAGATGCTCAATGGACTTTTAAATCTGGTGACCGTTATTGTGCAGAAGATAAGGAAAACTGTTTGGGTCACCCACATAAAGTAGTGTTCCCAGCTGCTTGCAATATGTTGATTGTTCAGAGTTAATGGTGTAAAGCAATAGTCCCAGCACTTTCAGTCTGGGGTATATAACTGATCTCCTTATTGAATATGCATGCTGTCTATAATCATAATCCGGGCATGATTATTTTTTACCATTTAGGATATGAGAGGGCTATTCAGAAACTAATACATAAAGCAGTGGCTCCCAATCTATTTTGCATCACAACACCCTATAGTATCCACGGCACCTCTAGGCCAATATTGTTTCTTATTTGGAAATAATTGATTGATAGATTGGCTGAGAGCGTCCGGCCAGTCTTTTCAAATCCAGCAGCGCTTCCCGCCCCGCTGCACGGAAAATAAAGCTAAAAGCGCACAGCCACCTCTGTCGGATCCCCGCAGTCTGGACCCCGCCACCCGGATCCCTGGACCACCGCTGTCCAGATGGAAGCAAGCCGGGATGCTGGGTAAGTACCTTTCACACCGGCCTGCTTCCCGGGCGCAACCCTGCTATCTAGCAGGGTTAAATTCCCAGGGAAGTTTTCCTGGGAATTCGGCCCCGGAACCTTGCACACCAGCGACAGTCGCGGTTTGTTCCCAGGGCCAACCTGGGAATTCAGGCTGGTGAGAAAGGGGTATTACTAGTAAATTCACCAGGTTTATTGTAGTGTCCATCCCAAGTTAAAAAAAAATTTTTTTGTTAGAACAGGACATTCTAGGGTTTTAATTGAACTAAGAGAGGAGACCGTAAAGCCACTACATTACATTTTTACCAAATCAATTTTGTCGTCTGATGTGGTCCTAAGGGACTGGAGATCAGCGGAAGTAGTACCAATAATCAAAAAGGGAACAAAAGATGACCCAGCAAACGTTCAACCTGTAAGCTTAACATCAATCATGAGGAAATTATTAGAGGGAATTTTAAGCAATAATATCCAGGACTTCTTTGAGACCCAGGGGCGGATTGGGACTCAAAACCGACCCAGGAGCGGGGTGGAGGCTGGCGTTGGCGGTGGTAGTGATGAACGCCTGGGGGGGGGGGGGGTGGCTGACCTGCTGCTTCTTTTTTCTGCTGGCCGGGTGGAGGAGGAACAGGAGCTGGGAGCCTGGGAGGTGCTGTGCACGCATGCACAACAGCCCTCCCATGGCCATTTTGGATTTGGACAAAGTGCTGCGGCCACTGCCCGCGGCCCAGCCAGCCCAGGGGCGAGCACTACCGGCCCCTTTTTGAGCAGTTTTGGGCGGCCCACCGGGAAATGGCCCGGTTTCCCGGTGGGCCAATCCGCCCCTGGAGAGACCTAGTATAAAGTGGAAACCAGCCTGGGTTTTTTAAAAATAGTTTGTGCCAAACCAATCGAATAAGCTTTTACGAGTTCAGCAAGAATTTAGATATTGGGAATGCAATAGACAGTCTACCTGGATTTTGCAAAGGCCTTCGATACCATACTACACAAGAGCTTTATTAATAAAATGGAGGAGGTGGGATTAGGGGAAAAATCTGTAGCTGGGTGAGGAGCTGGTGACAGGAGAGAGAACAGAGAGTGGTGGTTAACTGAGAATCTTCTGATTGGATACCAATACTAAGTGGGGTACAGATGGAGCGCCCCTTGTCCTTGCCCGGCACCCGCCAGAACATCGCCTCCATTGCCACAGGGTGCGCAAGCGTCTCAGGCGGGAGCTGGTGGCTGGCGATAGTTTTGCCAGCCACTGCAAGGAAGAGGCCAGCTACCTCTGTACCACAGGGATCGGTGCTTGGGCCTCTTCTATTTAAATTATTTATTAATGATATAGAGGGAATACTCAGCAACTTATCCATCTTTGTGGATGACACTAAACCGTCGTGTGATTTGTACAGATAAGGAGGTCTTCACATTACAAAAGGGACCTAAATAAACGAGACAAGATGGCAAAAAAAATGGAAAATTTGGTTCGATGTGGACAAAATGGAAGGTTATGTATCTCAGGAGACAATTTGCTACGTATGACTTAAACTGTGTAGAATAGGGTAAATCAGATACTGAAAAGGACCTAGGAGTCCAAATTAACAATAAACTGGGGTGCAGTGCTTAGTGTCAGGTAGCAGCAGATAAGCTTATAACTTGTATAAAAAGGGGCATGGAATCTAGAGACGTCAATGTACAGGGCACTTATTAGACTTAATCTAGAATTTGGAGTGCAATTCTGGGCTCCACACTACAAAAGCCAGAGAAGGGCAACCAAACTAAGAAAAGGGATGGAGACACTAGGCTTTGAGGAAAGAATAGTCAAACTGGGAATGTTCACACTAGAAAAGAGATGTCTAAGGGGTGACCTGATTTACATGTACAAAAACATTAAGGGCAATTAAATTGATTTGTCAAGCAGCCTATTTACAATGAAATCAGTTAAGAGGGCATGCACTTAGACTTAAGGAGAGAAGGGTTAGAACACTTAGAAGGAAGGGCTTTTTTTTTTACGGTCAGGGCAGTAAAATGATGGCACTCTTCCATGTGAGGTGGTGTCTGCTGATACAACAACGTAATTTAAATGAAGGCTAGGCAATCATTAGATAAAAACATCCAGGGATAGAACTGGTAATGAAAGGCCGAACTTGATGGACGCAAGTCTTTCAACCTAAACTACTATAATTACATAAAATTTAGAAGAAACCTCACCTCCTCTCTGGATCCACATCCCATTCCCCTTCCCACTCCCAGCCTTTGGGTGGGAGGAAACCCTCTTGTTTCAGCTTGATTGTTCCTGTAACGTCAGAAAACTTTGGCTTTTTCAGCAGACCCGTGGTTCCCCATTTCCCGAACATCAGGGCTTGGTTTTCATACTGATCAAAATAAGGATAAATGGACAAAAAACAATTAAGCACAACCAAACATTAAAACACAAAACAAACCATCTATGCACCACATTTGCCAATGGAAATACAAATTGCACGTCATCTAATAGCAGGTACAGTACTCCTTACTTCCATGCATTCAATGTGGCCAAGAGGGGAGATGTGTCAATTGGTCTAAAAATGGACAAGTGAAACAGGTGCCCAAAGAAACCAATACGATTCTTCCATTGAATGTAGCAGATAAATTAATGAAATGGTTTGGTAGCGATGGGCAACTTTCCCACTTGTCCTGTTCAGAAAGTTTGATGCATCGCGATTTACGTATAATATTCTATAAACAGGACAAACTCAAGTCAAGGCCCAAGTTCTCTCAAGAAGACGAGAGTTCTGCCTGACCAGAAACATCTGGGAGATAACTCTGACAAGCTGGACAGCACAAACTTTGTAAGCCCAGAGCTCAGGCTGGGTGTCGGCAACCAACAACAGTTGCACAAGTCCTGGAGGCAGCAACCACATCAAAGTTTAAGGGTAAGGAGGCTGCAAGAGGCAATGTCAGTCCCATCCTCATCAACATGAGGGCACAAAGCTTACAAATCCTAAGCACCTTGCTTTACACTTAAAACCAGAGTAATTATTGTGCAATAAGATTTAGTTTAAGTGGCATTTATTACATATGCCCAAATGTACATGTATAAATAACCAGCCTGCAGTAGAGTAATCCAGTTTTGTTGGTCTTTGGGATAGCAGTCGCCATTATGCAGCCTTGGGGCTGTCTGTTAAACCATCTACCACTTCTGTTACCATCTCTGCAAGCGCCAAGGCAGCAGTTACTCACTAGCTGCGGCACCTAGATTACAGGCCGCTGAGCTACGAATCGATGCATGCATGTACTGTATGTATGTAGTTCAGAGATACTATCCTTACAGGGTATGGGTCATTGGATTGACCACTGAAAGCTGACATGTCTTAGGTCGACATGGGCTTTTTTGCCCCGAATGTCGACATGGACATGTGTGCTGCGTCCTCTCGCATGGCTCCTCGCTTCGTTCAGCACACTATTCTATTCTCCCTTCACGCCCTAGTGGATGTCAGGGCATAAAATACCGCCTGTTGGCTCAAAAACCCATATGGACATTTAGTGGTCGACCCAACGACTGTACACCATCCTTACACACTGTGCTGTAATGTTACAACAGGTGGTCTCTCTCACAACAGGTTTGTATGCTAAGATTGCTTTGGGGTGAACAAAATAAAAATCCTATTACAGATATTTTATGATGCACTTTGGCATTTAAGAAATGTTTTACAGAAAGAATGAATCCTCTATTAAGCTCGCCCCTGTGCACTGTACCTTCCAATAGGCGTGAGCTGGCACACTGCGCTATAGAAGGGTCACACTCACCATTTCCGCGTACACACTGAAGGTCCCTTCTGCGTAGCTGTTAAATTTCTTTTCCACAGCAGATAGTCCCAGCCAGATGTTGGCTCTCAGCTGAACAGGAACCTTTACACCTTTGTTTTTATCCATTGGGTACTAGAATCATTTCCAAATAAAAGAAAGTGGTATTAGTACAGCACACACTCAGCCAGACATTTCTATAGGAGTCCGTGTCCAGTCTGGAAATATGGCATTTGGAGGATTTGCAACCACTATAAATGGCAACATTGAATAGATGGAAGTATAATGCCATATTTGCTAGTAAAAAATTTGCATAATAAAAATGGGAGGTATTCCCCACAGGACAGGTACCATCAGGATCCCATCACAATAGGTATTGAGGATTAGGGCACCTTTCTTGTGAGGTAAATGTTACAGTCTGGAGTTGCTGGACTTTGGGTGAGCGTACCTGTAATTTAAAAAGCAGCAATCATTTACAAAAAAGGCAAAAACCACCTGGTTTTCCCTTGCAGGGACTGGAAGACAGGTTTGTTTTGGCTTCTTAATGAATGCTGCTTAAAAAATACAAGCAATCTTGCTCAGAGCCCCACACATCCATCAACTCAGACCTAGTTAAATTTTCTTCTGTGGAGTGAACCTAAGAAAAAACATTGCCTACACAATACAATATATATAGGGGCCTTTGGAGATTAGCACACATCCATCAACTCAGACCTAGTTAAATTTTCTTCTGTGGAGTGAACCTAAGAAAAAACATTGCCTACACAATACAATATATATAGGGGCCTTTGGAGATTAGCACATAACAGTGAGGAAGGTGTGCTGAGGCCTCCATAAATTATTTCTAAAACTGTATTTTTGCGTGCCACCAAATTTACACTTTTACATAATCCTTTTTTTGTTTCTACCTGCAAGAAGATGGTCTGAGTCTTGCCACAGTATTTCCCACAGGCCTCTGGGCTGGTGGATGAGAAGAGCACTAGGTGGGCGGGAACACGTGCATACGCCAGTCTTTTCTCCGCTCTGATCATCCAGATGATTACATCTGGCATACTGTTCTGAGGCTGGGTGGAATATACAGAACAAAATTAAAAAATTATATACATAGACACACAAAAAAATGGGCACAAGAGCAAGATCTAGTTTAAATACATTAGGATACTAATTAGCACCATTAATTATTTGATCGCTACGAGAGTAATTCTGGGGTACTGAAAAGAGCGAATGTTTGACCACTGCACAAAAGTGGAAGCAAGGATGACGCAAGCAACTACCAACCAGTGAGCCTTACATCAGCAATAGGGAGACAGATGGAGACACTCTTAAAAAAGTTTCAATTTATTGAAAATACAACCATTTACAGGATCCCAAAAGGCATAGCTTTACTTGTGTGAGATTACATCAAACAAACCTTAATGATTTTTTTTGACTGGCTGACTAAACGATAAAGGAGGGGCCATAGACCTACAGATGGAGCCTTCTTCAACTAGCCTTCTCTGGATAGCCATGGCTCTCCAAAGCCTATTGTTCTCAGCTGCAGTACAATACATAGAATACAGTAGGGGATTAGCATAGGATTAAATCCAACAGCTCTGGCTCACTTAATTCTATTAAAAGTCTAGATGAGGAAGGCTCCATCTGTAGTTTACCTAAACTTTAGTAAGCTTTTTGACACTGCCCCACAACGCAAACTACTAAATAAACTCAAAAGCATGGTATTGAATACCAAGATGGTTGAATAGATAGCATCTTGGTTACAGGAGAGAAAACAGTTGTAGCAAATGGAGTGCATTCACAAGTGTGTAATGTTACCAGTGGAGTGCCCCAGGGATCTGTACTCGTCAAGTGCTTTTTAATATCTTCATTAGTGAAATTTGTAATGAAGAGCAAGTATGAAGAAGACACCAAAAAAGGTATGCAACAGGGTATATACAGGAGGGGTAAAAAAAAATTGAGCTAGGTATATTAAAGAAATGGTCAAGAGCATGGCAATTACGGTTGAATGCCAAAAAAATAGCAAAATCATGAACTTGGGTCTCACAAATCCAAAGGCTAAATATAATATTAATGACACTATTGGAAACTACTGGAGGAAAGGGATCTAGGAGTCGTATTTCAGGATATTTAAAAGGCAGGTAAGCAATGTATTAAAGCAATGAGGCATGCAAGTCAGTTGCATAGGCAGAGGAATCCACAACAGGAAGAATAATACCCCAAGTATGCGTCACAGGTATGACTTTATCAAAATTACGGTGTCCAGTTCTGGAGGCCATATCTCCAGAAGGATATAAATACACTATAGATGGTAAAGAGTAACTAAAATGGTGCATGGCCTACATTACAAAACTTATTCTGAAATACTAAAAAAAATAAAAAAATATCTCAATATGTATAATTTGGAGCAGAGAAGGGAAAGGGGGGAAACTCGAATTCATTGAGCGATTTAACATGGTCCAGGAGGGAAACATTCTACAGATGAAAGGAAGTATTAGAACATGAGAGCATGCACTGAAACTGGAGGGAAGGTGGTTCAGGGGAAATCTGGGAAAAAATTACTTCACAGAAGGGGCAGTGGACAGGTGGAATAGTCTCCCATCAGAGAAAGTAACGACAAATTAAACATGCATGGGATAGACAGAAGGACATTGTTGCTAATAAAAAAGGGATCAAATAGGGTTTGATGTAACAATATGGTAAAAAAAAAAAGGGGGGGGGGGCAGGCTAAAAGATATGCCCCCACCGAGCCCTGATCTTATCATCCAGTCTTTTTGGGTTTACATGAACAGATATAAGGTTTTAAAGGAAGCCTTCAGTGCCAGATGCACTTAGCTTCAAAAGTGATAAAATGGTGAATGATAAACAGACAGTCAATCCGCTCCTACCTGCCATGCCACAGACTGTTTGAAAAATGTCAGGTAGGAGCTGATTGGCTGGCTGTTTATCACTCTCCATTTTATCACTTTTGAAGTTTAGTGCATCTTGCCTTCAGCCATAGAAAATCTGTGGTAAGTTCCAAGATGTTTGGAACCATGTCCCTGCCAAGTTCCTTCAATACTGTGTGTGCGCAAGTTTTCCTAGAAGAAATTATGCTGCTATGAAGGCAAAGGGTGGTCACACTAAATCTTTATTTTATTTAGGTTTATCTTCTGTTTATTCGGCATTTTGTGAATTGATAACTATAAACCAGCTTCTAATTTTGAACACCATTTTACGGAGCATTATTTTTTCCACACCTGACTAAAACATTTGCAGCCATGTATATTAAGAGTTGCTTGAAAAAATGTTGCATGGAAGCACGAGTACCTGCATTTTTATATGGTAATTGAACTCTAACATCTAATAGCCTACAGTACAACATGCAGCCTGTATCATTAGGACATGTATAAATAACAATGGTATCACAGATGCTTCCTCACTCACTCACTACATTGCAGAGTACTGACCTCCTCGGCGATCTGTTGTAGCCTATCCAACCAGTCTTCAATTTCGGTCAGTGTAGGCTTTACCTCAATCGCTTCATCCCTCATCCTCACCGCAGCTTCTCCAATCAGCCTGAGAGAAGTCTGTCTGAGCTTCCGTAGCTGCATGTCCAGCACAGTCAAAGTGGACTTCCCTGTCACGGGGGGCAGTGGCTTCCTAAAAAAATAAATCAGTTTTTATTATTCAAAGACAAATTTTATAAACCTACAAAGGGACTGGCTAAACCTATTAAATGGAAACAAAATGAGTGAGAATCAATGAGAGCAGACGTGGAAATATAATCTGGGTGGGGATGGTGTGGATATGCCCCGAGTTTTATGTAAGCAAAGCATAAATGGTTGTTCAAACAAAACTCATCTACTGAAATAAGCGCTCTAGAACAACATTCCACATTTTTGTTTTTAATATAAAAATACATACATGGTATCTTCAATAAGCTGGTCAATTAGTTTCAGCCATATCTCCCCTAGTCGTTCCTCAGGAACCTTGGACTGGATGGCTGATTTGAGGGTTGAGATGTTGGATTGCTGCAGGAGAAAAACATACTAAAAGTCACCCACACATTTCTATGGACAGAGTAAGCCTAGAAAGCAGCAGCGGGAGGACTCCTATAGCAGTGAATTGCATGGGATTTGGCGGTTACTTACTGTATGTAGTATCATTTGAAGGGATATGGACCCTACTTATGAACCTTTATACGGAATCCCATTGGTTCATATTTTCTTGCATATATGTGGTTTTGCACCATTTTATTGCTGGGCAGGCTACCACTATAGATTCCCTTGGTTTACACCCCCTGGTAGCTATGGAGCCCTGTGGGAACCATGACATGCAGAGGAACAGGCAATGCACTCACCAGCCGTTCAGTCATGGCCAACAGAACATTGACTAAATCTAGTCGATGGCTAATGTCTTCCCAAAAAGAAGTTAGTGTTACCACAGGCTTGGTGGCGGACCACGGGAGGTAGTAGTAGAGGTTACCTGCAAGCACAGAGGAGGAGGTGGTTAGTGGATAATTATTACGACACAATCTGAACACTAAAATACTCTGTATAACTAGCTGTAAAGAGAAGGTCAAGTTGGATAATGTAGTTTGCCGGCATGAAATGAACGTTGCAGATTAGCATAAAGTTAGACTGGTCATTTACATAAAAATACAACATGGATAAACTGGGCAAATAACCTTAAGGCAATAACCTTGTGGCACACTAAATAAAATTTTAAAATTGCCAAAGGCACACCATGAGATCCCCACAGGGCAAAACACATTGGCCCCCACAGAAAAAAAAACTATGCCCCCATATAAAAAAAACAAAATCATACTGGTAAAAATAAAATACATTGTCCCTTTACATGAAAAGGAGACCAATAAATAACAGTTGAACTGGTGGTGGCTGTAAACTGGTTTGGGAATCTCTAGATCTGGGGGCACACTTGAGAACGGCTCAATGCACACTAGTGTGTGGTTGAAAAACACTGGTATAACGCTTATAATCAACATTTTACATGTTGGCCATCGGCAATAGGATTTGAACACTACAGGACAGTATAAAGTTCAGAAATCTTCATTACATACTGTATATTTGCAAAGTTTTTGTTATGCGACCAGGCTTTAGCAAGGCTTCCCCGACACTAAAGGTCCCTAATACTGCTTGACAAACAGTACTGGGTCATATACTGTAATTGAGTATGGCATGGACACACTATAATGTACCTAAAGAGAAAGCCAACTTATTAGGTCCCCAAAATGGCATTACAAGAATCAGCATGCTCTCCAAATGCTGGTCCCATTTGTGCCTCTCAGAGCTGCCATAGAACACGGAAGTTACTCAATTTAGAAAAAATTATCACGACGTGGCCTCACTGAACAATTGGTGGATTTCCACTAGGTACATACCTATGGGCGACATGCTGAGGGATGCAACACAGCATCTACACTTGCCACCTGCTAGTACAATGGTTTTAAACTTTGTAACTGGGAGGGGCAATTGTTAGTATATTGTGGTAGCGTAGGGTGTGCGAATAAGGTTGGTTCTGAGTTTGAAGTCGGGAGGGACTCAACAGGAAGGGGGTGACTGCTAATGTTGTGCCGAGTGGCGGTCTGATGCCTACATATGCCCATGGTCAACATGCAGTGTTAGGGACCACCAGTATCAGAAAAGTCTTAAATCATACTGTTGCAAATATATTCGGTACTTGTGTAGTTTCATGGCGCCGTGAAACTACACAAGTACCATATATTCAATGACCATGTTGTGTTCAAATGCTTATGCCCCTTGATGTGCCGGGGAAAACCGGTCTAAAGTAAAGCATTTCAAGCACCTGAAGGGTATAACTTATGTTCAATATATAAACATACCGTCAAATACGGCTCGGCTGTACTGAGTAGTTGATGCCAGGGGCTTACAGGTGCTATCAAACTTATTGCCGTAGTTGCCAATGCTGACTTCAAACTGTATGGCTTCTCCAATGTCTTGCAGCATGGTGGCCGAGTGGAAGACGGCGCACAAGCTGAACTTCCGTCTGCGCTGATATTTCTTTACAAGACAACAAAGCTGGATGTTAGTTTACTTACACACTTTAGCTTGAACCGTTATTCTAATTACAACATAGCGAAATGCCTTCTGGCCATTTCCTAAAGCTCCCGGCAGCTGCTCTTCTATTGTCTTTGCTTCCTAGCGCATTTTTTTAAGCTATACTGAGCACATGTATAAGAAGAGTCGGTACTCTTTACCTAGAACGGCGCCCACGATTGAAATCGCGGGCATCGCGGGTAAAATCGCGGTAATCGCGGGCATCGCGGGTAAATCGCGGGTACATGAAAATCGGGTACCCGCGATTACCGCGATTTTCCCATAGAGAACAATGTTAAAAAGCCTGATTGACCGCGATTTTAGCGTTAAATGCCTCAATGCCCGCGATTTTCCCATAGGAATCAATGTTAAATGGGCTACAGAGCCCAAATAGCCCCAATTAACCCTTAAATGTCCCCCCAATTTTTGTACGCCACCCCACGATCCACGCCAACCCGAAGCGTGGCGAGCGCAGCGAGCCCGCGAGGGGCGGCGGTACGCGTCCTACGACCTTTTCATGCCCTACTATCCACGTCGGCGTGGAGTTGAGAATAGAATAGTGTGGCGAGCGCAGCGAGCCACCGAGCCCGAAGCGTGGCGAGCGCAGCAAACCCCGCAAGGGGACGCGGATACCTTCACAGTTATACGCGTCCCCTCGCGGGCTTCACAGGTGTCCGCGTGGCCACGGACACCTGTGAAGCCCGCGAGGGGACGCGCTTACCTGTGAAGGTATCCGCGTCCCCTCGCGGGGCTCGCTGCGCTCGCCACGCTTCGGGCTCGGTGGCTCGCTGCGCTCGCCACACTATTCTATTCTCAACTCCACGCCGACGTGGATAGTAGGGCATGAAAAGGTCGTAGGACGCGTACCGCCGCCCCTCGCGGGCTCGCTGCGCTCGCCACGCTTCGGGTTGGCGTGGATCGTGGGGTGGCGTTAAAAATTTGGGGGGACATTTAAGGGTTAATGGGCTCTGTGGCCCATTTAACATTGATTTCTATGGCCAAATCGGGTGGATTGAGGCATTTAACACTAAAATTGGGTCCATCGCGGCTTTTAACATTGCTTCCTATGGGAAATCGGGAGCATCGCGTCGCGGGCATCGCGGGTACATTTATGGCCGGCCGCGACGCGACCGACGCGATTTTTCAGGTTTAACATGGTTTTCAATGGGAAAATCGCGGGCATCGCGTCGGTCGCGTCGCGGGCAGGCATAAATGTACCCGCGATGCCCGCGACGGGCGCCGTTCTAGGTAAAGAGTACCGAAGAGTCATTTCCCACAATTATACCATGCACAATAAAAACATGTGCCGTATATCCTTGTGAGCCTTTAGGGATTTAATGAAGCCTTTTCATGTTCAAATTGGTGTAACAAATAGAAACAAGAGTATTTTCTATTAGATCATTAAATAATTTAAATAACAAATGTAAAAGAAACCTACAGCCTAATTACACTAAGGGTAATTATTATATAGGCTGAACACTTATCACTAGGGAATGAGCTTCAGATGTTGGGTCACTCTAAACATGGCTGCCTGGTGGATGTTTTGTACAGTAATGTGGTAGTTATAATACAAACTATAGATATTTGCTGACAACAATTTTTATCCTTTGTAAGGTTCTCAAACACCTGTACGGGGGAGTTACCTCTACAACAAGTAGATCATCACTGGGTATATCCTCAAGCTTTGCAGAAGGAGTGTTATCGAGTTTGGTTATCAGTTCTACCAAGACTCTACCTCTGTATGCAACGCCTTCACCCTGCAGAAGAAATAAACCATACATTTAAAATGGAACAGTGTCTAAAATATACTTTGGAATGACAAACTATCACCTCTGGCTTAGATGTAAAGAACAGAGCAACTTCAAGCATACTACTCTTTAAAGATTAAAAGTTATGAACCAGAGATTCCACATAAATGATGGCGGTTTTGTTTTAGGTGTCACCTATAGGTCTTAAATTTTCAAAAAAAATTAAAGTTTCTGGCACTAATGATGCAAGCAGAAATAAAGCCAAAACAAAAGCAAGTGTCCAAACAGAAGTGCATAACGTACACAATCTAAGGCCCATATTCAATCCTGGACGTTTTTGTGGGTGAATTCTATTTGCCTATTCAATCCAAGTGCTGATTTTTCTCCTTGGCGAAAAAATGTGGTCTAGCGGTATAATAAATGTGATCTAGATGAGCAGAATAAAAAAGGTGATCTACATGTAGGTGTATATGAAGGGGAGTTACTGTAGGAGAAGAAGCAGAAACAGCTAGATCACCTGTTTTAAGTAGTGGCCAACTAAAATGAAACCTTGACAAAAATTTCAAAAACATCTCATCTGTTTGATTACAGAATATTAAATTCAAGCATATGCATGGATTGCAAAAATATAAAATAAAAATGTGTAAATCGATTTTTAGAATCATTTTATTATACAATTACAAATGTAGAGAGTTACAGAGAATGCGACATTGCCCAAAGAAGCCAATCAGCTTCTAATAGTCATTCTAGCACATGTTATGAAAGGAATGTTAAGAAGTCGATTGGAAGAGGTATCAAGCCTCTGGGGAGTGGAGAGGTTAGTCAAAGCAACCAATCGACTTGATACATTTCCCTTGTAAAGTGGAGAAGGGCTTGCACATGAGATTGAGTGCAGATTGAACGATAATAATTAAGCCGACTGAAAATATTGATTTGTGCAGAAGTATTCCAGACTTGGAATATCTATTCTTTTGAAAGGCTTTGTTCAATACAATCACCAAAGCAAAATTGCAATTCAATAGAATAGCATTGTGAAAATTGACAAAAATTTGTGACCGTCCCATTTACAAATAAAAATACAAATCACACCATCTTCTGTGTATGGGGACGATGGGGGACTGTCACTGCATTATTCTCTGCACTCATTAAACATTATGCCATTTAGAGCAAGGTTAATAATTTACGAGAAACATGAATAAACTTCCATAATGGATTATACAGTATATAAAATTACCATAGCTTTTTTGGTGACAGTTCCATTTTAATATTAAAGAGGGGTATTCAATCCCAGGTGAATTTTTCGCCAGGTGAAAAAAAAATCTGCAATGGTCACCCTTTTTTGGGCGAATTCGACTCGCCCTATTTCAATCCCAGTGCAGATTTTTTGCCTGGGTGAAAAATCCAGCATCAGCGATAACCGTGTTAAAATCAGTGAAATTGCTGCAAACTCCCTTATTTTTGGTGAATTTGTGGCAGCTTGCCCATCATGATCCGCTCCATCCCCCCCATAAAAAAAAGTGAAACCGCATCAGCAAAAATACTCAAAAACAGGTGAAAGCGCCAGTGATTGAATACAGATCGGTGAATAATTGCAGATTTTTGCCTGCCCAAGAAATTCGATTGGGATTAAATACGCCCCTAGGTCTCGTAAATTTATATTAAATCCTGCTGCCTGACCATCCACATGAACAGTGGTCTAATGCAGAGCCTGCAACCCAAACTCTTTTTTTATGGTCTCCAGGTTCAGAGCTTATGAATTTACAGGATAGGTAATCGTAGTATAAACCATGCGTGTGATATTTTACAGCAAGCACATACCGCAGAAGGATTCCACAGTCAGCTCTTCTGGAGCGTAAACCGAACCAAGCACACATAATATTTACACCAATCTAACTACATACTAATGCATTTCCCGCTCACATTCCCCTCAAACATAAAAAAAAAAAAAAAAAAAAGGAAGAGCAGCAAATACTTGATCAAAATTACCTTTCCAAAGTTTAGATCATCATATGGGTCAGAAAATCCAGTGAATTCTCTCAGACTACCGTATAAGTTCACATAACATGGTCCGAATGTGGGTAAAAATCCAACTTCCTTTTCATTAGTGCCTACTTGAAATAAATGGATACTAATTAATAAATTAGACGAAGAGAACAATTAAGCGATAAAAGGTATAAGTTGCTCCTATAGATTCTGATATTTTAGTAATATTTAAGGGTTTGTTTTAACATATCACGCGCCTCCTAAAGGAGGCAAATTTTTCATTGTACTTCTTCCCCCTAATTAGGAGGTGCCACGGAGGGAATGAAATTTTTTTTGACGTTAACAAAAATGACAGTTAAGAGATTTATTCAAACTTTCTTTCCTATAAGAGCAACTTATATTTTAGGAATAGTCTTCAATTAAAGAAAGGCTTTTATTCTGTATTCTCGTTGCCAGGTTTGTGGAATTTATATTCCCAATCAAAATATCCGCAGTTCAACATTACGCAGTACAACGTTTTACAGAATAAAAAAACAGCCTGAAACAATCTTGTTGTGATGAATAATACATTAGATTAAAAAAATTTGGTTTTCAAAACAGCACACAGTTAGTACGTTTAATATTTAGCTTTGTATAGAATGACCGTCGTCATGAGAGCAACCTGGTTAGAACGTAGATAGCAGCTTCTGTTGTAGCAGTGACGATTTTAGATGGTAGAATGAATTAGCGTTTTTTAAAAAAAAAACAAAAAAAAAAAAAACAACACAGGAATCCCTGAATAAGGGCATACATGATTAGCGGTAATAAGCAGCGGCAGCAAAACAAAATGAAGTATTTCATATCTTTACAATTTAAAATTTTCATTGATTTGATTAGAGACCAGGATTAAAAAGTATCATAAAAATCATCCGATAGTATTACCAAAAAGAGGAAAATCTCTTTTTGTACCAAAGATAATAGATGATAATAAAGTAGTAATAATGGCAGTCTGATTGGGTGCCTTCATTGGTAGAACAAAGTAATTTTTTTTGTAGGAAATCAATTTACAATGTAAACGTTAGAGTAGTGCAGGAAAGAACAGATGAAAGTGGTATTAATGGTTAGGGACTGTGCCCATTTATGGATTAGTCTATTACATCACAGTAACATGCAATACTGACTGATCAGGATCTATTTGTAGACCTGTATATACTAAAATAGTAATAATGGACTGTTATGTGATAAATATGCCAGGTGGCCTCAACTTGATAACTGGCGCCCATTGAAGGGCTCTCAGATCGTAAACTCCATATTGGTACAACTAGACTACAAAACTAACATTGATAAAACGGTACTTGTTTCCTAGCACGGCGCCCATCGCATACCATAAGGCATACGATGGTATGCGCTGCGAAGTTACGCAATGGCTGCCGATGTTATACAAATTTAAATTTTATACCATCGCATTGTATGCCATATACAGTACAATGGTATACGATTTAAAATTGTATAAGCACCCTAATCGTGGCGTGGCGAGCGCAGCGAATCCGCGAGGGGCGGCAGTACGCGTCCTCCGACCTTTTCATAACCCCACTATCCACGTCGGCGTGCAGTTGACTTTAGATAGTGTGGCAAGCGCAGCGAGCCACCGAGCCCAAAGCCGATAGTGTGGCAAGCGTAATACACGTCCCCTCGCCACGCTTCGGCTCGGTGGCTCGCTGCTCTCGCCACACTATATAAAATCAACTCAACGTGGATAGTGGGGGTATGAAAAGGTCGGAGGGCATGTACCGCTGCCTCTGACAGGCTCGCTGCGCTCGCCACTTTAGACATTTTAGAGTCAAAGCAAAAAGCTGGTTTGTGGGTACTTAAGCCAATTTATGTACTACCCCAATAGTTCATTCTGGGGATTGTTAACATATATATGCACTTGGTGGACAAACTAGTTTTTTTTTTCTGCAAGATTAAATGCGCAGAGGATATCAGAATCTTCTATAGCAGCAGCCACTAAAAATAAAATGCCAGGACGGTGTAATGGTTAGCGTTACTGCCTCGCAGCGCTGAGGTCATGGGTTAGATTCCCACCATGGCCCTAACTGTGCGAAGCTTGTATATTCTATCCATACTTATGTGGGTTTCCTCTGGGTACTCCGGCTTCCGCCCACATTCCAAAGATATATACTGGAAGGTTAATTGGTTGCCAACAAAATTAACCCTTGAATGACTGTACATGTGGTCGGGAATATAGGGGGTGATTTTGATGGACTCGGTAAGCTACGAAACTTGCAGCTTATCGAGTCCTTGTAACGCCGCCTTGACGAACTCGTCCCCCCCCCCCAATGCCAGGGGATGAGTCAGAAAGACACATCTGCTCACATTGGCCTGTAGCAGGGGAAATCATTCAAAGGTCAGCGACCATGGAATGTTTTCCCGTCCTCCACAAATATAAGTCAGTGGAGACAGACTTATATTTGTGGGCACAAAAACAAAGACATGATGGGCGGCTAACGTCAGCCAACCGCCACACTTCATCCTGCCCGCAATCCCATGGTAACTGCCATGAAATGCTGGGCATTCCCATGGGCACTACCCGAGTCAGACGCCCCAGACCCCCGTACCGCACTGCTCCATGCGAACAGCCTGGTGACATTTTAAAATGCCGTGGCCATGCGCAGGAGTGTGCCAACTCTGACCATCAGAGCAGTGGCCGATTTCGGTTGACTGCGAGTGAACCAGAATTGGCCCCATAGATTGTAAGCTCCACTATAAGAAACGGTAGCTTGTAACCTCCTATAAGAAACAGTTAATAAAAATAAGAGCCAACATCCAAATGGCAGTTTTGCAGGGTCTCAAACTCCTGCCCACAAACCGGCAAACCTAATCACTGAATTTAGTATTTAGCAAGGTTGATAGGCCTTTGTAATACATCAACGTCAATCTGCTTAAGGCAGGAGGTTTTAGCTATTTCAATTTCTTCAATTAAAAGGAGAAGAATCACAAAGTTTAAAATTAGGGCAAATTATTATGTATTGAATAAGAACACATATTGGGCAATTTTGTATTAAATAAGCAGGCAGATAATGCTGATCATTCTCGTAGGGGGTAAACATGTCCTAAGTGGGCATTCTTACGCTCTAGCATTACAGTTCTGTGACATTTAAAATAAAAATTCTGTCGAACCCATTGATTGGCCGTGGCTTTGAAAAACAGATTCAGAAACTGACAGGATGATTTCTCTGTTGGACGATGCGCAACGCCTCGGTAGCGATGCGTTGATGGCTTAGGTGCGGCCGTCCCAGAGAGGATTGCGCTTCAGAATGATTGTCAGACAGGGTGTGTTGCAACCATTTTGTGAGAGTGCTACAGCCAGTGACTGTATTTGTATGCTTTCACCTCTATCAGGTCATTAGGAATTCTAAGTCAAGGTAATTTAGCCTGAATACGCTACAATGTTTTCTATAAAAAGGTATTAGCAGCCTCTGGTTCTCAGACTGCTGTGGAACCTCCACAGCTGTACGCAGGGAGGTGCCAGGTGTGCCCGGAGACCCCCCTAATGTGCAACAAACCCACATCCCCTCGCTGTTTTGTCTGTGGCGGCCCCCACAAAAATGATCACCACCTTGGAGGAGGTGGGGGAGAATGACAATCGAGATCTGGCAGGCGGCGACATTTTTGAAAGGGCCACCACTGCCAGAATGTGTGTGTGTGGGCTGCTGTGGGTTGGAGGACAGACGCGGCAGTCAGTGGAGTGCGGTGTGCTGTTTTAAACTCCCTTGGCAATGAGCATGTAACCTCTCCCTCACTGGTGAAAAGACACGCAACTCCAATGGTGCACCCCCTAAGAAAATGGGCTGCCCATGCCTATAGTCACAGCATGCCCTGCCAGTCTTTGGGCTACAGGACTACAAAACATCCAGTCAGTAAGAGCCAGGAAATGTACAGAAATGAGAAAGCGCATTACATGCAGTTTAAGCAGCAACAATCATGCAGGTTCCAGTGCCAAAACCGTTTACGGGGAGAACTTTATTTTTTTTTCTATTATCTGAAGGGCTGAGGTACAGTTTGGGCAGTGGAGTAGAAAATCAAATCACGTCACACCACAATATACACCTTCCAATGCCGAAGACCCAACTCCCGAAGTCTCATAGTCTATATTGCAAAAAGAAAATGGTTAAAACAGTTTATGTTTGACAGAACTTCAGTTAACGGCAAGAAACTCAGCGACGCCTGTGACGGGATAAAATATAGTTAATAAAACAAAAACATTTTACTTTTTCCCAAACTAATTTAAAAACACAAAATTCTATATGTAGACAAAGGATTCTATTAACAAATTAAAACTCATGACTCACGTGCAATTTAAAATACACACGGAGATATGGACGATATATCATTCCAATTTATGACAAAAAGATATGAACGATATCAATTTGTGCGTGTATGGGTTGTACTCCTATTGTGGAGATGATGGCATACGAACGGTGTAACCGCACACATCGAGTATATGTATACAGTACCTGAGAGAGGTAGTTGTACACACTGGTTTTATATATGGATTTTTCAGTTTTAGATTATACTGCATATAATATCCTTGGGGCAGGGCTCCAATTTAATAGATACATTTTTGTATTTGATTTGCTGTCAGTACAGGGCAATCACATACCACATGCTATACCGGTTATTTACATACCATACACCTACAGATGAGAACACAGACTAATTTTTGGTCATGCCGACAAAAAGAAATATCATTTTTATACATGGTCAGATTAAGACAATGATACCGGATGCTTCCACCCAGTCTACAAGTCCGATCGTGTAAGTGACCATCAATTATTGGATATTTTGCACGTCTGACATACCGATAATGACTGCTCAGTCGCGGCAATACACTGTACAAATTATTGGCCTGATCAGCCGATGGCAGGCCAATAACGGAGCAGTATTCCCGGAATATGCTGCTGATTTACATATTCTACTATACGGGTAAATTAAAAAGGGTGCGCAATCAAAAAAGACAACTTGCTACAAATGTTGACATGAATGGTCGGTCGACTAGGAAAAAGGACCACATTCACAAATGTTACCAGGATAAAGGTTCATTCATTTAACAAGTTGACAAAACCCTACTTAAATAAACTAAAAATAGCATGTGTACGGGTGACATGCTGTTCTCGATATGTTAATGGTCTCAATTTTAACCATGTAGACATTCTAAATGAAACCCCTTCTAAAAAAAAAAAATGCAAGAAATCACAGCGCTAAGCCCCAATGTTACTTCTGGATATAGCGATTAATGATAGTTTATCAGCGTTACAACAAAAGGGAACACTCATGGGATCCCAATGAGTGTTCATGGATCCTGGAGGCTGCTTATCGGGGACTATGCGGACATAAGGAATAATACCCTATAAAAGTGGGTATCGGGGACGATGCCGCCGTTATAGGGTAGGCACAGGATAGCCCTCGGCAAACCCATTACTAACTACTTGACCTTGGGTGGCTGAACTGTATAGATCCCTGTCGAGACTTTACCAAATTACAGTTAAGTTTGTATTCTCACACCCCTCACATGGGAAGCAGGGCCTTGAATGGTTGCTAATTTAGTTTATAGTCTACAGATCATCATTGGCAGCCAGCTCTTTGCTATATATGTACAGTAGATTTAGGGGTGTTTCAAGTGATATTTGCGCCTTGTAGGAGTTTATTTAATCAATCTCGTTTATAGTACAGTATAGAGATTGATTTTCAAATTGGTTTTATATAGATTTGGGTTTCATTAACTTGAAGCGGTCATATATACAGTAATGGGAGAACTCTAAATTGCAGTTTTAAAGTGGTCCAACATTTGTGGGCTACATGCAAAAGCAGACATTATTTACCCTGCACAGAAAATAGAATTATAAGTGTTTGTTCCAGACACAAAAAACGATTGTGCTCTTTTTGCTTTACATGAACCAGGCCCAGAGTTCACACCTCTACTCCGAGGATGTGCAGCTGCTGGAAGGATTATGCCAATATCACATTATTGGTATTTCCACACTTTTATCCTGGGTCTATAGAGCCCAAAACGCTTGATTTTTCTACACATTGGTCATACACAAAAATTGTATTAATGTCTAGATTTGCCCCCCCCCCAAAAATAATAACTCACCGTCCATTTCTCCACCAGACGCAGCTATTTTTGACAAACTCAGGTTAGTCGTTCCGACAGCATCATCCTTGGTGAGTCTATCCCTGCACAAAGCATACGGCAGAGAATAAAACAGTTGATTGCATACTAAAGGGGATTTACAAATTATGCTCAGCTGTCTGATGAGAAAAATCTATATACTCTGCTTATTTCTAACATGCTTCTTTGTAGACCAGAAAAAATAGCTCTCATTTTATCAGGGTGTACGAGGATGATATCGCTCATTAAAAAAAAAAAAAATTTAAAGTTGGTTTTATATAGATTTGGATGACGGGGTTGTGTTGTGAAACCACATCATCGCTCGTATCTATGCCAATATGAAGGGACACCACCGCAGAGAGGACGGGCACTATTACAGCAGTGAGGAGATTAGGGACCAGCAATTTAGCAAGAGACCCAACGTAGCACCGGGAATCTACAGCAGTTCACTCAGACTGCGAGGGGAAGCAGAAAAAAAGACAAGCAGGGTACATAGCAGGGGCAGGTGGGTGAGGCAGATTCTGCTCTGTCACTATCTTGCTTGTATAATCTAAGGCAGAGCACTATATCAGAAAACCAAAAAGGGGTGTAGTCTTCGCATGAGGCAACACCCATTTAATGATTCATTTTTTAAATGAATATGGGGGTATAATTTTTGTTTTACAATTAACACTGGGAACCAAATGGTTTAGAAATGTCCTTCGATGTAGCTGCACGTAATGAAAGGCTCCGAAAAATGCAAGCGAAGCATAATCACATTAAAACATACAGTAGGAGGCAATTTAAAAGGATTTTAATCTGCACAAGGGAATTTTGTTAAAATCATGATGAATGTTTACTCTGCAGTGTGTAGGATGTTCTGCATAAAAAAAAAAAAAAAAAAAAGTCTACAGATGTAGTGGGTCCCATCTTTGCAGGGGATGGTGGAAGATTCAGCATCCGCTGCCATAAGGGGATGCGCGCGCATCCCCTTACAACGGGGCTCCCCGCCACCTTGCCGCACCCCCCCCCTAACCCTGTCCGTCTCCCTGAAGCGGAGACGGACAGGGTTCCCGTCCCCCCGCCGACAGGAAACTGAGACGCGTGTGAGACGCGTGAGACGCGTGAGACGCGTGAGACGCACGCGCGTCAGTCAGATGGAGCGCCTCTCCGCCGGCGGACAGATTCTGGCGATCCCGGCGCAATAATGAGAGGCGCTCCATCTGTAACACTTTTTGCGGTAATTATGTAATATCTGGGCTCCCGTTTTTCTTATGAGACCGCGTCCACTCGCCACGCTTCGGGCACGGTGGCTCGCCACACTATATAAAATAAACGTAGTTGGGTAGTAGGGGTATGAAAAAATGGGGTGCATTTAACATGGGAGCCCAGATAATACATAAGTACCCTTTATGCTTAATAGTCTTGCTGAAAGGACACTGTTGCTTTTCCCAACTGTAGAGGTCTTCGTACTAGTAGCTCTCCCACTTCTATACTTCTCTTTTTTTTTTTTATCTGCCTATTTCCTCACAAGCAGCATTTAGTAATGGCCATGGAAGCGATTATCATCGATGGTTTCAACTACTGATAGCCATACCTTTTATTTGATGGACCCATGGGCCAATCAGAACTTGGGGGATAGATAGATATCCACAATAGTGTTATTGTTAGGCGCACTATAGTTATTTTAAAGATGATTTCTGTCTTTCCTTATTTGCAAATTTTTTCAAAAGAACCATACATATATTTACACATAAAAAGTTTTTTATTAAAACATGAATTTCTTAAAACAGGTTCTTATTGTCATAGGAGTACAATCGTTGGTTTTACAGATGAAATCAGGGGTTTCTGATTTTGTAAACCCAAAGATTGTACTCCTATGACAAGAACCACCTGTTTTAAGAAATTCATGTTTTAATAAACAACTTTTTATGTGTAAATAAATATATGTATGGTTCTTTGGAAAAACTTGCAAATAAGGAAAGACAGAAATCATCTTTAAAATAACTATAGGGCGCCTAACAAGAACACTATTGTGGTAGTATTTGGGTAGAGGAAGCTCCGCTAGTAGGGAGCTAAGTGTTATTGGCGACCACCTACCGATAGCGCAATTCCTTGACATCAATGGGGAGAAACCATCTGGTTCTCCCCCATCGATGGCAAAAATATTCTACATTGGTAGAATCATCGATGGTCATTCCCTAGTAGCATTCAAAGACACACAACTTACCAGTCATAAACCGTGAGCTTTATATTTTCACACATTGAGGGGAACTGTAAAAGAACAACATTATCAGTTGTGATATTCAGACCACTGGTTCTCTTGGTAATAACTGCTCAGTAAATCTCACCTTTATCTGCAGATTGACCGCCTGGTTCCATTCCGGATTAGCGTTTTTTTCTATTATTTTAGTGGTGACCTGAAACACAAATTACAGCTTTAATAACACATTTATATGAACATAACACTCGCACACCAACACCACCCTGCACGCAATGAAATGTGAATGCAATACCTTTTTGCCAGCAAAGGCCACTTCTACATAAGGGTCTACTAAATTTTTCTTGTCAGAGTCTCCTCCAAATATTTCCTTCACCGTTTGTGCAAAGGCGTCGTCCACTAGGGCGAGAAAACGAAAACCTTATTGTATGAACAGCCAACGTAAAGACCGATACCATTCTTGTGTGTTCTAATGAGATGTGCTGCTCAGTTTCCCAGAAAATCACAACCCACCTAAAATGTTGTGCCTCTAAACCGAAAAAAAAAACCCGGTTCCAATCTTCTATTGGTTCTGAACTCTGAATTTAGGGTTTTGGAGTGCAAAAATTACACTTTTTGCAGTTTTATCAATTTATAAAATCGGTTCTAATTTTTTCCCCAACAACAAAAAAAAAAATTTGAGGATCTGGTGTTGGTAATGGATTCCATGCATTTCTCATCAAAATCACCATACGGGACATATCTATGCGATATCTATGGGCAAACCGACATTTGCTTTTACTGCCTAGGTGACTGCCGACCGGTGGCTACATTTTAGAGACAGACATGTCTTAATGCAAATCCCTTCTTATGCTTGGCTATGTATTGTATAGGGAGATACTTACTCTGTGGGATATCCTCCGCTCTGTAGATTTTGAGATAGAAGGTGACCCATCTCAGAGCTACTCCAGGTGGAAGCAGGAGGTTACTTTCAACATCATCTGAGTCAATGTCTTTGTCCCTTATTTCCACCTAGCAACAACATTTTAATATGTGCATATTAACAACCCAGCAGAAAATAAAATATAAACACTGGCTTAGGACATGAACCTATGATTGTTACGCTAACCCCTCTTCACAGGAGAACCCACAAGAGTTGGTGGCAGAACCCACCACACTCCCACTCCCCCTGTAAAACTAGAAAAAGCGAAAAAGTTGATAAAGCCAGGGAACTGGCGAAACGCATTGGTGGACTACCAGGAATACCCCTGTCCAGTTCTTAACCTCCCTATTGACCACTATTTTGGATCCGGACCAGTCTTTCACACTTTTTTCACCCCCTTCCCGCACACCAGGGAACTCCATCGGCACCTGGGGCAAAAACTACCTGAAGCCCTTCATCTAGAGGCCTATACTTGCCCTACTCAGGACATAAGGTGATACACCAGGAGATTGCCTCTCCACAAAGTACCTGCCATCTGGACACATTGGACCTAACCATTCACCTCCTATGGAAGACATTAAATAGGAACGGACCCATACACCTATGGTCACAAAAAATACGGTACCGTATGAACTGGACTTTTTAACCACATTTTTTATTAATACCATTTTTAATTAATTTTTTTCGTCATTCATTCTTTTAAGATTTTCATTAAAAGTGTTACTCTTATCCTACCATTGGCACAGTATTGGTAATTATTATCATTCTTTATTGTTATGCAATTACATTTTTTTATTGTCATTTGATTGTACTTAGCGCAGTGTTCTTCGCTTTTTCTTCTTTCCAGCTGGGGACTTACTATCCCCTTTTTCTTACACTGCAGCTTGACAGAGCAACCCATATCCCCTGCGCCCCCCCACACCGGTGGATAACTTGTTATCCACTATCCTTTCCTACCCTGTAAAAACTAGCCCTGGTGCAATCGGCGTACAAATGAATACATATCCGCTCACTTACAGGAGGGTCGTCTCCGGTCCCAATAACAAACATGCTGACTTTTAGGTATCCCTTCGCCCCAGAGTTCAAGTCTTCGGGATCATTGAGGAGAACCCATTTCCGCATGACGGCATGAGCTGTAAAAAGAGATGGTCAGAACGCTTGTTTCACATTACTAGGTGCCCGGCTATTCCTCACTCGCCCCCAGACTCCCAAATGCAACCAGTCAATGTCAGTTTAGTGGTTTGGTGTAAGTGAAGACGTGGTATTTGAAATGTTCCTTTGTAACTTACATAGGGTGGTATAAAGTTTACAAATGTAGCAGTATGAAAAGCATATTACTGGACCTCAACCTAAACCCAAAACAAAGTTGACCTGCCCACAGCAACCAGCTTATAGCTAGCATTTATCAAGTACACTCTAGAAGCTTATTGGTTGGTTTTGGCATCTTTTCCACTTGCTCATTCTTTAGAAGGTTTGGGTTCATCTTCCTTATGCTATAGTTTACTGATTATTGGTGATCCAAGGAGTATTTAAAAAAAAAAAAAAAAAACACAACAACCATCCAATTAAAAAAAGACAAAACCACAAAAAAGTAGTTCTTACCTGGCTCATCATATATATAACCAATGTCAAGCTAGAAAGAAACACAACATTTGTGAATTAGTGCCCGTTTCAGACTTTCCAAATCCCGAAAAACCCACCGATCCGATACCTTGACTTATCAGCCAGAATTTAGCACCCACTGTAGTCATTAATTTACATCACAAGTACTGGACCTTTTGAAAAATCCCGGGTCCAGAAACCTGGCAATCTGACCTGGGTTTATAGAAGAGCTTTACCCTGGTCAGACCTGGGTTGCTTGACAGTGTGAACGGATAACCCGATTCGAGTGACCCGGGTCTTGTTCCGTTTTGGGTGGAGGCAGCATCAGCTCCAATCGCTTCCTCCTTCGCCCCTCTGATGAAGTCAGCCACCAGGCTTACTGCGAGGTCACTGTCTGAGCTTCACCCTTGCAAATGCTGGGTCTCTCGCAGGACGGGCCCGGCATTTGCAATGTGAAAGGGGTATTAGTGTGCCTTGAGGGACGAGGTTGGGAATGTCTTCTCTAGATTGTAAACCCATTGGCTAGGAGAACAGGAGGGAGGAGGGCCCCGCTCCATCTGCTCTCACACTTCAATTACAACTCTTTACTCAGCTACCATCTACACCCGCTTCTCTTCTCAGCTCTACCAATGACAACCTAGCCCCTTGTAGCATGCGGGCAACTCCTATTTTCCTGCATCTCAGCTGTATTGTGCACTAAGAATTGTGCTACTTCTTGTTACCTGTGCTCAGGTTTGAGTTTTCAGTTACTGTCATGTTTAGTTCTCTGCACCCTGTGTTCTAATAAACAGAAAATAGAATAAATAATGAATGTGCACAAGGACTGGTGCAAGTGTACACCGCAGCTTTTGCTTAGAACACACTCGTTATCTTTACTGTCAGTATGCACAGTACCGTTCACTGCATCGGCAAATTCTGTCAGTCTGAACACGCTTCTGTAGAAGTGATCTCATGCGGGTCTGTACCATCTAGTTATGCTTATATAACAAGGTTTAAGCAATCCTTTTCATAGCCAACAAAATCTTATTCAAAGCACAGGAAAACTAATGCAATGGGGATGGCCAATTATACAATGTCATTTACCTTGAATTCTCCAATTAAGCTGTCAGCTCGTATGGACCCGGAGTTGTATAACTGAAGAGAATAAGAACAGTATGGGTCAGATGTAAGCACTGATCGGGAATGGAGGCTACCCCAAGACTCCCAGAATCTATTAAGTCAGAAGGATAATGGGAGACGCTGTTCAGGAAAGGTCAGATTACTTTGCGGGCATTAGACTGTACATAGAACTTGCGGTAGTGCATGGGGTCTTGTAACAACGAATGCAAGGCCCACTGGTGATTTCAGTAAAATCTATGATCACCTGCACTATTCAATCACCGAGATCTTCTGAATGTAGAAGTCGCCAAGCAAATCTTTTTATTAAACCCAGAGTGCCAACGTTAAAAATGCCAGTGACTTCTTTTTTTTGGATGCAATTTATAACTAACCTTCAATTAATTTACTTTTCTTTTAGTTAAATACAAGTCCAGCAAATTCGCTGTGAGCGGTGCTGGCATTTTTTAAGCATCGCTCACTGTACCGTTAACACTCAAGGGTTAAGTAAAAGGAGCAGGGAGTACAGTTATGCAAAAAAAGTGTAAACGTTACTGTGCTTCCCAGTGTACCACCTCACCGACATCCATTCCGTATAACTTAGATGTATATCTCCAACACACCCTCTCTTTATTCAAACACAGCCAAGCAGAACCCCATCTGTCCTAGTCTTGCAGTACCATCCCGAAGCCATGAGAATCTTACAGATAAATATTACAAGTAATACAATCAATTCAGCCTTACCCGGAGTATTACAGACTCGTCAAACAGTTCTAGCGGCGCCATATTCACGTTGTAGAAAAAAACCTGTCCAATAATGAAATAACCCACAACATTAAAAACACTTCCTACAGTAAAGAGGCGGAGAACATAATATGCAGAAATGAAGGATTCAGAGGTCTATACATTAATACGTCCCTGAAAATCGCCTGGCAACAGAGTTTAAGTATAATAGAATCTTTAATAACAGTGGCCCGGAGTGGTAACTTAGCTCCCAGCTTCACCTGCCCAGGCAGAGACTGTGGGCCAGATGTATCAAGCTTCAAAAGTGATAAAATGGAGAGTGGTAAACAACCAGCCAATCAGCTCCTACCTGCCATGTCACAGGCTGGGTTTGAAAAATGACAGGTAGGAGCTGATTGGTTGGCTGTTTATTAATCTCCACTTTAGCACTTTTTTTTTTTTTTAACTTCAATACATTTTTTATTGTAACAGAATTTTTTTAAATGGGGTACAGAAAAGAGAAAGGGGGACATTTGGGGGGGGGGGTGTCCAGGGGGGGGGACAGAGGTTCACATTAAATATACTTCTTCGCTTCGCAGAGCGAACACTGCAATAAATAACAGACAAACATAATTAGAAATCAATGAAGGATCCAAATATGAGAGGATATATGCAATCAAATGAATAGGGTAATTAGACATTTCCAAACCAGGGGGTTCCCTTGGTGGGAGCAGGGGCGCATACCTCCTAGTGCATCAGTCCTCAGGAGATTCAGCCAAGCTAAACTGACTGTGGTCTGATGTGGGGGGTGAGAGGAAGAACTTGACGCCCTCTCCCTCAGTTACATAGGCGTGCCATGGGAGCCAGCGGATGTGGGGGGAGGAATTCGAGGACGAGTAAGGGGTGAAGTTTGTTTCCATATTAAAGTGGAAATTGGTCTTCAGGATTACTGGTAGAAGGGAGGGGGGGAGGGCTGTTTCCATTGTTGGGCCAGATTGGCTCGGGCTGCGATAAGAATGTGGCCTAGGACCAGTTTCTTTTCTGTGGGGATGTCTTGGGGGTAGATGTGAAATAAAGCAAGAGAGGGGTCGGGGTTAACCTTCATTTTAAGTACAGATGATATTAGGTCGAAAACTTCTGACCAGTACCGGAGGATTGCGGGGCAGGACCAGAAGATGTGAAATATGGTGCCTATGCCTCCGCATCTTCTCCAGCAGCTGTTCGAGCAGGTCGGCCAAAAAGTGTGTAGACGGTCTGGGGTCATATATAAACGGTTGATAAGCTTAATATGCATCTCTGTATGATTTAGGCACTTTGACATCTTATAAGAGGTGATGAAGATCTGGCGCCATTGGGTAGGGGTAAAAGTTTTGCCCAAGTCTGTTTCCCATTTTATATGTGCAGTAGATTTAGAGAACTCTGTAGGGGATATGAGAATTCTGTACCAGAAGGTTATATCGCCTCTAGTGTGCGACAGAAAGGGTCTAGAGAGGACCGTCTGGGATAGGGCACTGGGAGGAGGAAATGCAGGAGAGTGGGATCTCCACCAGTGTGAGATTTGTAAGTAATGTAATTTTTCGGACTCGGGGATCTGGAAGAGGGACTGTAGGGAGGTAAATGAGCGTAGAGTCTGGTCGTCTAGTATATCTCCCAAGGTCGTGACTCCAAGGGCCTTCCATGTGCCCAGGTTGAGGTTGGGGATCAGTTTTGCTACAGAGGAGATGGAGATGTTATGAATGGGGTATGTCAGGACAGGTAGTGAGGATATTAGATGGTCCCAGGCTTGTAAAGTTGCCTTGGTGGAGGGAAGTAGGGGTAGATGGGCTGGTCTCATGTGTTTAGGAATTCTAATCAGGTCGACTAGGGGTATATGGTAGGTCTTTGTTTGTTCAATTGTAACCCAGTTTGTGGGGGGGTCAGTATCAGAGTAATGCTTGATGGGGGCCAGAAGGCACGCTGAGTGGTAGTGAAAAAGAACTAGGTGGTCCTATCCCCCAAAGGCTTTTGGTAATGACATCCTTGAGCGGGCGATTTTTGGAGGTTTGGTTGACCATACATATTTCGACATCAGGGATGTACATGCCTGGAGGGATTTCCGCAGGAAAATATAGGGGATGGTTCGGAATAGGTACATCAGCTTGGGTAAAAGGGACATTTTAAACGCTGCCATACGGCCCATCCAAGAGACCTCATATGCCATCCAAGATTTGGTTAAGGCCGAGAGGGTTGCGAACATTGGGGTCAGATTGACATTAAAGACATTGGATGTACAGGAGGGGATGAGGATACCAAGATATTTTATTGCTTCCTTTTGCCAGTTGTATTTGTATAGTGGTTGCAAGAGGGGCAGGGATCTGGACAGGTTAATCGGGAGGGCGTCAGTCTTGGTAGTGTTTAACTTGTAAAAAGAGGCGGCACTGTAGGCATCCAAAATGCTATGCAGGGGGGGCAGGGTGTTGATAGGGTCAGTCACAAACAGCAGTACATCGTCGGCAAAGAGGCTTAGTTTATGTCTAATAGATCCAATTTGTAGTCCTGGGAAGTTAGTATCATTGCGTATGGTAGTGGCCAGGGGTTCTATTGAGAGGACAAAGATAAGGGGGGATAGGGGGCAGCCCTGTCTGGTTCCATTAGATATGAGGAACTTTTCGGACAGGAAACCATTGCTGAACACCCGGGCCGAGGGGGAGCTATATAGTGTCAGGATAGAAGTGAGGATTCGGTCTTTAAAGCCAAAGCGCTGTAAAACCTCCCTCATATATTGCCAATTTAGCCTATCAAACGCCTTTTCAGCGTCAAGAGATAGAAGAAGAAGGCCTTGGTCTTCTTCTAGGGAGTCGACCAGATTAAACACCCTTCTAGTGTTGTCGGAAGCCTGTCTTCCCGGGACGAACCCCGTCTGGTCCGGGTGTATCAGCAAGGGGAGGAATTGTTTGATGCGGAGAGCCAGTGCCTTGGCAAATAATTTAATATCACAGTTCAGTAGGGCTATAGGGCGATAATTTTGGCATAGGGCTGGGTCCTTTCCCGGTTTGGGGATTGTTACTATCCGAGCTTCTAGAAGCTCTGGAGGGGCTGATCCCAGAGAGGACAGTTCATTAAATAGGTCTGTCATTTGGGGGGTAAGAAGATCTTTAAAAGTAGTATAGAAATCAGCTATAAAGCCGTCTGGGCCTGGGGCTTTGTTTCGGGGGAGGGATTCGATGGCTGTACTTATTTCCCCCTGCGACCATGGGGCATTGAGAGCTTTTTGCTGTTCTATAGTTAAAGATGGGAGTAGGGTCCTGTCTAGGAATGAGTCAATGGTTTCTTTAGATGGCTGGGGGGTGGAGGGGTCTGATGAGAGGTTGTACAGTTTCGAGTAGTACGAAGCAAACTGGTTCGCAATGTCCTTTGGGTTGATTATTTTCTCATTAGTGGGAGAGCGAATATATTTGATTTTATTTCTAGCTTGCTGGGCACGGAGTTTTCGGGCGAGCATTCTGCCCGACCTGTTACTAGAGAGGTAAAATTTGTGGCGAATTTTGTTTAGGGCTGCTTGGGTGCGGGCAAGAAGGAATTTTTGGAGCTGGCTGCGGGTGCTTGCAATTTCTTTTTTAAGGGTAGTAGATGGGGATTTTTTATTTTGTGCATCTAGTTCTGTCAGTCTAGACTCTAGGGATTGTTGAATCTGCATGTTCCTCCTTTTAAGGTTTGCACCTGCTTGTATCGCTGCTCCTCTGGTGACCGCTTTTAAGGCGCGCACCAGTGAGTGATGATTGATGTGTCTTGTGGGGAATTAGTAGAAAGGTATGAGGTAATGGAGTTCAATATGGTGGTTTTGGCTGTGGAATCTGTTAATAAGTGGGGAAAGAGTCTCCATGGTTTTGAAGGAATATTTGAGTTATTCATGTGTATTTTCCAGATGACAGGGGCATGGTCCGACCAGGTAATGGGAAGGATATCGATGTCTTTAGTATTTTGGAGGGACCATTTGTCGCAGAGGATGTAATCTATTCTAGAGTATGTGTTATGTACGGGGGAATAAAACGTGTATTCCCGTCCTGATGGGTAGGTAGCCCTCCAAACATCATATAAATCAAATTCTGTCAGGAGGTTGCGGAAGGCTAACGAGGGGCCCGAGGTTTGTGTGGAGTGGGATACAGGGATACTGGATTTGTCAAGCCTAGGGTCAAGGGCTAAGTTGAAATCTCCGAGAATTATCAAGGAGCCTTTCGCAGATTTTTTAATTAGGAGGAACAACTTGCGAAGAAAGGTGACTTGATTTGTGTTGGGGGCATATAGCGAAACAATGGTTGTCATCCTATCCTCCAGTAGGCCCACCAATATTAGGTATCTGCCATTCTTGTCTCGCAACTGGGAGTGAGGTACAAAGGAGGTGTTTTTGTTAAACAAAATAGCTACTCCGTTGCGTTTGGCTGGGCCGTTAGCATAAAAGGCTGTAGGATAATACGGATCTCTAAACTGGGGGGGGTTTAAGGAGCTGAAGTGCGTTTCCTGAATGGCTACTATATCTGCTTTTTGTTTGTGGAAATAGGAGAGGGCAAGTCGTCTCTTGTTTGGGGAATTCAGCCCCTTCACGTTTAAAGACATTAGGGTAGGCATTGGGAACCTGGGGGAGATGCTAATGTATAGCTAGGACCTGAGAAGGGGTGCAAGAAAAGGGAGGTTTGCGGGATTGCAGTGACCGTTGCGAGCCCTGGAGGGGGGGGAGATGGAGTGGGGAGGGAGACAGAGGCGAGGGAAAGAACTAGGGTAAAGGGAAAGACAAAACAAAAGGGTCCTGTGTATTGGACCCGCATGACTACTGCAGGGGAAAAAAGGGGTCTTGCAGTAGTGCGTGGAGAGTTGGGGGGCGGCATGGACTCCTAGGGAGGAGAGAGGGGCCGCCACTCACGTGGTATACATTTTAAATGGGTACGGAGAGACAACAGACATGCTAACTGCAGAATATAGGTCAAAAAAAGAATATAAAAAAGAAACTTAGTACCTATAGCATATTAGGTGCAACAAAAACAAGTTTAAGCTAACTCATGGCCCGTTAAATAGGCTCAAATTATAACGTAATTAACTGAATAACACATGTCTTGCATGGTGAACTAGGCTATGGAACTAATACTTATCGTAAATGACCCGTCCCAGTGGAGGGCACATCAAGAGCATGTGCATCAGCCATAAAGTTACTTGATTGGTCGTTCTTCAATGAACGGGGAGACTTCAGGTGGAGGACCAATCGTGCTGCAAGGTGTTTGGATGCTTCGGCTCCTGGTGGTCCGCGACAGATATACCCCAGTCCAGCAGGAGTCTAACCCCCGCGTCCAGGGAAGAGATGGTGTAAGACGTGTCTTCGTGGTAGATAATCAGCTTGACCGGGAATCCCCACCGGTACCGGATATCATTGGCTCGTAGTGCTACTGTGATTGGGGCGAATGCTCTCCTGCTGGCAATCGTTGCGGGAGAGAAGTCTTGGTAGATTTGTAGGCCACCAAGTGTGTCGTTGTTCTTCGAGTCCCGGGCAACTCTCAGGATACGTTCTTTTATTGTGAAGAAGTGCACCCTCAGCAACGTGTCTTTAGGCAGATCAGCGGAGACTGTTCTAGGTCTTGGGAGGCGGTGGATGCGGTCGATTAGGAGGTCTTTAGGGTCGGCGGTGGGGAGAAGTCTGCGGAACAAGGTGGTTGCGTAATCTTCCAGCTCTGCGTTTGTCACTGAATCGGGGATACCCCTGATTTTTATGTTGTTTCGTCTGGATCTGTCCTCCAAATCTGCTAGCTTAGACTTGAATTGATCCATTTCACGCTGCTGGCGGTCGTAAGAGTTGACTAGATCGTTGTGAGATGTGACTATCTCCTCAAGTTTACGTTCCAATTGGTCGGTTCTGTCACCTATAGCGACCAGTTCCGTTATAACCTCTCGAATTGCAGACTTTAGGTCTTTAGACATCTCTGTTTGGAAAGCGGAGAAGACTTGGCACAGGGATTTCACTGTAACTGGGGCATCCGACTCAGTGTCCACTCCTGCCAATCCTCTGAGGGACGACATGCTGGGCTGTATGCCCTGGGTGGGGGACATTTGGGGTGGTTGAGTGATTTGGGGTGGAGAGGGCTGGGGTGATTTCCTGGTGGGGAGGGATATCTTGCATGGGGGTGCCTCTTTTGGTCTCTTGGGAGGCATGTTGGGGCGTTGTAGCACAAGGAGGTAAAGTCTGATATAACCGGCACCGGTGGGACTCTTATGCAGGATTACATTAACCCGTTGGCCTCTGAGGTCGCAGCATTAGTGAGTGGCAGCCAGCTGGCTCGTAATTCACCTGGGTGGCCCTAGCAGGGGGGCCCCCGGGTCAACGCCCGTCTGTTCAATTATCAGGATCAGATGGCTCTGATCGTGGGAAAGAGGCTCAACTAATGACTGGGGGGTTGTGGGCTGCTGCTGATAGCTGGCAGTTATAGTGGGCTTCCTCTCCCCCCTGAGCTTAAATTGTGTTGCTTATGGGGATAGGGAGGTAGAGGAGGGCAGGAGAGTGAGGGTTGGAGTAAATGAGCTGCCAGGCACAAGCACTCTGCTCAAGGAGTGCCTCACCCAAGATGGCGGTTATACAGCCTGTAGGGGGCTTTAAACACTGGCCCCTGTATATGGTGTGGAGGGTAGGGAAGCTCCAGGTGTGTACTCACTGATGGCTGGGGGCCCTGGCGTCCGCCCAGCGAGTATTGATGTGATCCTCTGCCTGGATGATCTCTAGTAGGGCCGGCCTGTAGACGCTGCCGGAGGTTCTTTGGGTGTCCCCTTATCAGCTGTAGGTGTGAGGGGGTCAGCGGGGCTTTCCGACGCTGCTTCTGAGCAGCTCCCGGCGTGTAGTCGTGACGACGGGGATCGGCGTTCTCAAAATCTAGTCCCCGGCTCCGGCCTCCCGGCTAGGCCGCAACCCGCGGAAGCGCTTAAAAGCACTTCCCGGCTCTGCGACCGAGACCAGAGGCGTCCGGAGCACTTGGGGGCAGCTGGGGTGCAGGTGGGGAGAGTCCCCGAGTTGTGCTGGGGCCGCACTGCGTTCCGGCCGGTAACGAGCACAGGAGCTCCTGTGTAGCACGTCTGCTCCCGTCGGCGTCCAAGCCACGCCCCCCCACTTTAGCACTTTTTGAAGCTTGATACATCTGGCCCTGTATGAGAACGCATTGCCCTTGGACCATACATGTTCCGGTGCTGGAATGTAGAAGGTTACCACCATGGATAGCGCATTGTTTGACCACTTGAGGTATTTTTACCCTTTCATTAGTACATTTCAAATACTTTGCATGATTGCTTTAATAAAAATGTTACATTTAGAAAGTGTCAACAAAAAGTAAGTGATACGAGAAATGGACATGAACATACATGTAGCAATGGCGGTGGGGGCTCCAGCAGACTGACACCCAGGTGGTCCCTGCACCAGCCAAACACATGGATTTAGGTCATGCTTTGCTGTAAGTGTGTACCTAGGTACTCCAGCAGACAGCACATCTATGCCGGCCTGAGTGCATGCTGCATATCAGACTGTTCCTTATTAGCCGGCAGGTGGGTAAGAGCACCATTATGACCACACCACTTAACTTTTATAGTACAAGCAGATGGTTAAGAGCAGGAGGAGTACCTACATCTGGTTCTAACTATACAGGAGGACCTACCATCTATGCAGTGTCCCAGGGCCACTGAGGAATAAAGGGGCCCACTGCTGCCCCTGTCACCTACTGTTTTTACCTGCCTTTGCCCATCAACCTCTGTCTCTCCTTGTCACCCACTGCCGTGTTGTTTTTTGTGAACTTGGGTTAAGGTGGAGGAGGTGGGCCCAAAGTACATTGTGCACCTGGGCTCACCACCCAGAAGCCTGTCACTGTATCTATGTATTACACACACTTTTGCCACTGTATCTATATATTATATTACACACACTTTTGCCACTGTATCTATGTTTCTATGGGTTTAGTACTGGGAAGATGGAAGAGGAGGCGGCAGCTGGAGACCTATCAACAAGGAAACCACCTTGCACACTGCCCTCCCCCACTGGTAAGGTTTATGGCCAAACACTGTCATTAGACATTGGCAGGAGGGCATGACCAGGAACTGTATAGACCGCCTGCCACCTACCTACATCCCTGCTCGTGTATAGTACTCAAGGTAGACATAGGTACTGCAGGGTTGCCGACCCTCCCGGAATTTGCGGGAGTCTCCCGAAAATCGGGTCCTTCCTCCCGGCCCCCGGAAGGGTGGGCAACCCTCCCGGAATCAGGGGGACCCCCACTGAGCCCCACAATCGCGGCATTTATATGCCGCAATCCGCGGGTCTCAGGGGAGGGGGCGGAGCTAAAATGGCACAATCGTGACGTTTTAGCCCCGCCCCCTCCTTGGATATCAGTTATTTAGTCTATTTCCCGTAATGGGGGTGGGGCTTAATGAAGTCACGGTTAAGCCCCGCCCCCAAAAATCGTAACGAAAGCTTCCTCTCCGGGCTTCTCCCGGAGAGGATTTTCTAAAAGTCGGCAACCCTGAGGTACTGACACGAACATGACCAGATGAGAGAACACTGACAGAACCCAATTACATTTTAACCCCTCAGTGACTATAGTAAGTATTAAGGTAAACAGACGCCAAAACAATAGGCTGGTACTGTGCAACTACTGTAGGTTTATGATAACAAAAAGTGATTTAACCGGAGCAAATCTTTCATATGCATTGTTTTAGTTTGCTTTATATCATAAGCTGCAGTACAGCCGATGTGTCCCCATAGCACACAGGCAAGGGTTAAATTGAGGGGGAACAGGGTGGATTGAGTTCCACCACCTCTTATGGTGAGGTTGAACATTTTTACCTACACTTTGGCCCTACACAGTAATTCTCACAGAAAAGCATTATAGTTTGCAGGAGGATGCCAAAATCCCTACCACTGGCCCTGCTTCTGCCTAATGGGGGTAGGAAGTGGGGGTAATTAGGTGGCAGAGAGAAATTAGTTGACACACCTCTGCATGACCACTTTAAGCAAGGCTTGCCTACCCGCCCGGAATTGCCGGGAGGCTCCCAAAAATCGGGTCCCCCTCCCGGCCCCCCGGGAAGGTCGGCAATCCTCCCGCTTTTGCCTGGCAGCCCCTGCACCCCCCTTTTATTACCGCACTAATTACATGGGCATGGGACATGTCCAAGAGTAAAAGGTTTTATTTCCAGATCGGTTGAGCACCAATACATACTTTAACCCCTCTATTAACTTGAATGTTGCCTACTATATAACCGAAAGCTTGCAGCATACATACCCTTATAGTCTGTAATTGGAGAATATATACCACCAGGGGGCAGGAGAGGGACACCAGTCCTTCCTGCAAGAGCCAGGCACTTACCTCATCAAAAAAAGGGTTGTTTCCTCTTTTGATTCTTGTTCTGTGGGTCTGACCTCCCACACTGATCTTCACAACAGGTTTTATGTTGTTACCGGACAATTGGCGCCCTTCAATTACTCTAATACGAATCTATTCAAAGAAAATACAAAATTTATAAAAATAAAAAACAACATCTTCTGTAAAGCTGTAGGAAGGTGGTGTGTATTCATACCTATGAACATAATCTATGTAGAGGGTACATATGTCCATACTATGTGATTAGCTACTCACCAATGCTAATGTACTGTAATGTGGGCAGCACGGATGGTGTAATGGTTAGCAGTACTGCCTCACAGCGCTGTTATGGGTTCAATTCCCACCATGGCCCTAACTGTGCGGAGTTTGTATATTCTTCCAGTACTTAAGTGGGTTTCCTCCAGGTACTCCATTTCATCTCACAATCCAAAAATATACTGGTAGGCTAATTGGCTCCTAACCAAATTAACCCTAGAATGTCTGTGTGCGTGTACAAGTGGTAGGGAATATAGATTTTACGCTTTACTGGGGCAGGGACTGATCCGATTGTTCAAATATCTCTGTAAAGCGCTGCGGAATATGTTTGCGCTATATAAAGTACCGGCCAATCAGCTGCTGCTGTGTTTGGAGAAGGACAGTTAAGAGCTGGCTGGCTTGCACTTTAGAACTCTCCAATGCTTAGTACATAGATCTCTCTGGGATGCTGTGCTGTAAACCTGAAATTCTGCAAGTTAAAAAAAAAGGACGAACATGTCCAAACAGAAACCAGCGAGCCAGCAGAATTTTGTGGCGAGCCCTGCCGTTTTAATGTCCACACTCCCCATTTCCACCTCGCCGACAGGAACCAGTGAGTGAAGGGGAGGGAGTGGAATACTCTAACTTTAAGGTATCGGCACAGCGGGCTGGCATAGCTCGCCGCCAAAGCATTGAATACCCCTTAAAGGAGGTGATATGCACCAGCCAATAAACTCCTAACTATCAAACAGTCAAAAATAGGACTAGAAGAGAAAGGAGAAATGGTCTATACGCACAATAGACTGCATATGGTAACTATTGATTTTACTACATGTAGTATGCTAAATATTTGGCCACTGTACAATGCAGGAGAACCAGACATTGGCTTTTTTAACCACAGCGTCTATGCCTAATCTAGAATTCCACAGGCTATATCTACAATACACAGGTAAAATACATTCATGTACATTAATGTGGACAAACATTTAAGTTACACATTTTGCATTATAGCGCCTTACTATGCAGTGAGTTACCACCTTCATTTTATGTGGAACACTATAGAGGGCTAGCAAAGGGAATCATGCGTATTATTTTTATTAGAATTATATTATGGAAAGATACGATTTGTCTCTTGATAGGTGCTCTCTACAGAGATCCACTTATGACTGGGGTAGGAGTTATTCAGTGCTCAATTAGACAGATATTTAACCCGCTGAATCAAAATCCGTGTTTAAATCAGTAAAAAAAAAAATTAATTCATCAGAATGACCTGTAATGCTTACCTTATATATATAGGAAATATATTTTTTTTAAACACATTTTTTTTATTTTAATTTATATAACAAATGTGAGCGACGATGGCGTTTTTTAGTGGATATTTTGTGTATCTCACACAGATGTCGGCACACAAAGGGTTAATTATATTTTGCTGGCAAACGTACCTGGAAATCTTGAATCTTGTTAGAGAGTATCCTTCTGGTTTTTTTCCCTTTCGAAAGCCGCCGAGCAATTTGGTTTTCAGTTTGACCTGGAAGCGTTGGCGAACGTGGATTGAATCCAGAGTCAACAACATCTTCATCTTCCTCATCCTCGTTACCTACAGCATAAAAGAAAGGGAGATCAATCATTTTAAGACCGATCACATCCATAAACACTGGATCACCCTACAAAATAGACACCTGTACAAGACCGTGCATGCGAGTTCCTTTCCAGAAAACACTAAGACACAAAGTAGAATATCTCCAATTTCCAACCTTCTGTGATGGTCACTTTCCTCTGAAATTGTTCCAAGGTGGACATTAATATTACAGTGAGTTGCAAGCTCATCACGAGATGCAGGAACATGGCAGCAGCCCGATCCATCCAAGATTCTGCCATAAAGTTCCTGCCGGTGAATTATCCGCACAAGTTCAGAGGCCGTGATAAAACATCGGATAGCATCACTAATCCATGGATAAAGTACTGACAACACAGCAGAGTGCAAGAGATTTTCCAGAACAATTCAAAGTAGGCTGTAGTGTTACACGCAGAGTAGGAAAGTTCCTGTTCCAAGGGGAGAGGTCCAGGATAGCATCACATTGGTATGGAGAGATTGCATTTTTCTGGCTGAAGCTCAAGCTGTGTTGCATGCTGGTTGAAGAAACACCTTAAGACAGTGGTTCTCAACCTCTATCCTCAGGACCCCCATGCAGTGCATGTTTTCCAGGTCTCCAAACAATCACAGGTGACATAATTAGCTCCATAGCTGTATGTATGTATGTATGTATGTATGTATGTATGTATGTATGTATGTATGTATGTATGTATGTATGTATGTATGTATGTATGGTTTTTTTTGGTACTTATGTAATATCTGGGCTCCCTTTTTTCTTATGAGACTGCGTCCGCTCACCACGCTTCGGGCACGGTGGCTCGCTACACTATATAAAATCAACTCCATGCGTAGTTGGATAGTAGGGGTATGATGGTCGCTGATGAAAAGGAACCTCTGCTGGCGGTGCCGCAGAGGTAATCAGCTGGTCGCAGCAGCACCAGCGATTGGAAAGGGGCTGAAAACGGGAACGCGCACCCGGCGATTTATCGCCGGGGCACACTCCCAAATCACTGGCAATATGGTCGCCAGCGACCATATTTCCAGCGATTTCAGCCCCCATCTCCCCTGTGTGTACACCGCATAAGAAGGATATGTATCAAACAGTCTAAAAAGGAGAACAGGTGGTTAATTGCCCATTACCACCAAATTGTGCTAGATTAGAACTAGAAGCAGATTGGTTGCTATTGGCAACTTCTTGTCGTCTATAGATGGTTTGATGCCTCTGCCCCTAGGTCCTGGTTTTCTCTATGCTCAATGATGTAACAGGCTTCCCAGCAGAACACTCACTGTTATGGAGCAGACACAAATATACCAGTCACACCCGACTTACACCTCAGCAGGAGAGACCAGTGCATCCAACCAGAAGAACAGGTTCTGTCTGGTAACTGCAAACTAGGGTTTTATTTTGCTTTACAACAGAAGCCAAAACAATCTCAGTTTAGTGACATAATGTTAAAGATTAAAAGGCACAAACACGCTGGGTTTATGTAGCTAATTTCATGCAGCGGGTGTGTGACCAGCTCAGATATGATCCTACATGACAGAAGCTTCTGATCACCTCCTTTTAGGGGCCCATTTACCATTGGATCAGGGACGTAACTATAGCACCGCAGCCCCCGCGGGGGGGGCGCTGTGCATGTGCGGGCGCCGGGGGCTACAGTGCTATAGTTACACCCCGCCATCCCCCGCAGTCTTTACCTGTCAGTGTCTTCAGTACGCGCTGGTCCCGGCTCCCTTCTTCTGCTATGAGGACCACAACAAAATGTCCGCCCCCATTTAGCAGACTGTTCTGTGAAACTGTCTGCTGCATGGGGGCGGACATTTTGTGGTGGTCCTCATAGCAGAAGAAGGGAGCCGGGACCAGCACGTACTGAGCGTAGGTAAGACTGCGAGGGATGGGGGGTTTGCACGGGCGACGAGGCGGGGGTTGGTGCAGCGGGGTGCGTGGGCGCCCTCCCTTTAACGGTGGGGGGGGGGGGGGCGCCCAAAAGCTAGTTACGCCACTGCATTGGATCACATATGCAATGCGATCTGGGCGGAATCGCTTTGCAATATACGATTCTTTTGGGTGAATGTATCAGCCTGCAGACAGGGACTTCCGCTCTACTTTGACAAGTGCTGGGGCTCTGTGCATGTGCGGTTAGCTCTGTTTGCACTGTCCCAGAGGATACCACCATATCAGAATGGCAGTAGCCTCGGGACACACTGCGAGGCTGCCTGATGTTGATACAATCAGGAAGCTTTGTATCCCCCATAGTAACCTATAGACCAGGCTGACGCGAGCGAGGCAGGAGGGACCGGAGATTCCAGCCGCAGTCCCTCCTACATAAATTCTGGCAATACTTCACATTTGCGGCTAACCTCCTGAAAACTTTTTTTTTTCCCCCGGGGAATTGGCCGCAAATATTATATGATAAATGGACCCCTAATGCTGGCCACATATTAGACCAACTTTCCTCCAACTAGCTGGTTGGATGGAATAAAAACCTGGTAATGGATAGGAGCAAATGTAATTTGTAATTAAGTCATTTGTTTCCCAAACCGGAAAATGGACAACAACTGTCACTCAGACAATGTACTGGAGTTGGACCCATTTGAGGTCACTGAATGTTTTCGTCCATTCTCCTGAGTTTGAAAGTGAATTGCTTATTGGCATTTGCCCCGATCCAGTACCAGATTCTCAGTCTAACCAACCAACTAGTTGGATGGTTGGGGGAAAGTTGGTCTGAAGTGCGGCCAGCATTACAGTCTCCTCCCCAGGAGAAACACGGAGAGGAGACTAAGCAGTACTTCCAGAGGGCGGGGCCTGATCTTGGATGTCTGTGGGGTGGAGCTAAAATGAGATGGACGTTATTTTAGCCCCTCCAGGAAAAGCTGCGAACAGCTGTATTTAAAGGTCGGTGATGGGGGGCCCGATTTTCGGGAGCCTCCCGGCAATTCTGGGAAATTAGGCAACAGAGTGGTCGATACATTCCTCACACTTATTTGGGCAAGACATACATACATATTACACAAAATGACAGGTCATCATCAGTATTACTTAAACACCGCACAGGCCAGAAAATCGTTTCAATACGCTAATTTACCAGCCACATTCTCCAACAGCTGCCATAGCACACAGGAAGAGCGCACTATGGGCAGTCATCTCTGAAATATTTCCCCTCCAGGCTATGAAAGAACTATACAATGACAGGAAAAAGGCCTCGGCATGGCTACAGCTACAACATAGCATCAAACACAAGCCTCAGTAATGGAACATTGTTATCAGTGGGGAAAATAAAGAGCCAACTTCCTCTCCCGCACCACATGTTATCTGATGACCACTTAGGATTATATAGTATTAGAGCAGTATATATTAGCTCTATGTTAGTCTATTCCCGCTGTGGGAGGCAACACTTCCATGTACTATGCTGAAACATACATTTATTTCTATAACGGCAGTCAAGACACACCAAAATGTCCTTACAGGAGTGTCAGTTTGTCTAACCAGATGCGTTTTGTCGGGAGGGCAACTTCATCAGTACTCTGCATTTGGACTTACATTAGTGGTTGCTTGGGAACTAGGATTTTTCGATTTAATGTAGATTTAATTTCTGCAGTAACCGAAAGCCTCGCACAACTTTTTTATTATTTAAACTTCAATACCAGCTCCCAAGTCAATAGTAATGGACATGAACGTGTGTCATCCTCTGCAATGATTGTGTAAATATCTTCAGGAAAACCTAACCCACACCCCACCCTCCCTTCTAACTGGACCAGGCAGGGTCTGGACATAAACAGACCTGAGCATAGCGCGTGCACTATTTTCTCACCCCCATGAGCCCTTGATGCTGTAGCTAAACACTGCCCTCGCTATCCCCTCCCCAGAATGCTCACACTCTCGGCGCTATGGTCCCAAGCTACGCCCACTACTGTGTCACAAGTACCGTCTCATTGTGCTTCCTAATCCTCCTTTACAGAAAGGAGACAACATGACAATAAGCCAGAACATAATGAACAAACCAGATATATAACCAGCCACACACCCACAGATGTGTTTAAAAGTTCGCTTACCCCCTTCTGTGTGTATATTGGTCCCTCCTGGATCACTCGGATTGCCGATAGGGGAAGCAGGAGCTTCGTAGGAGACCATTAGATCAATATTTGCCTGTGAATAAACGCAAGTGATAATGGCTTAAAGTTAGAGATAGGATCGCCCAATATTAGGTGGGAATATGAATGTATGGCAGTATACGGATATACATCTACTAGGAAGAAAAAAAAAATCACTACACGGTAGACAACTTATTGCATATAGAAAATAAACCAGAAGAGCCAGGGCAGAGAATAAATCCATTACAGTAGATGCTATAATTGGGTTGTTTGCAGCCAATGCCAGTTGCTATGTATAGAAAACCGATGGATGATTAAGCCAGAGGTGACAAACCACCAAAGGTTGCTTGTGCTGCATCTGGTTTAACAGTTTGTAGGGGTTGTTGAAAGTGTGCTGCTGCTGACAGCCAATGGGTGCAAGGGGAGGAGTAGTCAGGCTAAGAGGGACTTGTGATCTAGGAAGTCTGCCTCTGAGGAAATTTCCCCGCCTCCCATCCCTATTTTCTGTCTCTACTTCTTCTCTTGGGCGGCGGTACAGAATAGTCATTTGTGTAGATGAAATAGTGTGTAGAGAGTGGGTGCGCTCTACCGACATCAATGGTCATGAGCCATACCTCTTTGCACGTAAGATGGCTGCTACTACCGACCAGGTTGTTTGGCTGGGAGAGTGGATAATCAGCGGTGTGTGAATGCTATGGTGATCCTACCCCCCCATTTACTTTCCTCTGACTTTGGTGCCACGACAGTTTTATAGTTTATGGTCAGTTGTCAAAAATAAATTTGACATTCATTATTTGAAACGCCAGCACTTGTGTCCGTTTCGTTATTTTAGTTTTAAGCTAAGTTTAGTTTAAGTGTCAATGGTTTAAGCAGAAGGATACCGATGGTGAGTTTAATTAGAAGCAGTGTGAACAGCACTGCATCTGACTCACTGGCCTCCCTTAGCTCCCATCTGTAGGGAGAGACGTCATCACCTCTCTAAACTCCATCAGCGACATGTAGTCCCCCAAGCATGCTAACTAGGAGAGTATTACCCTGTAGGAGAGAGTGGCAGAACACTACTAACAGTGTATAAGGGACATTTCTCCTCCTCTGTGGCATTATGTGTAAGGGGCACTAGTACTGTGTATGCATAATGTGTAAGGGGCACCAATGGATGGCATAATTTATACAGGGAACTGTGTGGAGGTATTCTTCAAGAGCTTAACAAGTCTCTCAGCGGGGAGCGCACAGAAACATCCAAAACCTCAATATCCGACTTCCAGACAGAAATAATCACCAAGACGGAACTTAGAAATGAAGGAATGTGGCTCAAGGCCTCAAGTGGAACCAGAATATGCAAGAAACTCAGACTAGAAACTATTTCCCTGAAATATGCTGCAGAAAAATCAAGAAATGAGCTGAACATATCTGCATAAGGGCATTTCACCCTGGAAGCATCATCCTTAATAAACCGTTACTTGCTGCCAGTATTCCAAACTACTGAGTATAGAAGGCATACAGAGATGGCGTGATAAGGTATTGCAGGGAGGGGATAGCTAGGTTGGATAACACAGTTGCATCCTGAAGCTCTGGCCTGGTTATATAAAGGAGAGATTACCAGTGGCACAACTATCAATTTTACAGCCTCCTATGAAATGTTTCTGATGCTAGAGTACCTTGGCAAGTGCAGCCTCAGACTTCGATGTTCACGCAGCTGAGCATTTATCGTAATCAGGCGCTAGGTCTTTTGGAAGTAGGTTTATGACCTGTGTCACATGTAAACTAAACTGACTGCCGACATACCGTAGATAAAAACCATTTGGTGTTTTTTAAATTTTATACCATCAAAGAACATCAAAAGTGTCTTTGAAAGTGTGGGCAGGTCCATGTGATGCCTAGGAAGGTTTATGATGACAGGGTTATCTTTAGGGGACCTGCTGGGTCCCAGGCAAGCACCTTGGTTGCCTTGTGGAAACTCTGCCTCTGGGCCTTATCGCTGATCTAATGTGTTATTGCAGGTCCAGTGGATGCTTAGCAGAAATTATGCTTCACGTGCCTAAAACCCCAATAAGTGCAGGTATAGGGGGAAAAGGACATTGGCAGTGGGGTTAATAGGATGGGCCGCAGCACACCTGTTAGCAGTGGTAAAGTGCCGTCAATAGGAACCCCCCCCTCACTGGGAGACTATGGCAGTCACACACACTATCAAATACTGTATACACATTACTCAAAAATATCTAAAAGAAATACTCAAGACTTCACAAGTCTCTCTCCGCAAGTGTGTAGCTTATAAAAACAATGCCCAGTACAGTTTTGAGCCATCCAGAAACAGATATCCTTTCCATCATAACAGGACTCATTAGCAGAATACCAATAGGTCTTTAATATTCAGAACCAACGCCTTTCCCAGTTACTTCTTCTGTATCTGGCAAACATATAGGCAGGGCCGGCGCTACCCACTCAGCAGCTCCTGCAAAGCAGGGAGGCGCCATGCTGAAAAGGCGCTGTCTCCCTCCCTGCTCTGCTAAAGATGCCTTATCCCTCACTGTCACTGCCTCCTGCACACCGCCCGCAGCGCCTGTCTGACAGCGGGCGGCAGTATGGAGAGGCTGAGCAGCTCCCTGCACCGCGCACACACTGTCCTCCTCCTGTGACCTGCCCCCTCTTCCTCACGGACACTTGTGCTGAGGCATGTAGCTCTGTCTGTGAATGCCTGGATGACATGTCATGTCCGGATCCGCCCCCTACCCATTGCTACCTGCGCCTGTCAGCTGTCAATCAAATAATGAACAGGCAGCAGCGCCGCTTCCCCTCCCTTCCCCTCCCTTCCCTCTTCTCAGTGTGCTGTGCCAGTTCCACTGCCAGTCCTCAACACTCCGCCACCTCTATCTCCTCCCCTCTTGCATGCCGTGCGATGCGATCTAGCCCATAACGTATGCGATTCTCACAGCGTGTATGGGCATCTTTAGTGCCTGCAACATTTTGTGGACACAGAACTGAGATGGTGTATGCATACATGTACATGCACCCGAGATCCTCCATAGGATCGCATGTTGCATACACTCTCACAATCGGGCTGCAACTTGTTGCAATGGCAATGTGAAAGGGCGCAAAATGTATGGTTTGCAGGAGGGCGCCGGACACCCTAGCACCGGCCCTGCATATAGGGCCTTATTCTAGTTCACTCTCTGACAAAATCCTTCTTAGATGGACAAAACCATGTGCACTGCAGGTGGGGCAGATGTAACATGTGCAGATAGAATTAGATTTGGGCGAGTTATTTTGTTTCTGTGCAGGGTAAATACTGGCTGCTTTATTTTTACACTTCAATATAGATCTCACTTTGAAGTAAAACCCCACCCAAATCTAATTCTCTCTACACAAGTAACATCTGCCCCACATGCAGTGCACATGGTTTTGTCCATCTAAGAAGGAATTTGTCAGAAAGAGTGAACAAAAATAACCCCCCATAGTAACGGTTAAAAATAAATAAAGTAAAAAAAAAAAAAAACCATGTCAACCTACTTGGTGGTGACCCAATGACCATATCACCCACACTAGTATGGGGACTTGCAGTCCAGCTACGAAAATGTATTTTCACAGCTTCAGGAGCATGCGCCAGCTCCTGATGGCATTTGTTCCCAGACCTGGTTGTGAAGCGCTAGGTAGTCCCATTGTAAGGAGTTTCCTCCATCTAGGAAAGAGACTCCCCTGCCTGTCGCACAGCCCAATCCTGCTTCTATGGGTTACAGCTGATGCCAGACCCATTGCACAAGTGTCAGGACCCAGGGCTGGTGAGGTCTCCTCTCAGCATAGGGGTAACTGCAGCTCCCCTACTAAAAGTAAGTAGAGGCCACCACTGGTAGTAACTAAAGGTTGGTACACACTGGGCAATATTGTAAACGACCATGCACATCATTTTCATGCACATCGCCCAGTCTATATGCACAGGGCTGGCAACAGAAATCTTGGGGCCCTGTACACTGATATTTCTGGGGCCGGCCGGCAAAGAGTTTAACAAACACCACGCCACCAACGGGGATAATAGCAAACAGACGGGCCCCGACCGGGCTCTGGGGCCCTTCAGATCGCTCGTCACACATGTCGCCTTTGACCCCCCCTGTCGCCGGGCCTGTATATGCACTATAGTTAATGATGCATGTGCCTGTGAATCTTTAACTACATCCTTTGTATATGCAGCTCTGAGAACATCATTGACAACACTGAGGAAATAGTTTAAAAAATTGCTCAGTGTGTAGGCACAATATTGTTTGTCCAGGAGTTCAAGGGAAATCCTGAGTGACATTGTATGGGTTTGCAGTGTTGTCTAGTGTGTACCAAGCTGTAAGCTGGGCATACACAATACAATTATTTGGCAGATCTACTTTATCGGCTTGGTAGAAATGAATATCTGTTAATGGTTTATTAGACCAAATGACAGTTGACGGATTTCTCCCAAAACCTGGAAAATGGACAAAACGGTTAATTGACAGATTCCCATTCCAACCAGTATAGTGCATGATCTGCTTTAATAGATGTGGGACACACTACTTCACTACTTTCAGATCAGCTCCAAGCTGGAGCAATGAGGATTTCCAGTCTAGAACAGAAAATGTAGCTTGTTAACGGAACCGCCCAGCCCCAGATAACTACCATAATGAATAGGTCCCCAAAAAAGAAAGTCAGAAAAAAAAAAAAAACCTACAAAAATTTATATACACATCTCCCCCCTCCCAAAAATTTTTTAAATAAAACTGGTCACTTACAGTCCAAAGTACTGAACTTTCCAAATCACAAGACAACATTTAATGACCAAATCTAAGCAAGTTAACGATCCCCTGAAGCAGTTGGAGTAACACAACTATGGAACAAAAACAAGTCTAGCTACAAACTAGAAGATATTACCAGTAAAATATAAAATCTATAAACAAGGGTTTTATTCCTTTCATTGCAGACTAAGTAAAAATCGATTATAGATCTTTACATAATTATATTTTTAGTTACATATGCAAAACCATCAAGGGAATCCGCCAACAAAATATTTGAGACAAAATGGCATTTGAACTCCTTTCCACAATCCATATTCCGAGCCCTGTACTCTGCATTTGAGGAAATGTAGCAAATTTTAGTACATTTGCTGACGCTACAATCTTTAGATGGCAATACCCAATCAAAGCCTAGGTCAGTGGTTCCCAACCCTGGTCCTCAAGTACCGCCAACAGTGCACGTTTTGGAGGTCTCCACAAAGAATCAGTGAAATAATTAGTTCCACCTGTGGATCTTTTAAAATGTGCCTGAATAATCTGTGCGCCTGCTGGGTGACCTGGAAAACATGCACTGTTGGGGGTACTTGAGGACCAGGGTTGGGAAGCACTGGCCTAGGGGATTATTTTTGCATTTCTTTATGGAGTAATCAAATTCAATCCCTCCCTGCACCTTAAGTGGATGAGCGTCAGACACATGGGCCAAAGGACTCCAAAGTCCTAAAACCAGAACTCCTACTGCAAATGATAGCTCTTATTAGGACAGTAATGCTTTGCAGTATCCCCCCCCCCCCCCCCTATCAGGATTTCGGCAGTCGGGATTTTGAACGCCGGGATTTTGAACCACTCCCGTGCAGCTGGCTAGTTAATGGACATGGAAGTAGATGCCGGGTTAAGTAGCCAGTTCATGCATCAGATATTCTTAAAAGAAGGATGGTCCATTTGTAGTGCCAGTAACAAGTCTTGCTCATCTTCATCATATTATCATATCCCCTAAAATGCTATTTTTTGGTGGTGAGTTAAAAATTAATCATTCATTCCTCCAAACAAACAAACAAACACAAACCCACACAAGATGACCACTCTGAAGAGACCTCAAGACTTACCCCAATGGGCTGCCCCTTTTCACTCATCAGAGCGATGCCTTTGAATGGGAGGGATCGGCTCTGTGGTCCAGCAAGCTCCTTAAGTGGTATATTTGCGCTTCCAATAAATCTGGTAAAAAAAAAAAAAAAAAGTCACTGCATAAGGAAAGTGTAATTTTAGGCTTGTACAATATATAGGACTTAATCAATTACATGAACATAATTACACTAAAGTTCTGTTCATCTCACCTGGAAAATGTGACCCAAGAGGAACAAAACTCCCTACTATAGAAATGACAGTCGCCAACAGAGGATGTGAATTTACAAATCTACTTCGACAGATGAGAGGGGGGGGGGGGGGCGATGATTGTGTTTACCCTCATTTGTAAAACACTGGCAGATCTGTTGTCAACAGGATGTTGGTATATTTATGAAGGTTCATAAAAATATAATACTTTATTTACAGTGAGGAGAGTTCTCATATGGTGAGCACTCATTGACCTTTATCATAACTTCATTAACCTTGAAGTTATGATAAAGAGTGGTAACAAATATCACTCGCTCGATGCCATGGAAGAAAGCGGTGGAAGCACTGTGCTGTTTCTTTAAGATATTTGCACCATGGAGGAATGCACACACATACATACAACCGCACTCGCCATTCCTACGATTGGGGTGCAGTGGAGCGTGACCACACACTCTAGTAAATACAAACACAGGGGGCCCAGCACTCACTACAACAAGCTAACTCACCTTAACATTCAAATAATCAATTAAATAATGGGGTTTTAGTTCATGAATTGATCAATGCATTAAAGCTTGCAGCCCATCGCCAAGGGACCCCATTTCACTGCAAGTCCTACACTAACAACTGGTCTCAAGAACCTGGCAACTACTGACACATTATAGCTAAAATTAACATGTGAATGGATACTGGGGGTGTACCTGCGCACTGAGTGTTCCCTGGTCAGACTAGCTTCAAAGCACTTAAGTATAGTCTGACAAACTATACTAATATTGGTAGTCATAGGAAATAATGGGGGTTAGTGCTGAGCTTTGCCCTGGTGTGTGTCCAATCGAATATAAATGTAAATTGTGTCTGACAGTGATGCAAAAAAATGCTTTTACTGAGTGGTATTGTAAATTAAACAAAATAAAACACAAGCAAAGTTGTAACACAATGAATTGTCGTCTGCAACATTGCAACTGCAACTGGATCTCCCCAAAAAGACTTGCGCACCGGGCTTGCTGCCCGTCTTGCCAAGGTGATTGGGGGTAAGCAGACGATTCCTTGGTTTAAAGTCAAATGTCCCAAAAGTTTGGTTGCTGGTAATTGCAAAAATGCAGAAAGTCTCCTGAGTGCGGCCTCCCGCTGTTCAGACACAATGTCAGAATTCGGGTACCCCTTTAGAACTTGCCACGGTGTGGGTGCGGATTTTCGGAAGAGTTTACTGTTGGTGCAGCCTAGGGTGTGCCAGTGTGCGATCAGCCTGTCAAACGTGTTACCGCCGCATGCGTGTGGATCCCACAGCGTGTAGCGGTCCTGGTGTTTCAGGCGTGTGCACTTGAGCGGGTGACAAGATCACCTCGCCGTAACCGATAGTGTCGGTGTGTGCGTGGTGTCCCGCCGCCCGACTGGGAGCCCTCCTGCCTCTCGTGCAGTGTCTGCCTCCTACTTACCCTTCCTTTCACGGATGGTCCTGCCGTGCTGTGTCCTCAGTAACAGCGCTTGCTGTAGTCTTCCGGGGTTGTGTCACAGAGGTGCCGGGCGTTGTTTGTGAGGGGTCCTGATCGTGGATAGTGTCCGTATTCCTCAACGCGTTTCAGCCTTCAAAAGCCTTCTTCATGGAGGTTAGTGTGTCTGGTATGGAGCTGGTTTAAATCTCCTCCCTAGTTCTGTGATTGGCCAAGAATGCCGCTCGTTCATTGGTTTATGTGCTTGTCAGTCCCACATGATTATATCACTGAATGTCTCCAGGTGTCTGTATTTTGATACTTTGTCTAGATTCTGTCAGACAGGGATCGCTGTATCCCTATGTGTTTACTACAAAGTGTCGGCTTAACTTAGTGTCGATGACTGGATGTTTGTCTGAGTAAATTATGTATACAGAAATAAAATGCTAGTTGCGTGTTTAGGTTTGATCTACAGTATAACAGTTACTTCAGTCATGTTACATATCATGCATCGTAATTTTCCATATATTTGTTTTTAGACAGGTCCGTGGTATTTATGTCAATACGGGGTTACTGTTCTGTCTCTAGGTAGCAGTAGGGGGTGTATAGTTGAAGGAAAGAAAAGACTGTCTTGTGTGTGGCGCACTTGGAGAAGAAGATAAATTGATTACACGTAAAAATTAACTTTTAATGTTTTAATTAATAAAATGGCGACATATAAAACACAACATACATGGGTGAAAGTGGGGGTAAGAATAAAAAAGGAAAAAACTGGAGGTTTTTCCTGCTTAGTGGACCCCTTAATCCCTTAAATCCTGTAATAGATCGGAGTGTGGCACATAGAATACCTATATTATTATTCAATAAATCTCACTGTGGAGTAGGTATGTGGTGCACTAAATACTCCTAAAAAATATATATCCTGTGGATCCCCTTGTAAAAAGATCTCATATGTTTTATTATTCTGCGTTTCACCAAAAATCTCCTGGTGTGTATCCTGAGTATTTGAGCACTTGGTGAGTATCTGAGGTGATAATAAAAATTGTCAAAGTGGGTACACTTTGAGATATGTCCTTATACGTGTAACACATCGAGTGGTTCCTATAGATAGGAGATAGAGTCAGCCTGGTACACCTGTGATTCAAAGTGACTCACTCACTGCGCTACCTAGTTTGCGTCCGTATTGACCGGAGGAGAACGCTGGCAGGGAAGGTCGCGGTGTGACGACCTGACTGCGGCGTCTCTCCCTCCTTACTACAATACACTGCAAATGCACCAAAACCTCTGAAAATATTTATCCTAATAATAAATATAAATGAACATGTGAAAAGTGTATTTACGCATTAAAAATAAAAAGACTCATGTGTATACTACAGGTGTATAAACTCCCGACTAATGTGGTCACATGCACCCACAAAGTGGTTGAATCGCTACATTGTGAAGTGGTTACATATACCCAGCAATAAATTGATGTATTGCCAAGCGAACACACATCATAAGATTTGAGCCGGCAACATATCATTCAATCACTGTCCGTGGGACAGGATCTCAAACGATCCAGGCTGCTACTGTTTAAAAGAGGTCACTGACAGCATATACCCCATACCAACTCAATACTGCTTACCCACAGGGGAGAGATATCAATTAATACCTACATAAGGTCTGCCATACTAAATTGCTTAATTGAAGCAACCTCACCCATTAAGGTGGATACACACCAGGCAATTTTAGCCTAAGACACGTCAGATACGACGGTGTGTACACACCTTTTGAGAGCTGTGAGTGATAGTATACACAGATCCCGGCTCTCCATTCTATAAGCAATAGCTTGGTATATGATTCACACCTACCATCTGTCTCACCGTACTGCAGGATATACCAGTACTGCTCTAAATTATATGGTTGTATTCTTACCTATAGATCGTTTACAAATTGCCAAAGAAGTCACTATCCAGGCAATTTTTGCCTATAAAATTGAGTTTACACACACCAGGCAATCTCAAGTACGCTGAACACGGCGTCATTGATATATTGACTAGGGTAGCGGGTGACAGCTCACACAGATCCCGGCTCCCTAGTGTATCAATAGATTATGCCACTTTGAATCACAGGTGTACCAGGCTGACTCTATCTCCTATCTATAGGAACCACTCGATGTGTTACACGTATAAGGACATATCTCAAAGTGTACCCACTTTGACAATTTTTATTATCACCTCAGATACTCACCAAGTGCTCAAATACTCAGGATACACACCAGGAGATTTTTGGTGAAACGCAGAATAATAAAACATATGAGATCTTTTTACAAGGGGATCCACAGGATATATATTTTTTAGGAGTATTTAGTGCACCACATACCTACTCCACAGTGAGATTTATTGAATAATAATATAGGTATTCTATGTGCCACACTCCGATCTATTACAGGATTTAAGGGATTAAGGGGTCCACTAAGCAGGAAAAACCTCCAGTTTTTTCCTTTTTTATTCTTACCCCCACTTTCACCCATGTATGTTGTGTTTTATATGTCGCCATTTTATTAATTAAAACATTAAAAGTTAATTTTTACGTGTAATCAATTTATCTTCTTCTCCAAGTGCGCCACACACAAGACAGTCTTTTCTTTCCTTCAACTATATGTCCAATTCCTGTCTCAGTGGCAGCACACCCCACTACTAATTGAGTGCATATTTAATAAAGGGGTTTACAACACATAGAACCATCTTTACCTGTGCGATTGGAAAAAAGCTCTTCTTTGTGTCCAATCCAATGGTGAGATTCATTCTCACTTTCGAACCAATCAGCACGGTACAACTTTTTATGTGATTTGAATACATACAAATATAACTTGTATTAAACCAGGAGGCCCGACCAAGTCCTCTATTTGACCTGCCAATATGTCTCTTTATGGGGCATCAGCGCCCACACTACCTATGTTCACGGCAACAACATCAACAACACAGGCATTTAGCCTCAGCCAAGAACTTAATAGCAGACAAACCAATCTAAAAAAGTGTCTAGAAACTATGTTGGAAAAGGACATAACGCACATAGATACAAGACAAGAAGATTGGATGAATGACATATACAATTTGAAACTGGCATTAGCGAAACAAACAAAGACCTTTTGGAACAAGGCAACATTTGAAAGCTACATAAGACAACAAATAACACCGAGAGGTCTCAGACCCAGAATATTTCCCTCCTACGAGCTAGCAAATGAATCCCTTAAAAACGAATGGGAAAAGATACTAACTACCTGCTCCTTCAGCCTTATCAATGTACTCATCAAACATGATGAAATCATGTTAGAGAAATACACACAGGAGATTAACACCCTGGGTGACAGACTTAAAAACTTTGAGACCCTGGACAAATTCCAGAGAACATACCAAAAGATCAAAACGGAATTAGAAGACATAGAAAAAGAACTGATTAGCAGGAAAAAAGGAAAACTCCAAAGAGACCTTAACGATTTCCAAAACAACAAGGTATATAAATGGAATCCTAACAACAGGAGGAGACCACAGAATAACACAACAGGTTATACTACGTCTGACGTAGACTCCTCAGAAGGTGAACAAACGGAATTTTCCCAGACTAGCAGAACTAGGAGGGATTTTTTAGGGGTCAGTCCCCGGGATACTCGGGGAATACTGGAACGAGATGGAGGAGGACAAGGAGAGGGAAGAAGAGGAAAGAGAGGGCCAAGAGAATGGAGAGAGGACCGCAAAGATACCAGAAGATACAGGAGGTAACCCCGGTGGACTCCCTGAGAATCATAAATCTCACAGATCACACCCTAACAGAAGCACAAACTTCCATCTTAAATAAAGGCCTCTCTTTCTCGCCCACCAAAACCATTGACAGATTCGAATTCCAAAAAGACCTCCAACTATACACAAGAAAACTACTATTAAAGAAGTTTTTCAAAAAACGCTCGGAACAGTGCCCCAACACACAAGAGGAATCTCTCCCAGGGATAATTCACACTGATCCCTCCCAAACACTGATTGACCAATACTTTGATAATAGCGACATGCAGATGCTACAGATACTCCAGGACTTGGCGGATGTGGATGAAAGTATTGACACTATACCCACCCTAGCCACTGGAACACAGAGTACATCCCTTAAGAAAAAATCCACCTTCTTCCCTGACCCCTCCATCTGCCCACAAATCAGAGTATTTCTGGAACTCGTCAGTAGGGAGTTCGATGAAATAGAGAAGAACAAGGGGGTGCACCATCTGCATGACAATCTGACTAAATCGGAAAGAGAAGCCTTACGTGAAATCAAAGATTGGAAAGACACGATCGTGAAACCCTCCGATAAAGGGGGTAACATAGTGTTGTGGTCGCGAGAGAAATATCAGACAGAATTAAGGAGACAACTAAATGACTCATCCACCTACAAAAAGTTGATCTTCAACCCTACCAATGATTACTTGGAGATCTACCAGAGAATAATAGATCAAGGAATGAAAGACGGGGTCATAACCAAATCCCAATTTGACTTCCTAACGGTAAAAAATGTGAAAATACCTACCTTTTATCTGTTGCCCAAAGTGCACAAGAGTGAGGAGAACCCACCAGGAAGACCCATCGTGTCAGGAATAGGGGGCCTCACTGAAAAAGCGAGCCAATTTGTTGACCACCATTTAAGGCGCTTTGTTACCACCTTGCCCTCCTATGTCCGTGACACGATGGACGTCCTTAACAAGCTACAAGACATTACGCTGAATAAAGAATCATGGCTGATTACATGCGATGTCGAGAGCTTGTACACAAGCATCATACATGACTGTGGGATACAAGCAACCAAATATTTTCTAAGTATGGACCGCCACACACCATTAAACGACTTCATTATCAAATTATTACATTTTGTTCTGTCGAAAAACTATTTTGTGTGTGAAGACCGTTTCTACCTCCAGGTGCGGGGGACTGCGATGGGGAGCACTTGTGCCCCCACGTATGCAAACCTGTACCTGGGGTGGTGGGAACGGGAGCGGGTCTTTACAGAAGAAAATGAAATGTACACGGTACACATCTTATTATGGCTGCGATACATCGATGACCTGCTCATAGTGTGGGAAGGCGAGGTAGACCTATTCACCAAGTTTCTTGATATGTTGAATATGAACAACCTCAACCTCAGATTAACTTCACACATGAGTCAGCAAAAGGTGGAATACCTAGATCTCCTGATATTCGTGGAACCTAATGGAACAATTGCCACGGATATCTTCCGCAAAAGCACGGCAACAAATTCATTGCTTCACTATGACAGTTCACATTTTCCTCCAGTAGTCAAAGGACTCCCAAAAGGTGAATTCCTACGAACAAAGCGAAACTGCTCAAAACCAGCAACCTACAAAGAGAGGGCAGATGAATTGGATCAGAGGTTGAGGAACAGAGGCTATAGCAAAAGAGCCACACGAAAAGCACGAAAAGAAGTCAATTCATGTGATAGAGAACAACTCCTTGTACCCAAAACCAAATCCATTGAGAAACCAGAAAAAATCAGATTCATAGGCACGTTCTGTCAGGAGTGGCAAGAGGTCCAGCGAGCACTGGATAAACATATTAACATCCTAAAAACTGATAAAGATTTGGAAGAAATCCTCGGAAATAAGGTTGATATCAGTTGGAGGCGAAGTGCCAATCTGAGGGACCTCCTTGTACATAGCCACCTCGAAAAGGAAACCAGAACAACAATTAAAAAACAAGGCTCCTTCAAATGTGGGACTTGTAGAATCTGTACCCACATGAACCCCCAAGATTCTTATGTTGACAGATACAATAAAAAATGGAGAATCCAGAAATATATTACATGCGATACAGCAGGGGTCATTTATAACATCGAATGCCCCTGCAAGAAGCAGTACATCGGGAAAACAAGAAGACCCCTGAAAACCCGGATATCTGAGCATCTCCTCAGCATCAAAAATGCTGCAAGGGATCAGACAAACTTCAAGACCTTGACGCCAGTAGCAAAACACTTTGCCAGATACCACCAAGGCAACTCAAAAGGCTTGAGAGTGTATGGCATGACCAAAGTGGAAATGGGAATTAGGAGAGGAGATTGGGATAGAGAACTCCTCAAGCAGGAGACGCGACTAATATTCCTTATGAACACCATGTCTCCTAATGGCTTAAACGAAGAGAACAATTACTCAGTGTATCTGTGAGATTCCAAGTGGATATACAAACCATACAGAACTACCATCCCACTTCGTATTCAATATCTGCCCTACACTTCCCACCATTTATCTTGAGTATCTACAGGGATGGGATTGATGCCTCATCCATTCCGAGGACCGAGATACGGGCATCAATACCCTACACCCCAACATCGTCTCCTCCCTTTTTCACCACAGATGTACTACACCCTACCAAGAGGGAGTGTTGCTTCATGAATATGAGAGTACCCATTCCAGATACAGATATTTAATTCCCCACAGATCACCGTTTACCCCCTGCGGAAAACCCAATAGACTCCTTTAACAATAAAAGGTTACCATCACCAGTTTACGCTATCATCAACCCTATACCACCAATACCCTATATCCCCACATCAAATATTCTCCCTTCAATCCCAGTTTGTCACGAGTGATAACCTTTGCCGTTTGATATGTCTTTTCTCACTTTTTTATTCCCCAATCACATTATAGCTTAATATAATTTTGCATCCTCATATTTCACATGTATTATTTATTATTTATTAATCAATATTCCTTATTTTTATTATTGTATATTTATAAAAATTGTTATATATATATTTATATATTTTTATATATTTTTCCTTATTGACATATATTTTTTCATTGTATCCAGATCATTTAATGTGTCTAAACTCACCCCTTTATTAAATATTATTCACGTAAATATTTTATTTTCACCACAGTGTATATTTCACACATATCACAGCATATGACAAGGATTTAACATCAGCTTTGTCATGATACACGATAAAAGTCCGCTGCACAATCAGAACATCACAATTCTCCTAGCATCACTTAGATGGCACAATCAGAATATCACAATTCTTTTAGCATCACATAGATGGGAAATCCTGGCTCCCCCTTTTGCTATAAATTCTTTAGCATCACACTCACGGAAAATCCTGGACCCCTTCCGTTATAAATAATAACGGTATATGTAATAAAACATTCTTTATTTATTAAAGAAGTTTTCCGGTATCCATGAACTAATATAAGAGATTTAAATGAAGCAAGAGTATTGCTATATATACGCATACTCCATTCCCCCTGTCAGATCTACTATAACACATTAATTGGCCATTCCTATCTCTCCAGCCCAGCATGAATGACAGCTAATAAAGTCATTTTTTCTTCTTTTTTTCTTTTTTCTTTCCTCTTTCCTCTGGTGTCATGTGCGCATTATCGCAAATCACGGTACCCACAAGCTAGATCTGTCATTGAGAACAATATAATGCTGAACGAGTATCCCACTGCTAAAACAAAGTACTAGTGCTAGTAACGCAAAAACAAAGTCAATGTCATTTTCTAAGACCAATTTCCACAGAGACACTCCCACACCTGAACTCATGAATATTCATGGGCAGGCAGGTACTTAAAGGACTTCCGGGCACATACCTGGTTGGTCCTGATGAAGCTGCCCGGCGATACGCGCGTCGACCCACACACTTAGTGTGTAAAAATCCCCCTTATCCCTTCCCCTTGTAAAATAATGTATTTTGATCTGTGAAGTGCGCCACTAGGTAGTTACGCTAGAGATAGTGCCGAGCGGGAGACCGGCTCTGAGCTCCCTGCTGCACGGCAGCCAGCTACACGCTGTAAAGGGAAGCCGGCACACTCACTCACTGCGCTACCTAGTTTGCGTCCGTATTGACCGGAGGAGAACGCTGGCAGGGAAGGTCGCGGTGTGACGACCTGACTGCGGCGTCTCTCCCTCCTTACTACAATACACTGCAAATGCACCAAAACCTCTGAAAATATTTATCCTAATAATAAATATAAATGAACATGTGAAAAGTGTATTTACGCATTAAAAATAAAAAGACTCATGTGTATACTACAGGTGTATAAACTCCCGACTAATGTGGTCACATGCACCCACAAAGTGGTTGAATCGCTACATTGTGAAGTGGTTACATATACCCAGCAATAAATTGATGTATTGCCAAGCGAACACACATCATAAGATTTGAGCCGGCAACATATCATTCAATCACTGTCCGTGGGACAGGATCTCAAACGATCCAGGCTGCTACTGTTTAAAAGAGGTCACTGACAGCATATACCCCATACCAACTCAATACTGCTTACCCACAGGGGAGAGATATCAATTAATACCTACATAAGGTCTGCCATACTAAATTGCTTAATTGAAGCAACCTCACCCATTAAGGTGGATACACACCAGGCAATTTTAGCCTAAGACACGTCAGATACGACGGTGTGTACACACCTTTTGAGAGCTGTGAGTGATAGTATACACAGATCCCGGCTCTCCATTCTATAAGCAATAGCTTGGTATATGATTCACACCTACCATCTGTCTCACCGTACTGCAGGATATACCAGTACTGCTCTAAATTATATGGTTGTATTCTTACCTATAGATCGTTTACAAATTGCCAAAGAAGTCACTATCCAGGCAATTTTTGCCTATAAAATTGAGTTTACACACACCAGGCAATCTCAAGTACGCTGAACACGGCGTCATTGATATATTGACTAGGGTAGCGGGTGACAGCTCACACAGATCCCGGCTCCCTAGTGTATCAATAGATTATGCCACTTTGAATCACAGGTGTACCAGGCTGACTCTATCTCCTATCTATAGGAACCACTCGATGTGTTACACGTATAAGGACATATCTCAAAGTGTACCCACTTTGACAATTTTTATTATCACCTCAGATACTCACCAAGTGCTCAAATACTCAGGATACACACCAGGAGATTTTTGGTGAAACGCAGAATAATAAAACATATGAGATCTTTTTACAAGGGGATCCACAGGATATATATTTTTTAGGAGTATTTAGTGCACCACATACCTACTCCACAGTGAGATTTATTGAATAATAATATAGGTATTCTATGTGCCACACTCCGATCTATTACAGGATTTAAGGGATTAAGGGGTCCACTAAGCAGGAAAAACCTCCAGTTTTTTCCTTTTTTATTCTTACCCCCACTTTCACCCATGTATGTTGTGTTTTATATGTCGCCATTTTATTAATTAAAACATTAAAAGTTAATTTTTACGTGTAATCAATTTATCTTCTTCTCCAAGTGCGCCACACACAAGACAGTCTTTTCTTTCCTTCAACTATATGTCCAATTCCTGTCTCAGTGGCAGCACACCCCACTACTAATTGAGTGCATATTTAATAAAGGGGTTTACAACACATAGAACCATCTTTACCTGTGCGATTGGAAAAAAGCTCTTCTTTGTGAGCAGTAGGGGGTGGCATAGTGTCGTCTTGTTAATTTTTTTTTTTTTTTTTTACATATGACTGCATTTACCTCGTTGTCCAGATTGAGACCTTTTGGCGCAAAGGTTTTAAGGGTGTACATCCATTTAAGTTCAGCTTTGTTTAATTTATGGGTGTAATCTCCCCCTCGCCAACTTGGATTTATTTCTTCTATGCCTATGAATCTGAGGGATCCTGGGTTGCTGTTGTGGTGTGTCTTGAAAGGATTAGAGAGATTATGGTCCTCGTATCCCCGTTTGATGTTCCTAATATGCTCGCATAGGCGGTCTTTCAGTCTCCTTTTAGTGCGTCCTATATACTGCTTCTCACAGCCACATTCAAGTAAATAGATAACCCCTTTACTATTGCACGTAATCTCTTGTTTTATTACGTATGTGTCTCCCTTGGTGTTTGATTTGAATACTGCAGTGGGTCTTGTTGATCTTTGTGTCTGATTTTTGAATCCTGTGCACTGTCCGCAAAGATAGAAGCCCTTATTGGTGGGGTTATTGTCTATGGTTGTTTGTGTCATTTTTCTAGGTGGGATGTGATTTCTAATTAATTTCTGTCTCATCTTGGCAGGGGATGGCGCTGGCGTCGCCAGCCACCATGGCGATGGCGAGAAGGGGACGAGCGCGCGCGCACAAGAGGCGCGCGCGTCCCCTTCCGACGGCGCTTCCATCCGTTCCCCCGGGTCCACGCCGGCGGTAACCCGGGGTCCCCGCCACCTGCCCGCACCCCCCCCCCCCTAACCCTGTCCGTCTTCCTGAGGCGGAGACGGACAGGGTTTCCGTCGCGCTGGCGACTGAGACGCGCGTGCGACGCACGCGCGTCTCAGTATATTCACTGGCGAGGCTGCTGGTGGGTCGCCAGCGGGGACGTTCTGGCGATCCGCCAGCCAGGATGGGAAGTGCCCCATCTGTAAGTCAGGTGCTTTCCTGAATATCAGTCTTGGTATTTGTGGTAGATGATCGTTTAGGGTTTCGTCTTCTAACAGAATCGGCAAGTGTTTGGTCAGAATCTTTCTTAGTTGGTTCGATTGTTTGGAAAATGGTGTTATAAATGGTATCTCTGTCAATGTAGTATCTTCATTTTTAGTTTTGTATTTGAGTAGGTCATCTCAGTCTGTTTGTCCAAATGCTGTGTTGATGTTTTTTTCACTGTACTGTTTTTCTTTGAACTGTAAAGTCAATTGTTCCCCCTGTTGTATGTAGTCCATCATCTTTGAACAGTTGCGTCGTAGCCGTGTGCCGTGTGAACTGGCCCTTGGGCACTGCGTTCAGCCAGCTAGGGTGGTGCCAACTGGTTGACAAGATATAACTGTTGACGTCAACCTCTTTTTATATGTCTTGGTCTGTATTTTGTGGTCCTCTATGAAAATATTTAGATCTAAAAAGTTCACTCCGATTTTACTGTAATGGGTAGTGAAGGCTAGATGGTTTTTATTGTTGTTTAGTTGTGTTATGAATTTTTTGAGTGATGGTTCGTCCCCTTTCCAGATAAAAAAACAGATCAATATATCTCGTCCAGAACACGAAATTCGCCTCCAGCCCACCACACCTCCAAACGTGCCGGTCCTCCCACCAGCTCATGAAAAGGTTGGCATAGCTGGGGGCAAATCTCGTGCCCATTGCTGTGCCCGTGATTTGTAGATAAAACTGATTTTCAAACCAGACAGAATTGTGTTTTAATATGAATTCTATGCTGCTAATTATGAAATTGATCTGTTCCTGAGTCAAGCTGTTGTCTTTTGTGAGGTGATATGTAATACTTTCTAAGTTACGCCAACACTTTGTAGTAAACACAAAGAGATACAGCGATCCCTGTCTGACAGAATCTAGACTAAAAGTATCAAAAAATACAGACACCTGGGAGACATTCAGTGATATAATCATGTGGGACTGACAAGCACATGAACCAATGAACGAGCGGCATTCTTGGCCAATCACAGAACTAGGAGGGAGATTTAAACCAGCTCCATACCAGACTCACTAACCTCCATGAAGAAGGCTTTTGAAGGCTGAAACGAGTTGAGGAATACGGACACTATCCACAATCAGGACCACTCACAAACAACGCCCGGCACCTCTGTGACACAACCCCGGAAGACTCTACAGCAAGCGCTGTTACTGAGGACGCGGCATGGCAGGACCATCCGTGAAAGGAAGGGTAAGTAGGAGGCAGACACTGCACGAGAGGCAGGAGGGCTCCCAGTCGGGCTACGTGACACCACGCACACACAGACAATATCGGTTACGGTGAGGTAATCTTGTCACCCGCTCAAGTGCACACGCCTGAAACACCGGGACCGCTACACGCTGTGGTATCCACATGCGTGTGGCGGTAACACGTTTGACCGGCTGATCGCACACTGGCATACCCTAGGCTGCACCAACAGTAAACGCTTCCGAAAATCCGCACCCCGCACCCACACCATGGCAAGTTCTAAAGGGGTACCCGAATTCTGACATTGTGTCTGAGCAGCGGGAGGCCGCACTCAGACAGAGACTTTCTGCATTTTTGCAATTACCAGCAACCAAACTTTTGGGCCATTTGACTTTAACCAAGGAATCGTCTGCTTACCCCCAATCACCTTGGCAAGACGGGCAGCAAGCCCGGTGCGCAAGTCTTTTTGGGTAAATAGTTGTCTAGAAGTATTGTGATCATTTAGACCACTGTTGCAGACGACAATTCATTGTGTTACAACTTTGCTTTTATTTTATTTTGTTTAATTTACGATACCACTCAGTAAAAGCATTTTTTTGCATCACTGTGTGAGACACATTTTACATTTATATTCGATTGGACACACACCAGGGCAAAGCTCAGCACTAACCCCCATTATTTCCTACTGTATGACTAAAATGAACATGTGTTTTTTCTTGGTTTAAAGCTCAACTGGCAAGTACCTTATGGCTTTTAAAGAGGAGGCAGTCAACACACGTGAATTAGTATTAAAAGGGGCAGCTGTCACAGGTTTCAGATGAATGAGCTTATATAGGGTGCATGAGAAAGTTATGATCACAGTAAAGTAAAATGGGGTCCCTTGGCTATGGGCTGCAAGCTTAAATGCAATTTACACAAAGGATTTTTTTGGATTAACAGTGCGCTGGGTCGCTGCCTTAGGTAATGTTGGAAAGTATGAATCACCTTACATACAAAGCACAAATCCAAACAAGAGAAATACCAACATCCTCTAGGCGCTGCTCAACAGGAGTTTCCTCCTCAGATTCATAGGACAAATACCCTGCAAGCTTAAATGCGTTGATCAATTCATGAACTAAAACCCCATTATTTAATTTAATATACTGAAAAGTGCAGAGATCTAAAAATGCAACAATATATTAAAAAGAATGCTGCTGTAATCAATGGCTACTTGATATATAATTGTATATTGTGCATATGACAGTTCACTCAGAAGGCAGTATTCAATGAGAATACTTGGCCTGTGCAGCGCATCCTGTTTTAGGATTCGCTGCACAGTCGCCATGTTCCGGAGGGCTGGAGCATTCGCTGCCAGCCCTCCCTGTCACCATATTCAATGGCGCAGGGGCTCGCTGCCCCTGACTGCGATTCTTAACACCTGCAGCGAATGCCGCAGGGAGCTGAGGGACGGCGGCAGGCAGGGAGATGGAAGCCTCCCTGCCTGCGCCGGACACTGGGGCAGAAGCAGGGCTCCCGGGGACACAGGCAGCAGAAGCTGCCCCCTGGGAGAGCTAGCAGGGGACGTGGGTAGCGAGCTGCTTGCACTGCTCCCGATCGTGCATATGTAATGATCGGGAGCAATGAATATATGAATATCTAATAGCAGCTCTCGGCCCCCTGCTGGCTGTTCGGTGTAAAAAAAAAAAAAAAAAAAAATTATATATTCATGTGCTGTAAGCACATTAAAAATAGCATGCCCCTTCACATAAAATTCCTGATTTTTTTACAAAAAAAAAAAAACTTTTTTTTTTTAAAAGTTCACATTCCAGTTCACAATGTAGGGATGGCGATTGCTACACAGTGACACACAGCGAAAATCACTTAGAAAGCAATTTGCCATTTGATCATTGAATACACTCACGGCGAATCACATTGAAAAACCACAGCGAATTGCGGTGACTATCAGACGGCGAATTGTCCGTCATTCACTGTTCGCTGTCGGCGAATATTGCACGTTAAATAGGATGAATCACTTTTTCAGTAAAAAGATTGGTACTTGTGGAGTATCACGGCTCCCACGATGGCCATCGCACATAAAAAAAATCGCATCGCATGCGATTTTTAACAGAAAAGCATCCAAATGCATTGAAATTAGTATGAAACATGTTCAATGGCCCCCAAATGGCATTTTTGAGGCTGTACTACCCCCACTATCAACGCGAACCCGAAGCGTGGCGAGCGCAGCGGTACGCATCCTACGACCTTTTCATACCCCCACTATCCACGTCGCCGTGGAGTTGAGAATAGAAAGTGTGGCGAGCGCGGCGAGCCCCGCGAGGGGACACGGATACCTTCACAGGTATCCGCGTCCCCTCGCGGGCTTCACAGGTGTCCGCTCGCCATGCTTCGGGCTCGGTGGCTAGCTGCGCTCGACACACTTTCTATTCTCAACTCCACGCCAACGTGGATACTGGGGGTATGAAAAGGTCGTAGGATGCGTACCGCTGCGCTCGCCACGCTTCGGGTTTGCGTTGATAGTGGGGGTAGTACAGCCTCAAAAATGCCATTTGGGGACCATTGAACATGTTTCATACTAATTTCAATGCATTTGGATGCTTTTCTGTTAAAAATGCGATTTTTTCAAAAACAGCAAAAAACTGCAAAAATCGCATCCCATCGCATGCCACTATATATGGCATGTGATGGGAGCCGTGATAATCCACAAGTACCAAAAGATTCACCTTACAGCACGAAAATAGCACATTCGCCGTAGAACATGGCGAATCAGCCTCATTGAATACTGCCCAGAGTCTTATTGAGCAATTTTTGTAGTATGTTACTTGCCAATATGCTGAATAATGCAGCAGTTTTGACGATGGTGTCGCTGGTCGCTGCTGTGGCGCCGGGACTCGACACCCACAGCAGGGGTACGGGATGCCGGAGCTGACTGTAGGTGAGGCAACTAAGTGCCGGAGGCAGCATTTTCAGTCTGCCGTGTGGCATGATGTTTGGACTGCAAACATCCTGTGCACGGCATCTCTCCCCACACAGGTCGGTGGTGTATGCTTGGCCACAGATAGGTGCTGTAGATGTAAAAAGTGCAGTGAAAGGGTCTCACCCGTAATAGAAGGATCTCCCCCTCTTCTCCATGTGCTGATGGAAGGACTTCACTCCCAGTGGCAAGAACAGGTGTATAGCCCTGTATACACGCTTAGATTTGATGTTAGATTCGATTTTCTATTAGATCTGGCATTGGATCTTCCCATTCGATTTGGCATTAGATCTGTACTTTTGCATTCGATTTCGATTTCACAATGTACTCATTCGATTTACTGGATCGAATTGAGATTTCCGTGGCTGCATAGAAGATTTTTGTGTTCGATTTGGTGAAAACGGGAGCGCGCATGGAATCGAATGCAGATCGAAAGGGACACAAAAACCATTCGATTTCGATTCGATTTTGCTTCTATAAGCAAAATCGAAAACGGGCAAAAAATCGAAGCTTGTGTACAGGGCTTAAGGCTGATCAACAGTGATCAGTGTTTCACCATGAATTTATAGGCATGTCCAAACTGTGGCCCTCCAGTTCTTGACATGCAAACGGATTCAGTATGAAACACCAGCGGTCAGAATCCGGATAGATCGCCGGGTGAACGCTCCCGTTTTCATAACCACTGTCAATCTGCACTGTCCAACCATGGGCTTGCTCTGGAAAACCAACAGAATAGCACTACACTATGGCTATGGTTTATAAATATTCAGGTCCGGGGGGTGGGTGTCCCTGTCGTAGCCTTCACCAGGTACATGGGAAAGGGGAGATTACAGCCTGCCTTTGTGGTCCCGGACTGTTCGGTTTTTATTACTTAACCGGATCATGCGGGGAGGCTGTACTCTCCTCCTTCTCCTCTCCCTGGTGACAGGTGTCGGAGCAGCCATAAGCAAACACAGGGGGGTTCCTGGTTGCCCAGAAACCCCCCTCTTGGCAAGTGCCTTAAATTATGACAAAAATAGCACTGGCATATAATATGATCAATCGAGCTGCCACCACATCATACAGTGTAAGGGACAGAGCAGAGCTGCTGCACATGCCCAGTGTACCAGCTTTTTTTTTTTTTTTAAGTCACATTTGCTGTATGTGTGGATCTGAAACCTCAAACATCGCAATGGACCAGAGAGAAGCTGCCAGAAGGAAGAGACAGGAGCCTTACCATGAAGTGGGAGATTGTGAGTTTAGAAAGTGCAGTACTGGTTCTATTATGTTTCTGTATTATTATATGTTTAAGCTTTTCCCGACTACTTCTCTTATTTAAATGTTCACAACAGCCTATCTGTAATGTTGAATATTAATCTTGTATTCCGTGCAGTATACAGTGTATAAATAAAAAAAACAATATTCAAGGCTGTTACCCTCCCTCAGACTCACGTATTTACCCAGACCCCCCTCTAAAAATCCTGTGTTTGCCACGGAGAGCAGCCACACCAGACAGGACACCCCGACAATGCGCCCCCCACCCCTGGACCGGACACTACAAGCTCCAGAATTACATAGAATGATGACTGGAGCCTGTCCAGTCCAGCATTCCAGTGTCCTGTCCTGTTTTTACTCATACCCCAGATTGGGGCTGAAGGAACCTACAGTACTAGGATCAACCTAGTCTCAGTCGGAATAGGGTCTATTTATCAATACAGCGATAAGGAAGTACAGAATGTTCACTAATTAGCGAAGCAGCTGAGCGATTCTACCCTAGACCAGAACTAGCCAATTTAATGCTTCACTGGTCTTATTTGACTAGATGTTAATCTAGAGCAGTCCAGGTATTGTTAAACAGATCTGGGTAATTTGGCGACTAGAGGGTTTTTGCCACCTTGTGATCACCAACGATCAATCATTCTTGTGTTGGGTGAAGCAAAGAAAAAAGGTGAAGAGTCCTAAAATAGATCTGTGAACACCGATTGCAGCCGTGCGAGATCACAAAACTTGTTACACATTTAACAATCCTTTAAGAGTGTTATTGCAGGCGTTGGACATAAACCCGCACTGACTGGAAGGTTAAAGTTAAACTAATACGTGCAGTTTGAACCGATGCCCAGTATGTGCTACAGCAAGTAAGAGTTTTCTTTGGAAAGCGGCCTGGGAAGACTGCCAGAATAACTACAGGCAAACAAAAATGCTGAGATCCCCAGAGCAGAAAGGAAGAAAATTCCTCTGTATAGCCGAGTCAAGGGGCCGATCTCTCACATGTACAGACTCCTCCACTCAAGGTTAACAAGTTGCAGCACATTCTCCAGCTTACAGGCTAGTGAGTAATCACCAATGATGTTACAGCCAGCATAAACACCTGAACTATAAAAAAAAACAATTCTAGAGGTTTATTAAAAGCCGCAGCGAGGGGGGTTTGTACGGCGAGGATGGCTTTTTGGCGAGGAAAAGCCACTCCCGCCATCCAAACCCCTCGCCATATTCAATGTTTGCCCAGAATCAGATCACCTTAAATGGAGAGGTTCATCGCAAATGCATCGAGTCCGCTGCATTTTGTGGAGAGCCCCGCCGTTTTGATGGACACACTCCACATTTCCACCTTGAAAGCGATTTTTAAACAGCGGCTTGAAGGGGTGGGGGATCAGTTGAATACTCTGACGGCGAGCCATCGGCACTGCTTGCTGTCATAGCAACGAATACCCATAGTCTCACCCTGATCTCATTTACAAATGTGTGACGTTATAACAGATTTTCTATCTGAGCTGGTCAGTGATGGAAATTTCACCATTTTGCCATATATCTGTAGGAAATTGCTGCAAGCATCGCAAGAATCGTGGCATTGTCTGGATAGTGGATTGACACTTAAGCCCCATGGGCAGCACAGATGGTGTAATGGTTAATATTTCTGCCTCACAGCGCTGAGGTCATGGGTTTGATTCCTACCATGGCTCTAACTGTGGAGTTCGTATAGTCTCCCCCATGCTTGCATGGGTTTCCTCCAGGTACTCCGGTTTCTACCCATAATCCAAAAAATAAACTGGTAGGTTATTTGGCTCACGACAAAGTTAACCCTAGAATGTCTGTGTATATATCTATATTACAGGGACCCCACCCCACTATGGGGGTGGGGTCCAGGGGAATCTGGTACCTCCTCAGCTGGCAGCATCTTCCCAGTGATAGTTGGGAAGATGGAGCATGTGCAATAAAGAACATAGACTCTTGTTTCAATATGTGGGTGCCATCTTACCTAAAGATATCACTGGGAAGATGACCAAGTATAGGAATGCTGCGTCAATCCAGTCACGAGGAAGTCGTACCCACAACCACACCCCCTTCCTTAGCGAAATTGAAAACTGGCAGTAGGTAGGGGGCACTGCAGGGTCAGACTGCGCATGGTATGATCGATGACACCGCCGGAATCATCGACTAAGTCAACAGAATGTTATGTAGTGAACTCCATGATTAACAGAAATACGGGAAGTCCTATATAAAAGTAATGTTTAACTAATTGCACATTTACAGAACGAAGCGGTTAGCATTGTTACTAATTCTAAGGTTAATCAACGCAATTTCCATAGCCGAGAAAGGAATTGTTTATTCAAAAGTTATTTCTTTGCAAACATCCGACAAGGTTTGTCCCTTCTAGAAAAGCTGTTCCCATCAGGTTTTATTTGGGAAAGTCTTAATTTATTTTAGCCTGGCTTAAGGACTTGTATTGTCATTTGGACATTGGCTGTTTACCAGAACATGCTCCCTAGGTAACAAATAGAGTATTTAATAAGAAGAGCACAAATCAACTGCTGCTCTCCTCCAGTACTCTCCTGAAGGTCCATGGACGAAGTCAGCCAGCACCAAAAGTAGGATTGGAGGACTACTTCAGGTTTCAAAGGAGGGCTTCCCAGTAGGAGGAGACAACCAAAACTAATGTACAGGGTAACCGTATTATCAATCAACTAAGGAACTGATAGAACAGTGAAATGTATAAAAACTTGCAGCAATAAACGGACGGTGTCCAACTATCAACAAATAGATCCCAATTGTTTCAAACACAGCCTGTAACATTGTAGATAGGTATAGTCAGTATAGTCTTCCCGTGCCTCCGGGTACTCCGATTTCTCCCCCAATCCAAAAATATACTGGTAGGCTAATTGGTGACCATCGAATGTCGAATGATATGGGTGTTCCCCCACAGTCTGCAAATGGATGTTCATGTTACAAAGCTTTTCAGATTTCCCTTGAACTCTCCAAGGAATCTGATCTGACTCTGGGCTTAAAGGCCCCCATACATTAGGACAACTTGTCCTTCGGACAAGTCAGCCCTAACCATCCTGACAGCTCCCCGGGCTGGGGGTGGTGTCACATACGATTTGCCACTTGATGTGCCAAGTTGTGCTTGTGATAAAATCGCAGGCAGTTCCCCAGGGAGCTGCAGGCGGCAGACGCCGGCAAGGGGGACCAGGGAGCGGGGGATAGTAGTAGGGGGATGCCGCCTATCAGACTGCCGGGCAGAGGGAGGGGGTGGCGGCGCAGAGTGCCAGGCAGTGGAGGAAGCCGCTACCATCAGCGCAGGAGCAGGGAACCGGACAGGAAAAGAGAAGATGCTGCCGGGCTGAGATCTCTCAGCCAATAAATGGCCTCCCATTCATTTGTATAGGCTTTTTTTTTTTTTTTTTATTCCTGTTCTCCTGCCCGGTTCCCTGCGCCGCTCCCGTGCTGATGGTAGCGGCTTCCTCCCCTGCCCAGCTCCCTGTGCCGCCGCCACCCCCCTCCCCCGGCTCTCTGGTAGCCAGCATTAACCACACAGCTCCGGGCTGCACATAAGTTTTAGCGAATTTTGTGTGCAGCCCATCCAACCTCCTGACTCCAATCCAATGCACACGGGACCGTGCATCGGTTTGGACGGGATGTCCGATATGGGTAGATTTCACGGCCTGATTAATCCAAATCAGGTGAAATTGTGCCCGAATCGTATAGTGTATGCCTTAAATGTTCTCTATTCACTTACATCTGACCAATTCAGATCAGATGGATCTTTGGTGCAGCACGAATGATTTTTCGTCAGATGCATCAGAGACTCAGCCGCACATCTGATCTCAGGGAGCTCAGATACAGGGCCAGATGCACCAAGCTTCAAAAGTGATAAACCAACCAATAAGCTCCTGCCTGACATATTTCAGACTCCATGATATGGTAGGTTGGAGCCAAATGGCTGGTTGTTTATCACTCTCCATTTTATCACTTTTGAAACTTAGTGCATGTGGCCCTTGTACCTTTTTTGTCAGATCGGTCTGTCATATCCATTGGAATCTGAAAATAGGCCAAATCTGACTATTGGATGGGGGCCTTAAGACTGATCTGAAAAAAAAAAAAAAAAAGGCAAAATCTGCACTTCCTCAGATCAGATTTGCGGCAGAGTCTCAGATCCATCTGACAAAAATATATATATATATATATATATATATATATATATATATATATATATATATATATATATATATATATATATATATATATATATATATATATATATATATATATATATATATATATCTTTGGTGCTGCACCAAAGATCCATCTAATCTGAGGCGGTCAGGGTTTATCATAGATCTGATCAGATGTATCTGAAGTGAGAGTGAAAAATTAGCCCAGTGTCAGATTCCTGTGAGTTCAAGGGAAATCTAAGGCGATATACAGCTTCAGAGATGTCTGCGTAGTGAATTGGGGGGGGGGGGGCTCATGCATGGAATCTGTGGGAGCCCATAAAAAGACGTAATAGTGTTACAGGTAGATAGCTGCTAACAAGACCGAGACATTTATATTTCAGCAGACTGTAAGCATGCAGCGCAGTGATGTACAGACCAGACTCATCTGCAGCACAGTGAGACCAGACTCATCTCTTCCAGCTGCTTACAAAACTGCAGTGTGGGGGACACCGTGGTAATGTGTTACCCCCACAGAGGTGAGGAACCACCAGCAGATAGGGACATAAGACCCCTTTTAATGTCCAAGCTACTTCTCCTTTAAACACACAGCAGAACAGAGACGCTGTCGCTCAGGGCTGAGTCAGCCAGGAAATAAGGAGTAACACAGGAATGCACAGACAGTAACCCCTGCAGAGGGGTGTACATTATATTCCTCCTGTTGCCAGGACAACAACCACTACAGAAGGCTCCAATAACTATTTTACTTCCCTTTTCCTATAAAGTTGCAGCTATTTTTAAACCTGATCTGTTCACTTAAACGATTGCTGGCCAGGCCCATGGTTTTACTTGGGTGTAAATGAATGAAAACGTGAAAGTTGGATGTATACTGTAGTTAAAGTCTATATAGAGAAGCCTAAATACAAAAAAAGTTACAGCTACTGTAGCTCAGGGGTATGGATCAAAGGCTAGACCGTGTCTAGGTCAACAGGGCGACAAATAGGTCAATGCGAGCCACTTTGTGCAATGTCTACACGTTTGTAGCCAACCATAATCCAGAAAGATTCTAGGCGCCACATGTGTCAACCATATTGTAAAAGGTTAAAAACATTTCCTTGTAAATAGGGTGTCAGCTATCCCTTTAGTATAAAGTCTAGGACAGGCATGCCCAAATTGAGGCCCTCCAGCTGTTGTGAAACTACCCCAGCATGCCTTGCCATTGTTTTAGCATTCCCGAATAGCAAAACTGTGGCAAGGCATGATGGGACTTGTAGTTTCACAACAGCTGGAGGGCCATAGTTTGAACGTGCCTGGTCTAGGCCAGGGATGTACTTAAATACTGTACAGTGAAATGTATTGGTAACCTTTTCCAACTAAGATCATTTACCTCCTAGTTATCTTCTATAGGTCATCTTTATTCTCTATTTTCCACTATTTATTTCACATACATTAAACGTCTGTCCACATATTGTGATAATAAATATTAACTTATTAGGTACACATACATTTATGTTCTATAAAATCAGTAGTCGCTGAACTCCTAATCATGATTCACACACACTTTATTTTTTGTAAGAGTCACTGTGTGGTCGGAATGGAAATGTAGAGGATTGTTCAGGGTCACGGGATGAGAAAGGAAACGTGATAAAGGGTGAGGACCTGGGGCATTATACAGAGTAACCAATAGGAAGATGTGAGTTATTGTCAGGTGACCCTGCAAAGCCATTTAATACCACGCACATATCATGTTATATCTTTACCTGTCTGGATATCAAGTTTTAAAAACTACACACATACTATAGAACCAGCCAAGACCAAGTCATTTTCTCTATCACAGAACGGGCTCTTCTGCCACTATAGGTACCAGCCACTTCTAACTGGTAAACCTAGGACACCATTTATCCATTATATTACTATTCTGTAATAGGATTATTTATAATTAGCTGTTCCCTAAAGCACCCAAAATCTTCTATCATTGCAATAAAAGACTACAGTTTTCAGTTAGATTTTCAAACATATGCAGCAGCAGCAGCACAGGATTTCCATAGCACCACAGGATGGACCCCTAGCTGCCATAAAAAGGATGGATTAGGGATAAAGACACATGGGGAAAGAGGCTGGAGAGAGACAGAAGGCTGGAATGATGGGGCCGGAAGCTTGAGAGACACAGACGAAGGGGACATAGGGGGCAAAAGTCTGGTTGAAATCCTTTTGGAGGAGGCCCACATTAGTTCTAGTCACACTTTCCTACTCGTAAGTGCTGGGAGACTTCCGATTTTTCCTGCTGTCTCCCAAACCCACAGAAGAGTTGTCGGTACTGTTTACCTAGCACGGCGCCCATCGCATTGATCGCATGCCATTATAGTGGCCTGCGATGCGATGGCTGCGATTTTACATTGGAAGGTAATTTAACATTGTTCCCAATCAACCAGATCAACCCAATGGCCCCGATTTTACATAGGCAACAATGTTAAATTCACTTCCAATCAACCCAATGGCTACGATTTTACATAGGGAACAATGTTAAATAGCCCCCAGACCACAAATTGAATTACCACCCTGAAGTGTGAAATGCGCCCCCCCCCCCCCCCATTGTTAACGTCACCCCACGGTCAACGTCATCCCGAAGCGTGGCGAGCGCAGCGAGCCCGCGAGGGGCGGCGGTACGCGTCCTCCGACCTTTTCATACCCCTACTATCCACGTCGGCGTGGAGTTAATAGAAAGTGTGGCGAGCGCAGCGAGCCCGAAGCGTGGCGAGGGGACACGGATACCTTCACAGGTATCCGCGTCCCCTCGCGGGCTTCACAGGTATCCACGTCCCCTCGCCGGGCTCGCCACGCTTCGGGCTCGGGGGCTCGCTTTCTATTTTCAACTCCACACCGACGTGGATAGTGGGGGTATGAAAATGTCGGAGGACGCGTACCGCCGCCGCTCGCCACGCTTCGGGATGATGGGGGGGGGGGGGCATTTCACACTTCAGGGTGGTTATTCAATTCAATTTGTGGTCTGGGGGCTATTTAACATTGTTCCATATGTAAAATTGTGGCCATTGGGTTGATCTGGTTGATTGGAAGGGAATTTAACATTAAAAACACATAAGATGCATGCGATGCCTGCGATTTGCGGCAAGATACCTGCGGTATAGATTGTGGGCGCTGTTCTAGGTAAACAGTACCGAGTTGTCAAATCTCCCATAATCCCACCTGCTTCCTAGTGAAGCAGGCAGGATGAGGAGATCATACTGTACATTGACTTGTGTCATGTGGAGGCTGTGCTAAATCTAATGTTGCTTAATTTAGCCCCACCCCCTCCCTGCATACCTACAAATAGTGACATTTTGGGTGCAATGCCTAGTAATAGGCTTCTCCGAAAATAAAGCCCCATACACATTAGAGGATATTGTGAAAGATAGCACTCAGAAAAAGGGCCTTCTGAGTGATATCGGTACTTGTGTACTAGCACGGTGCCCATAAGGCATGCGATGTGATGGCAGCCGATATTATACAATTTTAAATTGCGAATTAAAATTGTATAAGCACCCTAATTACAATGTTAAATGCACCCCCACTATGAACGTGAACCAGAAGCGTGGCAAGTGCAGAAAGCCCGCGAGGGGCGGCGGTACGCATCCTACGACCTTTTCATACCCCCACTATCCACGGCGGCGTGGAGTTTATTTTATATAGTGTGGCGAGCGCAGCGAGCCCCGCACGGGGACGCAGAATACGAGTAAAGTAATACGCGTCCCCTCGCTGCGCTCACCACACTATATAAATTCAACTCCACGCCGAAGTGGATAGTGGGGGTATGAAAAGGTCGTAGGACGCGGATTGCTGCGCTCGCCACGCTTCGGGTTCACGTTCATAGTGGGGGTGCATTTAACATTGTAAGCCCCCATTAGGGTGCTTATACAATTACACATCGTATAGGGGGCTTATACAATTTTAAATCGCATCGCAGTGCATCGGGTGTATGCCATGCAATGCGATGCGATTATATGTCGTGCAACCAAATATCGTGGGCGCCGTGCTAGTACACAAGTACCGTGATATCTTCCACAGTATCGTCTAGTGCAGGGCTGGGCAACACCGGCCCTCCAGATGTTGATGAACTACACATCCCAGCATGCCTTGCATCAGTTTCAGCATGGCCACATAGCAAAACTAATGCAAAGCATCCTGGGATGTGTAGTTCATTAACATCTGGAGGGCTGGTGTTGCCCAGCCCTGGTCTAGTGTGCACACTCAGTTACCGTGGGCCATTAATGATTGACGTCTGCTAAACATAAAGATCAATTTCACTATATAGTCTAACGACCCGCATATTAGGTGTGTATTCACAATATTGGGACTTGCGGACAATATTTATATTGTCTAGTGCAGGGATGGGGAACCTTCGGCCCTCCAGCTGTTGAACCATACCTCCCAACTGCCTCTATATTGCAGATGTATTAAGCCTGGAGAGGAGATAAAGTGAAAGGAGATAAAGCACCAGCCAATGTCATTTTCAAATACAGTTCATTGGCTGGTGCTTTATCTCCTTTCACATTATCTTCAGTTTCTCTCTTTTCCAGGCTGAATACATCTGCCCCAATATTGGCTGCACACGCAGTCACAATTTGGATTATATTACCAGTACCACAAGGGCTGTTTAAGCAACTCAGTTTGTGGTTAGGGTTCATAGTAATGGTCGGCAAAAGTATTAATGTCACACACACAAACAGCAGAGCCTCTTTTGCTTGTCCACCCTGTGCAGGCTTTTGTATAGTTCAAGTTTATACAGTCAAATGAGAGAATGCAAATATAGGTTCAGACAAGAAACGGCAATATGTTCCTTTTCTATTAATACAGGTTGCTAGCACCTCTTTTGCCTTTCCCAGAATACAGCAGCACAACTGGAAGCTGTGCTGCCTGTTGTATGTCAGGCTCTGGTTACATACTGACTCACATATTGTACAAACCTCCAGCTAATAAGCCAATCAGACGCTAGGAAGAGGTGATCCCCGCCCAGGCTTGTGCGTTTGGTTACACACAGAGATAATCCTTTCACCCCACCCAATCTATTTGCTTATATTGTTTGAACACACACAAGAAAAACAGAAGTTCTCTGCAACTATTATGATTATTATTATTAGAGTAAACATTCTATACCATGTGAAATTACAGCAAAATAATAATGTGAGGGGTAATAATCTGCCAATATAACCTGTTCACTGAATGCAGTGTTCCAGCGCTAGAGTATCATCGGTGGATATTTTGTAGGTGTGTGCCCCGGTGTGGGACAGTTCCTCTGCTCCCATTAACTGAGCAGCAGCAGCGATCCCAGCATGCTGGTTATCTGCTTGTAAGCTGTAGCAGAGAGCAGCGTTTTGAAATTAATGACATTCCGGCCACAACTAAGAAACTCTACCTGCAGCTGTTTGGCTCCCAAACGGTGGGAAATTCAATCAATGCTCCTGAATTTACGGCCAATTAGAAATGGCCACCATGAGCCAATCAGCGCTTGCAGCACCATACTCAGCCCCATCGTCTGACAGACTCTGCCGGGATGGGCAAGCAGAAGGTGCAGCAGCAGCGAAGAAGTGATGAAGAGTTGCCAACAGTTACCGAAAAGGCTAGAAGACACCGGGATCAACAAAGAAGATTACTGGTGCCGAGCATAGGGAGGCACCGTGCCCGAAGCATGGCGAGTGCAGCGAGCCATGCGAGGGGACGTGGTGGTACGTTTTGGTGTCCACGTCGACACAACATGTGCCGACAGGCAGTATTTCATACCCTACCATCCACTAGGACATAAGGGTAAAAATAAAAATAAATGTCACTGTACCTTACCGGTGTCGACCATGACAGTGTCTACCTAATGACTGTCTAACAACTTGCTGGTGACCAACTGATCACCCCCGTGGGCAAAGTCAGGCCCTCTTTTCCTAATAACACATGGCGTTGTGGAAAGGGCACATTTGTCAGATTTAGCTGCAAGATCCAAAGCAGTTTTCCTTTTAAAAACGAAACTTTTTAAAATTATTTAACATTGCTGTCTGCTGGGAAGGCGTACTCTGACCGTAAGCTGTCTGCTGGGAAGGCGTACTCTGACCGTAAGCTGTCTGCTGGGAAGGCGTACTCTGACCGTAAGCAGTCTGCTGGGAAGGCGTACTCCGACCGTAAGCAGTCTGCTGGGAAGGCGTACTCTGACCGTAAGCAGTCTGCTGGGAAGGCGTACTCCGACCGTAAGCTGTCTGCTGGGAAGGCGTACTCCGACCGTAAGCTGCCTGCTGGGAAGGCGTACTCCGACCGTAAGCAGTCTGCTGGGAAGGCGTACTCCGACCGTAAGCTGCCTGCTGGGAAGGCGTACTCTGACCGTAAGCAGTCTGCTGGGAAGGCGTACTCTGACCGTAAGCTGTCTGCTGGGAAGGCGTACTCTGACCGTAAGCTGTCTGCTGGGAAGGCGTACTCCAACCATAAGCTGTCTGCTGGGAAGGCGTACTCCGACCGTAAGCTGCCTGCTGGGAAGGCGTACTCTGACCGTAAGCAGTCTGCTGGGAAGGCGTACTCTGACCGTAAGCAGTCTGCTGGGAAGGCGTACTCTGACCGTAAGCTGTCTGCTGGGAAGGCGTACTCCAACCATAAGCTGTCTGCTGGGAAGGCGTACTCCGACCGTAAGCTGTCTGCTGGGAAGGCGTACTCTGACCGTAAGCTGTCTGCTGGGAAGGCGTACTCCAACCATAAGCTGTCTGCTGGGAAGGCGTACTCCATGGCTGTGCAACACCGGCCCTCCAGATGTTAGTGAACTACACATCCCAGCATGCCTTGCATCAGTTTCAGCATGGCCACATAGCAAAACTAATGCAAAGCATCCTGGGATGTGTAGTTCACTAACATCTGGAGGGCCGGTGTTGCCCAGCCCTGGCGTACTCCGACCGTAAGCATTATGTGAGAGCAGCAGGAGAACATCTGGGAATATTTATTTTAGCCATTGCACCTGTTCTAGTACTGTAAAAAGGTATACGGTTGTTAGGTTGACACTATTAAGGTAGTCATGCATTGGGACAACCACTGAAGGTCGGCATGGCTTAGGTTGACACATGCGAGGGGACACTGCACCAATACGGTGACCATGTCTACATTCGGGACAACGAAAGAGTGAAAACACTCATGTCAGCCTTTTGACTGTCGACCTTCCCATTGTTAAAAATGCTTGTGGTCCTTTAGTGGTCATCCCAATGCATGCCGACCTTAAATTTGGTCAATCCAATGACCTATACGTAAAAATGGACCAACACGAAAGAGTAGAGTCGTACAATGGGTGCCATCATTGATCACTCTTCATACTTTCCAAAGCAACAAAGATACCACAAACCGGTCCTCTGCCTCAGTAACAGTCCCAAACACAAATGGCAGAAGCTGGTTGTTGTCCGATCCTAATGTACAGATACAGTCAGGTTTCCGCGTAATACCACGAGAGGAGGGAGCAGAACGTGTTTATAACCAACTCAAGCGAACATGCTAGAAAGACATTTGGCTAGAACTGCATTATCAAGCTTACGAAGGGATGTATTGTAGCTGCAGAGTCAAACAAGGACTAGGTAATATATAGAGAGCACCTACTTGTCTTTTCCAATCGTTTCAAAGTCTTTCACAACCACCTCCAATGATGCGGCGTGGTCGAGAGCTAATCCCTTCAGATCAAACTCCAGAAGCTGAAAGAGAGAAACGGTCAGATGGGCTATATGTATCAGTATGTAAGCCACAACTATTTCATGTCACATCACTGAGAGTCACAGGAGTCTCATTCTCTAGCTCCTGTCACGAGATTACAAATCTAATTAGATTCTTCATGCTGCCAAGTTCCAGACTAAATACTGTAGGTCACGGCTCAAAGAACGCAACTTATTACTGACCACCACATATCGAATGTCATTCTCTACAGCTTTCCATGCATCGTGGTAACTTCTAGACCTCATCGCCAATAGTGATTACAAGTATTTAGAACACCTGTACAACGCATGAAACATTTTCCAATGACCACACACCTGCTTGCAGATAGGTATCTGGATGGTAGGTTGAAAGCAAACAGTTGACATGACAATGGTCAACACAAGTCCAGATGGACGCAGATTGGAAATTTAACTGCACAACACAGAGGAATTAAAGGGACAGGGTACAGAAATAGGAAGTCCTCCTGATGTGCATCTCCAAGCCTTTGTGCCAGAGTAATGTTGCTACACTGCATTACACACAAGCTGTCCCATTTACAAACCTCTTGCGTAGGTGGTCCGAGCCTGGTACACCTTGCACTGCTGCAGCCTGGATGGGTTGGGATCATTGGCTCAACATGCAGGAAGGTCCAAATGGGGTTTTTCAGGTATTTTTGTCCAAAATTTCGTCAGTGGACACTGAAACGTAGCACTGCGTGCGCTCGCCATGCTTCTGGCAAGGTGCCGCGCTACACACTGCACACTATTTTATCCTCCCACCATGCCTTAGTGGATGGTAGAGCATGAAATACCACCTGCCGGCACAAAAAAAAAAATAATTGAAAAACCACGTTGAGCTTTTCAGTATCGACTTTCCTGCATGTCGACCTTATTGCATGTCATTCACTGGGTGGTGTGTAATTAACCAGGACCATTTCATGAACTTTAAATCATGGCAGAATACTAAATCACTTGTAGTTTTTGTGGGGAATGTGCTTTTATACATCTATAGCTCTCTACCCATATAGACACTTGAAAATGGTTAAAAGTACCTATGTCGGCATTTTTTCAATCGGGACTGGAAAAAAAAAATCCCCGCCCTACATGGCGGGTGGTGCAGCCAGGAGCATGGCAGACTGCAGAGGTGTCCGTTGCCACCGAGAGCGAGTGAGTGTACAGCAGCAGAGCAGACTGGTGGGGGTGAAATCATGGCAATTTTTGGGCCAAATCTCAGGATCCCATGAGTGGCCACCCTACCTGCAGGGGTGCCTTGGATTGGTGGTCCAGGACCAATTCAAATTAATATATGGGTCAATTTATCAGGCAAATTGAGAGATGGTAGCTGCCAATCTGGTCCCTCACAACATAATTTTATCTGAGGAAGACATCTAAAAAATAATTTAGTTAAATATTCTTCCAAATTTCCTAAAAATAAAAAGTTTAGGAACCACTGATCTATGCTAAGGAAGTAAGTAGGAGTAAAGTAAATCTTGAAATTCAAACAATAAAACAAATACAACCAATTGTACTACAGTAATTCTAAGGGGGTATTCAATCCCCGCCGCCATTTCCGATGGGAGAAATAGCAGCGGCACATATTCAAGTCGGGGAATTTGCCTAGGGCGCAGACGGGGCTTGCATCGGCCCTGCTCGACAATCCACGGGCATTTTTCGCGGACACACCCCCTTTACACCGATTTGCAGATAAACTGGCGAGCGGAACGAAGACGGCACTTTGTCTAAAAAGCAATTAAAATAAAAATATTTAAAAAAATAAATAAATAAGTTACCTCTTTCCATACTGGATTCAGTTCATTGTCGATAGCTTTAGTTTTCCTTTTATCCCCTATAAAAAGAGAAAGAAAAACATGAATAAGGGTCTTTAAATAGTTTCTTTGAGGATGTACTGTAGAATATGTTAATCCAGCTTGACCTTCAGCTAACAACCCCTTGAACTCCACATTGGTCAAACAAATGGATGACTAGTGTTTGCGTAAATAGTGACATTGTTCCCAACGGTTTGTCCAGGAAATGCGGTTTGAAAGTGGAAATTGCAAAACCAGCAATATTAGAAGTTCTTCTAAATAAGTTTATACATAGCATTCCACAGGTTTACGGGCAGGCATTGTGCATACTACCATAACAGATATCAATATAATTATGCCTGAATCTTCAGACTGAGAAGTGAGCTATACGGTTTGGATGGAAAAGGCATATAAAAACAAAAACTATATAAAAATCCTTACAGAGTATAATGCAAAGTCCCTGAAGCACGTCTGCCTGTACGCCAGAATCTCGAAAAACCGCTGAAAGAAATTGTGCGTTTTTCACAATTAGGAAGTGCATTTCTCCCAGAAGGTTTTCGGATATTCACCATGGGATACGGTCAAAGTAGGATATTCACCATGGGATACGGTCGAAGTATCGACCACACATAGGTCGACACCGTTGGGCCGACAGGGGGGGGGGGTGTCGACAGGTATCTAGGTCGACATAGGTGCCCGAAGCATTGTGAGCTATGCGAGGGGCTGCGGTTGCCTTCTAACTGTGTCCATGTCGACATTAGGGTAAAAAAAAAAAAAAAAAAAAACACATGTCGACCTTCCGATATGCCCTATGTCGACCTTAGTGTGGTCGATAAAACAATCCACACCCATTCACCATCTTCCTATCCTGTACATAGTGTTACCGCATTCACTACTAAATCCCGGCGATCGGAATCCCAGAGGTCGAAATCCCGACAAGGGGGGCCGTGAATCGTCCGCCCTTGCGGGCCCAATGCCTCGCTACACTCAGCACACTATTTTATTCTCCCTCTTTGGGGGTTGTAGACACCCAGAGAGTCAGGGGTGGGGGCGCCACCGGAGCGCCCCAGGCGAGTCGGGGTGGGGGGGTGGTACCTGTGTAAAAAACTTGCGGCCCCGGCGTCCCTGCAGTGCTGTAGCGGGCAGGGGTGTCCGTGCCGTGGGGGAACCTGCGGCGCGGTCATTGTGTGTAAAGCTGGCTGCGGCCGGCGGGGTCCCTGCAGTGAATAGAAAATAACTAGCGCTTCCCGCACCGCCGCGCGCATAGAGCTAGTTATTTTCTATTCACTGCAGGGACCCCGCCGGCCGCAGCCAGCTTTATACACAATGACAGCGCCGAAGGTTCCCCCACAGCACAGAACTGCCGTCCTCCAGGTGCCGGCGCCCTAGGCAAATGCCTAGAGCTGCCTAGTGGTGGCGCCGGCCCTGCATAGAGTTAGAATTTGTCGGGATTGTGGCGTCGGTATTTCAACCGCTGGGATTTTTACAGCATACCGGGTTACAACCGGTCAGGGATTACTCAGGTAATTAAGTCTGGTGTCCGGAGTATGGACGGGTGGTGTTCCCGGACTATACAGTGTCCGGGAACAGGCAGACGCTCCGCCACTTCCTTTCTCTGTCTCCAGTGCGCAGCCATTCACACCAAACGAGAGAGACGCGCTGTGCGCACGCCACCAGGAGAGAGCCGGTCTGACAATCAGGTTCATGGCTTTCAAAATTTGCGCCGGTAGTGGTGGCTCCTGATTGGCTGTCAGACCACAAGCTTGTGTGAAATCTGAAATGGCGTGGACCTGCTCTAAACAGCCAGGTTGCACACCACTCTGCCTGGCTGCTTGCAGCTGTCACAGCCCTAAACTTCCCTGCATGACGGCCCTAGCAAGCTGCACTTATGTGGCATAATACGTAATGGGCATCACTGTGTGCAAAATCAAGAACAGAATTGAAGCAAAGGTTAAAAAAAAACATTATCGGGTCAAGGGGTGGTACACTGAGAATCTCACAAAACTAAAAAGGTGATAACCTTACCCGTATGAGGGCCGAGCAAAATTAGTTTATTGGGTACTTCTATGTAAGTTGGGCGCCCGATTAGCATCGCATCACATGGGCCATTTTAAGGGCATGCGATGCGATTTTTTTCATTTAATTTTATTACACCACAATATTTCATCGCATGCGATTTTATCGGGTGTGCGATGCCATTACATGAGGTATACAATAATATGATTGCATGTCCTAAAAATAGCTTTTACGGACCCCCCCCCCCCCCTCGCCACACTATACAAGATCAACTCAATTCCGATGTGGATAGTGGGGTAATGAAAAAGTCGGAGCACACGTTCCGCTGCGCTCGCCACGCTACGGGGTGCCGTGTGAGTGAGTGAAACCTATTTTTGGGACATACAATCATATTATAGTATACCTAATGTCATGGCATCGCACACCCTATAAAATCGCATGCGATTTTGCGGCAGATGCGATGCCCTGAGGCTGAGAGAGCAGTGAATTACATTGGAAAATCACATCACATCGCACGGCCCTAAAATGGCCCATACAATGCGATTTCCCTACGCAGAATAGCCCACTAAGCAAATTGCTTAGTGGGCGCCCAACTAACATATAAGTACCGTTTATTGTAAATCAACCATTTAGCATGCACTAAGCAAACGGAGTGAATGGAATCATCACTGTACACAGCAAACAGTGAGGCTGGCCGGGCCCTGGTAACATTTTAGGGCCGTGAACTAGATGTGGGAGGTCTGGCCACACCTTTAGCAAAAACTGGAGTTTAACAGTTCTGGAGCAGGGGGAGCCAGGGAGCCTCTCTGCCATTGACATCACAGACTCCGCAGCTGCCTCTGCAGTACAGAACACTCCAGCAAGTGCTGTGGCCGCCCAGGAGGGGCGGGGGTGCGGCAGACCGGGGACCCTGCCATGCCCCTCGGTAATTAGTACCCACTTCCCCCTCCCGGCAGCCATGACAGCAAACACAGGGTGACCGATGCCCAGAGCAGCGAGTGCTCTCCATATCATTCACTGCACAGGGGCAACAGCCAGGAGGCTGCAACAATGACAGCAATTATGGGCACTGCACAGAGGGCCCTTACTGGGTATAGTGGCACCTGCGGATGTGATGTGCTACACATACCGCGTCCCCAGATGTATGACGGCCGTGGCTTAATGCATGAAGCACTATGCGCCCCAGTCTATGCGCACTGCCATCTACAAGACAGTACACCAATTGTTTTTTTTTCAAGGGCCTACTGTGAGAAAACGAGGGCCAGTTTCAGTGCTGCATGGGCGTGGCCAGTACCATGCGACTTGCCCAATCTGCTGCATCGAGAGAGGATGTATCCCTACATCCATAAAAGTACATTAAAGGGGAAAAAAAAAAAAAAAAGGTTGTGCCTTAGGAAGAAAATATAAAAAAAAATGAAATCTTAAAACATTTGTTTTTTTGTATACCGATTGACAAGAGCATAGCCAGCTGGGTGGCTGGTCATCATACTGTCATAGCGATAGGCCTAATCTTCTGTTGAAGCCTAGGAGCTGTAGATTCATCCACCACAGTGCTAATGTGGCATCCCAGAGTGCAGTAACAAATGGAAGTAGCTTCACAAGAAATAAAACAAGTGGGCAAATAATTCTCTAGTGGAAGGAGTTTGAATACCTATATAGTTTTGCCAACAATCAGCCCCCAACCCACCCTACACCAAAAAAAAAAAAAAAAAAACCAACAGCTAAGTGAACAATGTTCCATTTGATTACAGCAAAGTATGTACAAAACTGATGTGGCCGATGCATACATATTATTGGGCACATAAGCAAAACATAACATTTGGGCTACATAATCTGACTAATCAGACACAAGTAGTGATTGTGTTCCATCATGAATCACTGGCAAGCACACGGAAACACAAGGGTGGAACTTGATACAGTCACCCACTATTCCTTTTCATTCAAAAATTTCATCACATTATAAACTTAGCATGGTTCTGCCAATAAGCTGGAATTACTAACTAGACATGGGTTCCAAAAGTCATCAAGACAAAGGAAGTAGCAGTTCCTCTATGTACAATGGTAACAAACCATGTCAATAGAACAACTAAAATAAGTGTAACCTTTATATACATTACCGGTCAAAAGTTTGGTGTCACCGGATTTTTTTTTTCAATGAAGATCACATTAATCAGAAATCGGCTCTATACATTGTTAATGTGGCAAATGACTATACTAACGGCAAACGTCTGTTTTTTTTTAAAGAAATATCTTCAAAGGGGCATAGAGGCCCATTTCCAGCAACCATCACTCTAGTGTTCTAATGGTACATTGTGTTTGCTAATCACGCCAAAAGACTAGCACATTGTGACATAGGGCGGGATGTATTAATATACATCGCAACCCTTCGTCTGACAGCCGCCGCATATGTACTAACTTATGCGGCTAACATCGGGTTGCGGTGACGAAGAACCCCCTTGCGATACCTGTGATGTGGTCTGCGGGGGTCTCAGTCACATCCCAGCGACTGCCAGTGTCCCCCTGCAGCCGGATGTCCTCCCGGCTGTGACACTTGCTGGCGGAGGAGGAGGATCAGGAGGACGGGAGAGGGAGGCGCACGGACGGCGGGCGGCGATAGAAGCCCATAGGCTTCTATAGGGTACCGCCACTCTCTGGATGACGATACCATGCCAGGCAAAAACGGGGCGGACGGGTAATGGTAAATAGGAAAATGCAGTAAAACCCCCGTTTTACCGCATTTTCCCTTTAGTACATCGCGCCCAAAGTGTATCTAACGGCTGACCAGTAACTGCTGTTGATGGCACTTGTTCCAAAAATTGGGTTGGGAAGGGGGATCAAGTCCGTGCCGGCCAACACACTTGCCTCCCCTGCTGTGGTGGGAAGAAAAAAAAAAAAAAAAAAAAACCAGTGCAGTAGGGTTGATTGGTGTGCATGTATATAACATGAGGGGAAGTTGGGGGTCAGGCAGGTGTTCCTGGAGATTAACGACGATGCAAAGATATTGATAAAGCAGGAAATTAAAGCCCCATTACACACTAGGCAGTATTGTCTCTGAGCACTATTGTTCAGAATATAATCTAGTGTGTACACTCAACATCGTGAGAAACGTGCGCTGTTAATGATGATTGAGGTCTTCCAAACATGCAGGTCAATTTAACTATCTAGCCAAGCGACCTGCGGCTCTCGGTAAAGTCATTGAACAATATCGGCTGCTGATAATGTTCAGTGTGTACAGACAATCTTGGCCATCTGCAGTTGAAATGGTTAACTATATCGGACACGCTCCCCATCTGCCATCATGCACAGGGTTTAACAGGGGTTGCAGAATAGCACCCTCTGCCTTGCGCAGTTGCACTATGCTAGCTTCAGGCCTGGCAGCCGAAAAAGGGATTACCTCAACCCCAATACTTCCTATGTTAAACCTAGATGGCAGACATGCTGGGCCCAGAAACTCAGTACATAGATTTGTGCCTCAAATATTTAAATATAGGAGCTGAGTAGGGTGAACGTTCCGCTTTCCAGGAATGGAGAAGGGGGAGTGAAACTATGCCAGCAAGAAAAAAAAAAAAAACACACACACAACATCTGCCCGGCCAGTCCTATACCTCCTGTGCTCTGTATGAAATTAGGGAGCACCAATAAATGTTTCCAGAATGTGCAGCAGTGAGTGAAGACTACAGGGGTGGGGGGAGAACAGAGTACTCTGAAATACATACATACAGTAGGAGCACATCTCATCTATCTTGTTTAGGCCATGGCTCAGGATGGCTAGCCATGGCTATCCTATTGTTCTCAGCTGCAATACAATGCATAGAACAATAGAGTAGGGCAGCGGTTCCCAAACTGTGTGCCGTGGCACCCTGGGGTGCCTCAGAACACCTGCAGGGGTGCCCTGGCTTGGTGGTCCAAGACCAATTCAAAATGATTAATTTTGAATGTAATAGGCAAAACTAGTGCTGGTGGCTTCCATTCATAAAATATATGGACAAACCGAAGCAAATTCTGACACTCACCACACAACTTACCCTAAGGATGACATATAAACACAATTAACTTCATTTAATATATTTTACTAAATTACTCCATAAAAAAATTTTCCCTAGGGGTGCCATGACAAAATTTCTGATACTATAGGGAGCCGTGAATCAAAAAAGTTTGGGAACCACTGGAGTAGGGGATTAGCAGAGTAATCCAATTACTCACTTAATCCTATTATAGCGATAGATGGCAGTGGCTCCCACTGTACATACACTTTTTTTTTTTCGTATTTCCAACATTACTTTGTACTATTTCCTTTCTTGAAACTACCATCAACGCTGCAAGACAACGGCTCTATGAAATTTGGCAGCCGTGACTCAATTTAAATGAGTGTTTTATTTTTGGAGGTTTTCGGAGAGGGAAACAGGCACGCACTGTTGGAAAAGATTTATAATGTTCCATGATATTGTCTACAAAATGTAACTTCCTATGAGGAAGCCTGTGTGGTATCTTTGTGCGGTACATTAAGGAGACCAAAGCAGATGAGGATAAAAACCCATCCGCAATTCTGATTACGCATGCTTTCAGCTAGATCATATAGATAGTGTGTTTGGCATGGAGATTGCAGTGCAGTGTATTCTTGTTAATTATTAGACCTAGCAATCCTTTCCTCCTAGTTACTCAGATGGACGGTTTAAAAAAAAAAAAAAAAAAAATAAAGTCTGTTAAGTTCAGTCTTTCATAACGTCTTACTGCTTGGATACAGGGAGAGAATAAACAGCCCTGTTACCAACTGTGTGCAAACTGGCCCCACAATGCTTAGAAAGAGGACTTTCTGATTATAGTGTAGCAAATGTATTCTATGGTTCACTCCTCCCATGTACTCAACTACTGGTCCTGTAGCCACAATTCAATTTCTGGTTGAAAACTGACATTAAACTCATGTTTACATTCTGGGGCCGATTCATGATCACTCGGACCCGAATTTGGCCCCGGCTCCAATGGTCCGGGTTTGGTAATGTGCATTTTTGTGCATATGCAATCCCTGGCACAGAACGACTAGAGAGTTCCATACTCACTGGGTTGTTCGTTGCGAGGAGGGAGGGCCACTGTCCATATAAGGGCCACCATATTGCACCTGACTGCACTGCCTCCCAGCCTTCAAATACAATCTGAAAACCCCTCTCATTACCACAGCCCACTCTACCACCATCATTACATCCTTCTACTGTCCCAATCCCCAAACTAAAAATTAAGGAAGGTACCCACTCTGCCAAAAGCCCACCAACTAGACCAGACACCATGGTGAAGCCATGCTCACTTACATGCAGGAACCAATTTGGTGGGACATCAATAGTATTTTCCCCATCTAGTTAATCTCCTGTATTTATGAAACCTAGGTTCACCTTCAGTTCACAGCTGTTACACACGGAGTGAATTTGATACTTTTGGGTTACTAGTACTCCCAGGTCCAGTGGCGTAACTAGATATATGTGGGCCCCATAGCAAAAGTTTGTAAGGGCCCCTATTTATCACCTAATGCTGAAAAATATATACAGCACATGTAACTGACAGTCAAAGTGGGCCCCTCTCAGCTCTGGGCCCCATATCAGCTGCACCCCCTGCACCAATGGTAGTTACGCCCTTGCCCAGGTCCTTTCTTCATCTCAGTATTAACTTCTGTATTACTACAAATAGAGAACAATCTCACAGGCATTCTAGATTGTCCTAATGATTCTTATGTGGTGTACACACTGTACAATTTGACATTAGATTCGGACTATATAGTCGGATCGCATAGACACCGAATGGAGATAGAAATCTTAAGCATGTTCTATCCCGATTCGATGCGCGTTCCCGTTAAGCTGAAAATCGAAAAGCCAAATTCACAGTACAGCACTATATAATGCAGATTATATATAGATAGTATGAATTGTATATAATCATCTTGGAAAAAGTGCGTTAGCACGAAACGAGTCGATAGCCTGCTCCGTGGACCATCTGCCTCTTTCTTGCCCGCCCGACTTCCAAGCCCAAACAGTGGCCAAGGATTGACACCCCTTCCGAACGGACCGGAAGGAGGAGACGTGGCTTACTTAACTGCCGCCAGCTCCCTGCACCGTCCTCCACTAGAGGTAGGGCAAGAGTCAGGCCACGGACTTTTAAAAAAGTACTCCATAAGGAGTGTAAACATATGGTTATATATGCACACACACTTTTTTGTTTCTTTTCTTTTTTACTGCAGTTTAAATTTACTTCATTTATTCTTATTTATATTTTTATTTTATTTTCATTACATTTTATATATTTCTTTACACCCCATTTCCTATACCTTCTACATTTTCCTATTATCTGCCATTTTATTTGCTCTAACCCAGTGGTTCCCAAACTGTGCGCCTAGGCTCCCTGGGGTGCCTCGGGACACTTGCAGGGGTGCCTCTGGTTGGTCGTCCAGGACCAATTCAAATTATTTATGATCAATTATTTCTGGACAAAACCAGTGCTGGTGGGTGCCAATCATAAACTGTGTACAATCAGAACTAAATCCTGCCCTTTACCACATACCTGAACCTAAGCAGCACATATAAGCACAATCTACTTAATTTGATATATATTTTTGGGGGCCTGGGGGTGCCGTGGAAAAATTCTGATACTCTAGGGTGCCGTGATTAGAAAAAGATTGGGAACCCCTTGCTCTAACCCATATCCCAACCCCATGCAGGTGTGTCTCCACTTTATTAAAAATTTCCTCCCACTACCTCCCATCCTTCCATAAATGTACCACTATTTCTAATTGAGCTGATCTGCAAGACGGCGCAGTATATAATATATATATATATATATATATATATATATATATATATATATATATATATATATATATATATATATATATATATATATATATATATAATGAATTTTATGTAAATAGCACATGAGTTAGCAAAGATTGCATACAGATTGAGCGCCTCATGCAGTGCCGGGAATCATCAGAATGCCCCCGCCGGTGGAGAGGTGCCGCATCTGACTGGGACACGCGAGCATCCCAGTCACACAGCATAGGAGAGCAGAAACCCTGCCCGTCTCTGCTTTGGGGAGATGGGCAGCCCCGGCAAGAAGAGATGCACTCTATCCGCAGCAATTGCATCGTTGATTAGCAAAGGAATCTCACCGTGTGTACACACCATTCATTTAAGAAAGTGGTGTCAAACTCATGGCCCTCCAGCTGTTGTGGAAATACATGTCCCAGCATGCCCTGCCACAGATTTTACATAATGGATTGCTAAAACTGTGGCAGGGCATACTGGAACGTGTAGTTCCACAACAGCTGGATGGCCATGAGTTTGACACAACTGGTTTAAGACATCACAGTTCCCACCTTTTTACAATGGTATGGTCCATAAAGAAGGAAGCAAAAGCACACAATATTGTAATACTGCTGGATGTGATCAACTCCACATGTGGGTCACACGTGTCCAGAGGTCAAATTCCCCACATTCCCTTCTTGGCACCAAACGTATGATTGATAACGTGGACTAAAGACTTCTAGGTGTATGTGTACTTGCATGAAGGTTGTTACAAGCACACACAAAAGGTTACTCCATAGCTTTGTTCTCCACATGTGGAGTGGATATACATCTAGTAGTATTAGAGTATTGTATTCTTATGCCTGGTACACACCAGGACGACTAGGGCCCGATCCCCTCAATCTAGATCCAATTCCGACCAATTGGATGTAGATTGTGTGGTGATTGGGCCCTTTTCTGTCCTGGTGGGGACCGATACCGATCCGATGCGCGGTCCCGCGGGTCGGTCAGTCGTTATTCAGATCCTACCTGCTGCAGGTAGGATCTGAATAACGACCATACAGCCGGGTGCGGGTCACCATCGGATCGGACCCGCTCACGGTGCACATCGTGAGCGGGTCGTGCCCCCCCCCGCGCATCATCGTGAGCGGGTCTGAAGAAACACTGACGACCTGCTCACAATGTGCATCGTGAGCGGGTCGTTGTGGTGTGTACATCACATTAGTTTTCTAATTCTCATATGTATGAACTATACTATAACAAATAGGTGGAGGCCGTAACATCATGCGAGAATCACACCTAGGCAGGGACTTCAGGTGCACACACACTAGAACGATTTTTGGGCCAATGTTTACTGATAAATCGGTCGAAAATTGGCCGATTTTGGTCCGATGCGCGCTCCCGTGGATCTTTAGCTGAATCTTCTGATCTTAAGTGCTGCACAAAAGATCAGAAGATTTAACAAAAGATCCATAGGAACGCACACGGGATCTTAAGAAAAATCTTTGGTAAAGATGTGCGCTTGCCTGAAATCTTTTGTCCAGGACGGAAAAAAGATTTGAAGGCTAATGTATGCGCACATCTTACGATCGCAGATCTTTCTAGTGTGTGGGCACCTTTAGAGAAAGGAGTTAGGCCCCCATACATTAGGCCGACTTGTCCTTAAGACAAGTCGGACCCAATTCTCCTGTGAGCCGCCCGGGAGGCTCACACACAATTTGGCACTTGATGAGCCAAATTTGACATGTGATAAATCTCTTGCGATTTATCACATGTCGGGGCGCAGGGGGCGGGCGGTGAGGGTCAGGGGGCGGCGGGTCCCTGAGTGCTAAGCTGGCGGCGCCGGGGAGTGCTGACCTGGCCGGGCGGTGATGATCATAGATATCAGCAGCACTGCGGGACGTGACGCGCAGTGGCGGGTATTAGATTTTAAAATTCCTGTCAAATTACTAGCCGTTCTCTGATTGGCTGAGCTCTCAGCCAGCCAATCAGAGAATGGCCAGTCATTTGACAGGAATTTTAAAATCTAATACCCGCCACTGCGCGTCCCGTCCCGCTGCCGATATCTATGATCATCACCGCCCGGCCAGGTCAGCACTCCCCGGTGCTGCCAGCTTAGCACTCAGGGACCCGCTGCCCGCCCCACTGCTCCCCCGGTGTCTGCATGCATATGCCTGTCAGGTGGGCAGGCATATGCATACAGGGAAGTCGGACGTGATCGTATGTACTGACTGTCCGACCACCCTGATCCGGTCCGATGCTCACAGGACCGCGCATCGGATCAGATATCACACACACCTGTGATTTTGGGCCGATTTCACCCGATTATCGGCACAAAGTGCCGAAATCGGATGAAATCGTCCCAAAATCGCATAGTGTATGGGGGCCTTTAGTGCGTTACAAAAATAAGAACAATGTTGCCATCTTTGTCATTGTCCAATGTATTGACTTTGGGGTCCAATTGGTCAAGGTAAACCGGACAATAAAAAGGTGGCCATACACTAGGGCGACTTCCCAAGAAGAGAAGTCACTCGCGATCCCACCTTGTACTGTATGCAGTCATATTGAAAGGCTTGGAGATGCAATTTATCGAACCTGCAGCCCCTGCGATTTTCAGCCTCCAATGTGAATGGACCGGATATGAAAAATATGTGATTTGGATGCTTATGTTACAGCGATTGGTTGAAAAATAACCAAATCGCAAGGAAAACCTGTCCTAGTGTATGAGCACCTTTACAAACAGTAGTTTGATCATGGTTTAAGGAGAAGGTCAATTTATAATTTAGTGGCTTCCCATTAATAAACACATGGAAAACTGTCAGTTTTCAGAGACTGGGCAGGATGCGCTAAAGCGAAGATATTGTAAAAACACAAATTAGGGGTTTTTTAAAGGCATTTTCGAATGCACTAAAGACGATGTGCTGGGGTACTGCTGTGGGGGGGGGGGTATCCTATTGAAGGGGATGGGATTCACTCTGCAGCGCTCCGAGACTGATCACTCCCAGGATAACCCAAGGCCATTGCCATCACTCATCACTGTGCAGAGACTCCTGGGTTTCAGTCCTGGCATTCCAGCGCCAGAGCTGCATTGCAAAAGGACAGCTCTTACCCCAACAGCTGATATTTTCATTAATAATCACATAGGTTAGTGTTTAAATAATATCTATCTATCCAATAGAACTCCCATGTTCTAAAATAAACTTGCCCCTGATCGATAGCCAAGCTTTTATGGTGGCTGGCCACAACCCTAAGAATGGGCCCTCGCCAATGCATACCCTTGGTGGACCCTCTTATGTCCCAGTCCGACCCTGAACAACATTTAGTTAACATGCAAATGGAAATAGTTGTGCCTCTTCCTGCAGTGTTGGTGGTGTTTGGAAGAACTGATACAAACACAATAGAGTCAATATTAAATGAAGGCATTGTTGTTCAGATCTGTGCGATGCCAGTGCTGTTAGCAGACTGTGTACATTAGGGAGGGGAACACAGCTCAATTGTCCAGTAAACAAACAGAAGATAGAAGAGAAAACCTTTCCTAGGTCAGGGGAGGAATGCAAATAGCCGTCTTAGTGATTACTAGCTGAGAAGGTGCAATTACGGAATTATCTTTCAGTAGGCAATCAATGCAGGGTCAGGCCACCCATCTTTTTAGATCTTCATGATTACACAAACCCTACAGTTTACAGATTAGCTTTGCAGCAATAGAAATCCGTAAGACACAGATGCGCTTAGAATACATCACTGTATCTAGGTAGACAGTCAAAAGGTCAAAGGATTAACTTTAGTGAAAAATGTCAATATGGACCCTCAATTTGTGTAGCACGTACCCTTGTGGTTCTGGGATAATGGGTAGGACTGAGTCTAGATAGACAGTCATGTGGTCAAACAAGTCTAGTTAGAGGCGTTAACAGTCAATAGTGTCTAGATAGGCAGAGACAGAAGATAGTTTGGTCGATGGGAGCATGATCGTCACGAGTCACTTTTTTGGACATCTGTCAACATGGACACCATGCCCAGTGTCCTCTTGCATGACACGGTTATAATCTAACTATGCCCACTTGGATGGTGAAGTATGAACCAAGTCGGTCTGAAGTAAAAATCACATGAAAAACGCATGTCAACCTTGTAACTGTTGATAATGTTCTCATCGACCAAACGCTTATGTCTGTCTATCTCCCGATATGGTCGGCCTAGACGCTGTCAACAGTCTTTGTGTCCAACTAGACGTTTACAACCATGAGTTGTCAACCACATGGTTGTCGATCGGATACATATCCTCACATGGTTGCCAATTGTAGCCCACGTCGATCATAATGCATTAAAAGGAAGAAAAAAATAAAATCATGAAAAACGCATGTCGATCCATCACCTGGAGACTAGTAGCACAACATAGAACCACCTCTCCATCATACATGGACCTCAAGTTCATACAACACCTCAAACACTATGTCAAAGTGCAACAAGCGCACATTAACCACCAGTGCCAGTTACCTGTTCAGAAGGTTAAGGCTCTATTTTGGCAGATGTACAGTATTCATGTTTAGCGATGCACAATCTCCCTTTTTCCTTGCATTTCATATCATGCACAGAAGTCACCTAATAACAATCAGCTGTCTTGACCATACCCGACTAGTCACTGTCCGACCTTTACATTATGACCACTTTAGCATTTACATATGACAGTCAACACGACAATGCTGGGAGAACATTTGTGCATGCCCGCTCTACAGTACAGGACAGGAGTAATTTTTTTTGGGTGGTTTTAGTTTTGTACAGACAATCCATGTCTTCCCAATTCCAGTTGACTTCAGTAGGCTTGGGATAGATCAGCAGTCCCTCAGGAATGATTACAGGCAGGCTGCCATACACATATCCGTGCTTGGAAAGGCTGCAAATATTTAGCAAATTCCTCATTACCCGATGCTGTAATTATGGGAAAAACAGGATTTCCCTCAGACTAGTCAAGTGGTTCCCAAAGTTTTCTTTTGGATCACGGAGCCCCCTAGAATATTACATTTTATTTTCCGCAGCACCCCTATGCTACACGTTTCTTATTGAGAAATGAACAACAAATTAGTCACTTGTGTTTATAGGTCATCCCTTGGTTCAGTTATGTGGTGAGGGATAGGATTTGCTACAGTTTACACACACACACACACACACACACACACACACACACATTATTGATCCAGACAACCAACCCAGGGCACCCTCACAAATGACTCCAGGCACCCCCAATATGCCACAGGGGGTATGGTATAAGTTACCTACAGTTGGGACTCAGAGGTTAGTCAGAATCCTGACCCATCAGTAACACTACAAGGGGGGGGGGGGGGGGTTCAGTGCACACTGAAACTCCTAGCACGCTAGCTACACTTGCCATCTATTCTATTTTCCCTATATGGGGGTCGTGGACCCACACAAGGGAATATAGGCGTGTCAGGATTCTGGTGTCTTATAAATCACAGCCGGAATACTAACTATCGGGACTCATCCAACACCCAAAGTTACTTATGCCAGAGTCATGCCGAACAGGCTTCTGGGCACTTTAACTAGCAGTGTCCTGGTCAGTGATGTACCCCCAAGGAAGAGGCAGTAGAAGATGTGTTTTTTACTGAGTAACACTTAATTGAAAGGTTATGTCTAAATTCACTCTTCATTCTTTTTTGGGGCTATGTTCTGAATCGAATAGCAAGAGCACTGGCTGTTTCACTCCAACTATTTTTCCCTGAATTCAGTCAAGAGGACAAGCTTGTGAATAAATATATTAAGTGGTAGGGTCATTCTAATTCAATTTTTTTTTTTTTTTTTATTGGTGGTGCTTCGTTCACAGATCCCATTTTTACAGGAGAACAGTTAACAACTCAAACTCTAAATGCCATGGGCTGGGCAATTTTAATTTGGAGCTTGATGCAAGAGGTTTTAGAAGGTAGAACAGAATGCCACCTATTCCAATTATCCTAAGCCATAGTGACAGTATCCCTTTGGTGAGACGGAGTGTTAGGGAGGTATAAGTTACTCTCTCAAATGTCCAGGATCCCCCAAAAAGTATGTGAACCACCTGGATCTGGCCCACTTCAAAGGAAATGGATGATCCAAGCGCCTGATGACCAGATTATTGGTGAACTACAAGCAGCAGAAGAAGTGGTTGGTCCACAATTGGCAATTGTCATCACCATGACCCCTACACTTCCTACTTGGACATAAGACATTGAAAGAGTATGCAATTATGAGGTTATATATTATAAAAAAAAAAAAAAAACCTTATCTCCATATACAGTAGGGATTACTGGAGGGGAGATAGTGGACAGGAGCTTATTGGGCACCACTAACTGAGGATTTGGTACTTATTTCCTAGCACGGCTCCCATCGCATAAGATTGTATACAATTGAAAAGATTTTTAATTGTATGTACAATATCGCATCTTATGGATCTCATGGATCTTATGCATCCATAAGATCCATAAGATGCCATAACATAAAAATAATAAAACCCCAAATAACCATTGTTAACGCCACCGGCACTATCAACACCAACCCGAAGCGCAGCGAGCGGGGGGGGGGGGGGGTAGCAATTAAAATTGGGGTTTTGGGGGATTTTTACATTGGTATAAATGTAAAATTGGGTCTCAGGGACCATTTCACATTGATTCCAATGTAAAAATCTCGTTGATTGCATCGCATGCATCTTATGCATCATCAGCTGCACTCATTAATCACTGACACATTTTAAAAGATACACAGATGGAGCTAATTAGCTCACTTGTTATTCTGTGAGGAGACCTGCAAAACATGCACTGTTGGTAGCTCTCGAGGACTAGGGTTGGCTACCCCAGATCTAGATCGTGGGCGCCGTGGTAGGAAATAAGGACCAGGGATTTTAATCCCACTCATTTGCAAACATTTATTTTATTGATATTATATTAAGTCAAACTCCCATGATTAGTCCCGCCTCTTCCTATGGCTTATGATTCATTGCATTACACTCCATATTATAATAGGAAGTGATCGGTATGTGGGAGGGTCATATACTTTTATGGGTGTCCGTTGGTATTCTCCCAAAATGTGGGTCACCAGATGTTCTGAGAGAGCAGAGAGCAGGTATGATTGGGATACAAGTATAGCATGTTTTTTCTTCTACATTGAGCAAGGAGAGATTTATAACACATTGGGGCACTTTCAGGACATCAAGATTTTTGTTATCATTTCTCCAAGTAAAGGAAAACAATGTGTGATTTTGGTTGTGATTACAGCACTTTTACATGCCTACCAACCATACTGATTGGTGTGGGGTTAGGTGGTATTTCACAGTCATACACTGGAGGAAAGTGCATCTACTGCATGCATCACAAAAAAACAACGGTGGCCATTTCTCACAGCAGTGAATGGCAATCCAATACCCTTTGAGCCAAACGTCCTTCGGCATGTGATGTATTGCATGCGATCCCGCTCACTGCTGCTGGGAGGGGACCCGAGCCGGAGGTCTGGCGCGCAGCAGGTCAGACATCTGATACACATGGGACCACGCATCAGAGGTCAAATATCTTGACTTTGACGCTTTTTACCAGATCTGTCAGAATCAGGTGGAAAGTGGCAGATTAGTGTATGGGGCCTTTAAATGATCATTTAAAATAACCTTTAATTTCTTTAAGGAAGAAGGGGGGGGGGGGGGGGAGTGTAGCGCTAGAAGTTCTACAGATGACATGCACATAACATGTAGCATGCAGAGATAGTTGTAGTCTGAAGGTGTATGTATTGGAGACACTTTAGCATGCCCAAAGGATAGAAAAACAGGTTATTACCTGAGCCAACACCCAGACCTGTGAGCACATTTCCAGGCATGTTTATCAAAGAAACTTACCAAAATATGTATTTTCACATTTAGGATCACCCGAACGTATTAAATCCTTTAATTTTTAGGCTTTGAATTTGCATATAAAATTTCCCATTATTGCAATTGCCCAAATTCACTAAGAGCCATTGTTTGGGAGAGGGCATTAAGAGGGGTCCCCAACTAGTTTCCCAGCCAGAGAAGAAATGGAAGCCAGGCCAGTGATCCGCTTTGCAGCTGAACAGGAAATACCTGCACCTGGAGATCAGGCAATCAGTGATCTTTCTGCTCCAGCCACCTGGTCCCCAGGCTACTGCTCTGTAACCCCCGAACATTTTACAGCATTCAGTACCGCTCATATGTATCAGACCAGGTGGCCGGAGTAGAGACTCTTCTTAATAAAAGGAGGAGGGGGGCAGTGATCGTTGTGGCAACGCATGATTTCTTAAATTTCTGATTTTGGAGAGTGGATTCAGAGTCACAAGGGAAGCTCTTGTCCCTGCATGAATAATCAATACATCCCTGCAATGGATTAAAAAGTTATTGCATTGCAGATTGGGACAATTTTATCACATCCAACCCATAATCAGTGATGCGGATTGTGACCCTTAAGCTGGGTACACATATATACAATCCAACCGTTTGGCCGACTGTACTCCCGTCGGACCGTCCACAAACAACAGCCGATCCCGCGCGTACACACCTGTACAATTTTACTTGCGACGTCCGATGTACTCCCGTCCAAACAGTCGCAAGAAAAAGATTGTACCACCGTACACACTCTCTCGATTTGGGCTTTTGACACGATATATATGAACAAAATTATCATAATGGGCTGGGTTAAGGGCATACCAAAACAAAGAGGCGTGAGTACAGAACCTAAACAAAAGTGACGGGGTACGCGTCTACTAAACTTCAGTATAGAAATGCCGGTCTGGTCCCGCAGTTAAATTTGAGAGGCACAAGCAGACAGACCATAGCCCTTAAAATGGCCAAGGATAATACAAGGCACAGTTGCTAATATTTCAATATGCAATACATAATGGGACACACACGGAGCACCAAACTTCTATAAAGCCGGGTATGCGACTAGTCAGTTTGCGGTAGTCACCCTGCCAAACTTCTATAAAGCCGGGTATGCGAGTATAGTCAGTTTGCGGTAGTCACCCTGTAGTAGCATACCCAGCTTAATAGCAGTTTGGCAGGGTGACTACCGCAAACTGACTAGTCGCATACCCGGCTTTATAGAAATAATGAACTACAATAGTTACACTATAATAAGTACATAGATTCCATTCATGAAGTTGTAATGGCTGGACGAACATGCATATTAGATGTAAATGTGTAGCAGCAAATGATATCAGAAATAAAAAGGGGAGATTTATGAGGTGAATATACTGAACACAGTTTATTTAATCAGTAATAGTGCAATGTTACAATGTTGTCAAAACAAGTCTAGATGGTAACAATTGGAAGCAACACATGTAACAATGTTAGATAAAAGGGTATGTGTTGGGTCATTGCTCATATATATTACCAGATTTAAATTTTTAGGAGTGTACCCAGCCTAAGCGGCTTCAGGGATCAATGCTGAGCAAGGTAGCAGTAGTGTTAATGATAAGAAAGTTCCTACTAGTAAGGGGAGTGGTCAGAGCAATAGTGTTATTTTAGCCACACCCCTGCCATGCAGTGCTGGGAGGGGATGTTCCCAGACAAGTGTGGATGCGTACACACTTTGGGCTAGATTCTCTAAAGTGATAAAATGGAGAGTGATAAACAGCCAACCAATCAGCTCCTACCTGCCATGTTACAGACTGTTTGAAAAATGTCAGACAGGAGCTCATTGGCTGGCTGTTTATCACTCTCCATTTTATCACTTTTGAAGCTTAGAGAATCTGGCCCTAAAGGTGCCCATACACTATGCAACTTCTCTCCTGGTCCTTCTCGGGTGGCAGGATCACCGTATTAGTCAAAATCTAATACAGTCTAAATTGCACAGTGTTCAGTCTCATGTGATGCAGATTCGACAAGTGTTTAGCAGTATTGCATAGAAAAAGAGTGCAGGCAAGTCTATCTTGACTATTTAGCTTAAAGAATGTATTTGGTCTAAAGACAAATAGCAAGATAGTCTAAAGGGGTGTTTACATGGGCCATTCGGCTAGAGATTTTGACTACATCATTAAAATCGCTTTGGTTTGCCTAAAATCGCCCCGTGTGTACTTAGCGGGCAACAGTGAATATTTTGACTAGACGTTGCAGCATCTATTTGAATGTACATGTGGGCTGCAGCTGGGGATGGCCACCGGCAAAATCGCGATTCACATAACTTTGTCAAAATCTCCCAGCTAGTGCCCAGTGTGTAGACCTCTTCGGATCTAAAAGTACATCTAAAGTGCAGTTAGCCAAAATCGAATAGTCAAAAGTCCTCCATGAACCAGAATCGCACATTGTGTCCAAAAAGTTAAAAAAAAAAAAAAAAAATCCTCTGAATATAAAGAATTGAACAAGATCAACTCTTCCAGGCTAAACTTTCCAAAGAACCCCTCAATGCAACACTTTGGAATGGATCTTATAAATTTCCATTGTTTTACAGATAAAGTCTTCCAGTCAGAACCTGAAGTCCCCAATACGTATTCCATCTGCCATGAAAATGCTTTAACTTTACTGATGTGATCGAGAGATTAGGGTGGTATCAATCCATGCCGATTTTTCCAACAGTTGGAAATTCGTAAATTTTTGGTCGATTTACATTCAACCCAAGTGCCGATATTACAACTCAGAAAAATTGGCAGAGTCAGAAAACATGTGGATCAGCGAATTACTCACCAATACACACGTTTTAGTTGAAAATGTAGTCATTAGACACTTTTTTGCCATTGCAGATTTGACAACATAAAAACCATCTGAAAAGGCTACATTGAATTGGCCTGTCCGGATTTTTGGACTAGCCGAAAAGTGGGCAAAGAATCATGCGCCGGGGATGTCCTGCAGAGACTGACCGTCAGCAAAGGCCTGGGGTTCCTGCATTTCAATTACCCAAAGTCTGCTAGAATCTATCTACATACTTGAGGCAGACAAAGTTTCTTAAGTTTTTTCCTATAGGTCCCACGGCCACTTCATCCAAAGTCAGTTCCCAACCATCCTGGGAACTCCCTATCATTAGTCATTTGGAGTAAGGTGAACAAATACTACATACTCCATTACCCCCTTATGGTTGCCTAATGATTACATTTTTCGACATCTGATAGCTTTCTTTTAACTCGAAAATAAGCTGGTCAGTTGCCAGTCCGTGACATATCAAAGAAATTGCCGGTCTATGCTGTATTTACGCTCTAGTTGGCTTCAGTCATACTAGCAACTTTTTGAATTATACTATTAAAAATGGTCTACCAAATGGAGGGCTTACACAATCAGTGAACATTATAGAATTCGGCAAATGAGGGGGATAACTATTATGCCTAGGTGCATAGTCTCCCGTAAATCTGACCCTGCGCTTCAGGAGACCTTCAGTAGATTGTGCTGGTAGTGGACCTAAGGGAATGACTCAGACTAGATCAGCCCTGACCTGCATTTTAGGAACCATGTTTAAACAATAAAAAGCAATGCTTTGGCCCCTTGGCAATGGCTCACCTTGTGGAAAGCACACTACTGGCCTTTATTTATTTATTTATTTATTTATTTATTGTTTGCTCTGTATGTTCCGTGACTTACTGACCTTGTAGTAAATAAAGTCCTTTAAAAAAAAATAAAAACATAAAAACAGGAGGAGAAGGAAGGACAGACATATGGTGGGACTTCCCACTGATGAGTCTTTTGGAAGGAGGTTATTCAACTTTCTTCTGAAATACTGGGGTTCCAAACCCCCTTTTAATCAACTTCTGGCTACTCTCCCACACTTCCATCCCTCTATCAAAATACAAGCAATCACTTCTTAAACATCTTAACAACGCAGCAAGAGCGGTGATACCAGTCCATTGGCGGTCTCCAGATCCTCCCACGGTCTGGGAGTGGTTCCAGAGAATAGAGTTCTATAGAGCCATGGGCAGTGTCTGACTGGGGGCATGAAGGGCCCACCGGGGAATGGTGTTATAGAGGCTCACTTTGGCCAGTCCCAGAGGGGTGTGGCCAGCTGTCACAGAAGTTTGGAAAACCTTTAAAGTAAATCATAAATTCTGCTTGTGCATGCATAATAAATGTACCACATTAGTAACAGTGCTCTGTAGAAGAAAAACCATAGTCCTTTGCAGTATAATGTAACATTTGTATAATGTATAATTTGTGTGCACAGTCTGGAACCTGATCCCTATAGTTGGAGGTGGGGCCCCCAGGCAGTGTCGACTACCGGGGCTTTCCTCTGTACCCCTGTGGGCCAGTCCGACACTGGCCATAAAAGACATTATTCAGCAATCAAAAAGCACTCAGATTACACAGCCACCTGGCTCGCCTTTAAAAACCACTACCACCTATAAATGCCATATACCAAGATTCCCCATAACTGACTGCCAATACAAACTATCAAACAGACCAGAGAGTTTTACCTACCAAAACACAACTGGTTTGACTATCCTTCTCCCATGCCCATAACTCCACCTCCCCTCCTTTCCAAACTCTATTCTCCCCATTGTCTTGTCAATTTTGCTGTTAATATGACTGAAGTGTCAAAGCATTATGTTATAATTCGAAGTGCTTCGTCAGACTAGACATATCAAGAAGAATTTATGCCAAAGCAATCCTCCGTAAAGCAGAAATGACAAACAGCATGGATGGTTAGAAGAAGATGGGCGACCCACAGCTGTGGGTCTAGCATAGTGATCATGGAAATTGTAGCAACCCAAACCTCATTTTCAGGCATTGTCATTACACTTGTTCACTTATACAGTGACAGGCAAGCTTTGTAACTGGTCACCCTTATGCCAATTGTGGAGGTCAGCCTTTGGTGGGCAAGGAGTGTGGCACAACAATAGCCCCGCAGCCCCCTTGGTAGCGGGGGCACGGGGGGCTATTGTAACACCGCCACCACAGATTTAGTTGTTGCTGTGGTCCACCATAAGATATTAAGAGCATATCCCACATTCTCCACTGACTTTATACTACATTCCCCTACAGACAAATAAAACTCTGGGACGGGAGTGAAGATCATAGAGATGCCAAAACACCTGAGGGTAGTGCATTGCGGTTACCACAGAGTATTGTTACAGTAGTCAGACAGAAGCCGTACAGCTTGATTTCCCATAACTACTGTATGTACTGCAATGACTGGCATACAATGGTATTACCAAATATATATTGGGCACGGCTGGGACAAGATTTATATTTAAAGGGCATGAGAAGACATCTATCTACATTGCGGCCCATACAATTCAGCAAGAAGAAGGGTGACATCTAGCCTGGGCAATCCTTCCGAGACCCCAATATTGACTCCCGAGACGCCCAATTGTACCAACTCCTACAGAGAGCAAGATTAAGCCTTGTTGGTGCCTGGGGAACGTAAGACTTTGGGTGGGGGGGGGGGGGGGGGGATGAGGTGGGTTATATTTAGATAACGGGGGTTTTACCGCATTTTTGCATTTACTGCATCCGGTCAAGAGTCAGATTTAAAAAGCATTTCAATCAATTTCTCATGCTGTTGTGCAAATGGAATAGACAACAGGTGGAAATTATAGGCAATTAGCAAGACACCCAAAATAAAGGAGTTGTTCTGCAGGTGGTGACCACAGACCACTTCTCAGCTCCTATGCTTTCTGGCTGATGTTTTGGTCACTTTTGAAAGCTGGCGGTGCTTTCACTCTAGTGGTAGCATGAGACAACTCATACAAGTGGCTCAGGTAGTGCAGCTCATCCAGGATGGCACATCAATGTGAGATGTGGCAAGAAGGTTTGCGGGTCTGTCAGCGTAGTGTCCAGAGCAAGGAGGCGCTACCAGGAGACAGGGCAGTACATCAGGAGACGTGGAGGAGGCCGTAGGAGGAAAACAACCCAGCATCAGGACCATTATCTCTGCCTTTGTGCAAGGAGGAACACTGCCAGATGACCTCCAGCAGGCCACAAGTGTGCACATGTCTACTCAAACGGTTAGAAACAGACTCCATGAGGGTGGTATGAGGGCCGGACATCCACAGGTGTGGGTTGTGCTTACAGCACAATACCGTGCAGGTCTTTTGGCATTAGCCAGAGAACACAAAGATCAGCAAATTCGCCACTGGCGCCCGGTGCTCTTCACAGAGGAAAGCAGGATCACACTGAGCACATATGTGACAGATGTGACAGATGTGACAGTCTTGAGACGCCAAGGAGAACGTTCTGCTGCCTGCAACATCCTCCAGCATTACCGGTTTGGCAGTGGGTCAGTAATGGTGTGGGGTGGTACTTATTTGGGGGGCCGCACAGCCCTCCATGTGCCATTAGTTACCGAGATGAGATCCTCAGACCCCTTGTGAGACCATATGCTGGTGCGGTAGGTCCTGGGTTCCTTTTAATCCAAGACCTCATGTGGCTGGAGTATGTCAGCAGTTCCTGCAAGACAAAGGCATTGATGCTATGGACTGGCCCGCCCATTCCCCAAACCTGAATCCAATTGAGCACATCTGGGACATCATGTCTCACTCCATCCACGTTGCACTACAGACTGTCCAGGAGTTGGCGGATGCTTTCGTCCAGGTCTGGGAGGAGATCCCTCAGGAGACCATCCGCCACCTCATCAGAAGCATGCTCATGTGTTGTAGGGAGGTCATACAGGCACGTGGAGGCCACACACACACACACACACACTACTGAGCCTCATTTTTACTTGTTTTAAAGGACATTACATCAAAGTTGGATCAACATGTAGCGTTTTTTCCACTTCAATTTTGAGGGTGACTCCAAAGCCAGACCCCCATGGGTTAATAAATTTGATTTCCATTGATAATTTGTGAAATTTTATTTTCAGCACATTCAACTATGTAAAGAACGAAGTATTTAAGAAAAATATTTCATTCATTCAGATCTAGGAGGTGTTAGGTTAGTGTTCCCTTTATTTTTTGGAGCAGCGTACATTTAATAAGCAGACCACTTAGAAGTATAATTCCAACCGCTTGTGGATTATTATTATTTTTTGTATTAAACAGAAACCTACCTGCCCCTCCTGTGAATGGCTCCTTCCTTAGGGACCACTGATGAGGAGGTACTACACAAAGTGAATGCTGACCCCCACCTCCAGTCCCAATCATCAGATTGCTAGAGTTGCTGACATATTTAGGGTTGCAGGTGCCAAATAGAATGGGACAACTGAGTCAGCGGCCTGAAGCAGAGTACGTAATTAGAACACTGTTCTGTTTAAACAGATAAGTGATCTCCTACAGGAAGAAAGTTACACAGTAATACGCCGCTATCCCAGCCACGTACAGATCCACTAGCAGTGGAAGATTTTCCTAGCCCATGCGTCACGCTGCAACTTGTCGGAACAAAAGGGCAGAACGTGTGGCACTTCGTTCATTTAATAAGAACAAGATGCAAGATGAAGAGGCACAGGGCATGGCTGGACAGGCCCCTCCAAAGAAACAATGCCCTGGTGTTAAGATGGATGTAGGAAAAAGCAAAAATGTGTCATCACTGAGCAGGCTGGAAACATTACACCAGAAAACAGTACAAAAGCATAGAAGCAAAGTTTTAGTCTGGTGCAGTTTTCTTCAGACAAAATGTAATATTTATAAGATACTTGGCTGATGGAGAGGATTGCAGGTCATTAATTTGTGGTTGATAATAGGGCCGTGATGGCAGGGCCGGCGACAAGGGGGAGGGGGTGGTTTTGGGGGACAAGTGTGACGGGCCACAGTGATCTGAAGTGCCCGAGAGCTTCCATGCTCCAGCACAGCCGCCACCTTTAGTAGCTGGCCTGTCAGTGACCCTCACAGCCAGGCCGTCTACTGTGCACCATCTGTGTGTGGCCGAGTCAGACTTACTGACTGTGTGCCACTGCCGCCTACTGTGTGTGCGCCCTGCCTCAGAGCAGTCTACTCTGTGTGTGTGCACGGCCTTGGGCCGCAGGTGCACAGCCGTACCCGCAGCTGGCGCTGTGGCCTCAGTCTGTAGCTCCTGTACTTATACTGCGCATGCACAGGTAGTCTGTTCTGTGCTCTGCGAATGACCCGCCCTGCCTGCTCTACATTCTTTTTTTAAAGTGACAGGCCAGCAGCAGCAGGAAGCAGCAGCCAGGCCAGCAGGACTGAGTACGAGAGAAGTCCGCACCTGAAAGCAGGATCTGGAGCAGCGGAAGGTTAAATGAGGCTCACGCAGAAGAGGGTTGTGTGGATTTGGGATTAGGTGGGGGGGCCCCAAAAATATCATTGTACAGGGCCTCAAGATTTCTGTTGCCCATGCTAACAAGTAGGTTAATGTCACCGAGGGCATATGGGTGGATACACTGCTGTGCAGAGCTTTGCATACTGAATATAATGTTACATGTTTTCTGGCTATTGGAAAGCCTGCTGCTAGTGTGCATAGATGAGGATGACGGTTCTAAAAGAAAAAAATAAAGATAGTGGTGGACTGGTCGCAGACATGCAACCCTGCATAGGAATGGACTGGCCCACAGGGGTACAAGGGACCCTCACCTGGTTGTCCCTACGGTCTACTTATTAATCTGGTACACGATCATGCATGCACTAGCAGTACGTACATACATACATACATACATACGTACATACATCTATCATGGAACCCAGGCCATGCACTCTTTAATTGTTAGCCAAACTCCAATAAACAGTTGACCACACCACCTCTGGAGGTTAGTCCTACCCCCAAAAAGGGCCCCCTGAGTGCATTCCTCAGTGGGCCCTTCATGTCCCAGTCCGACACTGACCCTTCGTAAGGACGAATATCCAAGTTAAGTTCCAGGGGTAAAATGAGCAAGTAGCTTTAGCCTCATTGTCCACAGAACAGTTTTTTTTTTTTTTAAATATAGTGTGACAAGGAATCACATACACTGGATAAGTTGAAGCCTTGGTCTTTATTTTGTAGCAGGTAAAACAGCATAGGCAAGGATGATTACAGTATACAGGTGTCACAGCATAGAACACACTTCTCAGTATATTCCAGTGGTCCCTACCATAGCCCACACCCCCATGCCTATCACCTGGGCAGCTGTTCCACCATCAGGAACAATGACCTCCCGACCTGGAAACACTTGTATCAGGAGAGCACAGGTGCTGCTAATCAGCCCAGCCCTGATCACATCAGTTTTCCTGCTGCTGCTTTAAAAACCTAAACCGGATCCTCCACATTACCTTCATGTGGAAGTATGCGGTCCCTGCCACACTAGATTAGTTTCTTAAAATGTCTAAAAAAGGAACTTCTGTCACATTTAAGGGAACTAGATGAATTAAACTGGTAGTGTCAGACCGGGGGTTTGACAGCCAATCACATGCTGCCAATAAAGTCACTTCCCCAACACCCTCACTCCATTATACCTGTCTAGATTTAAAGTGGAGCACAGAGATCAGGTGCAGTCCTTATGTAGGACCCATCCATCCTACATAAACATGCCCTATGGAAAATACACAACTCCAGCTGCCCTCCTGCTACCATATTCACTGCTAGTTTAATCTTCTTATAAACAGGCAATGACAGATTGAGGTTCCTAGTAACCCCAGGGTAACTAGCGGGGCTCCTGCCAATAAATATATCAATAATATATGCTGGCAAGGTTCTTAAACTATAGCAAAATGTACTGAACACCGATATAGCTATAAGGGGCCTTAGTGCGTGTGGGGCCTTCAGCGTTCACCATGTTATTCCGGCTATGCAAATAGCGGACAGATTTATAATGCGCACCTTTATAGTAGATTTGCTGGCTCTGTAACTTAGGCAATACTAACAGAGTACCCCGCCCCCCTCCCTCTATCCCTGTCTGCATTGGATAACATTTCTGTTGCATATTAGTGTATGAAGAGATTTATGCAGGAGAGAGGTTAGCTGCACAGTTACACAACTAAGGTAATAAGACCCAGCTACATACATGCCAAGTAATATTTACCACTGTTTCCTCACTGGAGCCTGGGCCGGGATGTCCCTTCATAGCCTAAGTACAATACTAAAGACAAAGTGAAACAGCTTCACCGCAGCGAGTGTGTGTCAGACATGTTTTTTCCATTACAAGTTTGTTCAAAGTCAGTGACTCAACAGGCAATTATGCAGGATACAAGATCTGGCCCAGATGTGCGAGATCTCATCGGATGACAGAAGTTTGCTAAAGTATGTTCTGTGGAACAGCGCTAAATCCTCACATCTAACAAAATATGGGCATCATCGAAGGCACTTCGTATCAGAGAAGCTTCTTTTAACAAGTTACAGCTCATTAATACGGTTTATACCCAGTTAAGGAAAAAATATCCAGAGCCAAAAAATAATATAATGACCAGTCAACATTTATACAGAGAGCACCCCCTATTGGTAACTCCTGGTAATGACAATTTGAAATGCATTTCCAAAAATGGTGATTTATTTGGTGTGAACTGATACCCCTTTCACACTTCAAAAATATCACGGGTTTTTGCACATGAACGCGCATCAACCCGGGATTTAGCTCAGTGTGAAAAGGTCTTGAAAGAATATCCCAGGATGAACATCCCGGGATTTCTAACCAGGTCCTGGCCTGGGTAGATTCCGGAATCGACCCGGGATATGGTCAGTGTGAATGGTCCCGTACCCGGGACTTTAAAAAAAAGCTGCTGATTGGATCTTTCTTGGGCTCACAAATGCTGATGTCATCTTTCAGAGCCCTGGAGACCCCTGCAAATACTTATACATGTGATTAGAAATGATTTCCCGGGATCAGTGTGAATAGGGCTGTCCCGGGTCGATCCCAGGTCTGAGTGCAGTGTGAAAGGGTACATTCCTGGGAACACATTCCTGGGTATGAACCGGCTCTGCGAGTGTGAAAGGGGGTATAAACCGGCAGGACACACTAATACATTAAAGAACTGCATAGCAAATATATCTAGGCCACAATACTATGCAGGGCCGGATTAAAACAGGGGCAAAAGGGGTCAGTATCCCTGGGCCCCCCCTCTAGCTAGGAGCCCCCTGTGGTGGCATGTAAAGAAAAAAAAAAGTTTTGTGCATGGGAGTGGGGTAGTGCAGCAGCATTACCTATCTGCCAATGTGACAGTGACTAATGGTGCTGAGCATCGGGAGCCAAGGCACACTGATTGCACAAGTGTGTAGTGCATTACTGGGAGTTGACCAAGTCCCATGACAAGAGGGCAGAGGCTGACAGATTTGTGCTGAGCTCTGATTGGTGGAGCTCATTACATGCTTCTCAAGCCCATGGAGGACAGCAGCAGCAGCCTGTTCATGGGAGGGTTTTTAATCAGAGGCAGGGGGTCCCCCTGTCTAAAGTGCCCCGGGCCCCCCCGAAGGCTTAATCTGGCACTGAAACTATGTAACATGTCATCTTACCTACAGAATCCACCAAAAGAGGGAAGGAATCTAAAGCTGGTCCTACATTAGTGAGAGTTGGCCACTTTTCACCCAGCTCCAACAGATCAGGCTGAGAAGCGGCCAAATCGTGCGTGTTTGACAACCAATCCAGGGTCCCGTACCCATCAGATTGGAGTCAGAGATAGGACCTGCAGCACAAAGGATCTGTTGGATCGCACGGCCTCCAGAAGCGGCGAATGGTATCACATGCAAAAGGACCGTATGCGATATATCACATGCGATCCTGCTGCCCGGGAAGCTCCCAGGTGGCTCATGGGAAATCTTATGCGACTTCTCCCTCTGAGATTGTGCGGAAATGCGGAAATGGTATCATTATTACCATTTTCTATGTGCACTCTATAAAACATTTTATTTGCGAGAAGTTGTGGTACTAGAAAGCATATTTAAGGGTGGAGATAACCATAATACACCCCAGGGTATAAACTATGGTAACAAATAATTAAGTCTATGCAAGTATGCAGCTCAGAGGAATGAGGCACCGCCTAATGACACTGAAGCAATAGGACACAAGAAACATCAATCTATATAAAGACACATGCCAAGAACTATCTACGATGTGTGTTTCTATTATAGCCATACACATTATACATTGGTTATTTGAGCAACAATGAAAGCCTGGCCCCAGACCCTCTTCCCAATAAATATACGGTAGTTGAGATCACCAGGATTGCCCACAGGACCAGGCCTGCTCAAGGTGTGGTCACTGGTTCTCTATAGACTTGTAGAAGGTGAGAGAGTCATGTGACCTGTGTCGTAAAGGCTGCCAAGCGGAACAGAAGGACAATTGTTCCTAGGGCCACTTGTTTAGACATGTGACTACTGTCAATAAAAGAGGAAACATTGTAGTGTTCTGTAATGACTATACAGGGTTCCTAGCAGGTACATCTTATTAGTGCTCATTGGCCTACATGATCCACCAATCATTATTAAGCTTAATACACAGGATTACCAGCTCTGAGGCACTCTGCTCAGCCTATATAATAAAGCGGGGGTGCTGCTATATTGTGGGTCTCTCTGACCAAAAAGATGCCCATTCCATCTCTGTTGGTAGATTATGGGCATGACACGGGTTTCAATACGATTTTAAATATTTTTTATGGAACTCACGATACATTTAGCATAACACAACATAAAGGGTACATAGTCACGAATACAAGGGCCAACAAGGTTAGTTACAAATAACCAAGGTAAGCAGAAGGGATATGTTGAAAGGAAACATATGATCACTTTGTAAAAAAAAAAAAAAAAAAAAAAAAAAAAAAACCAGTTAGGCCCAATATATATCAAATAAGTACAAAAATTTGAATCCGATATGACATAAAATACTATTATACTAAGATACCATTTCTTGAGATACTGCTTAAGCGGTTTCTGGTTTGAATGAGAAACACTACAATCATTTTATGCAGGTTACACAGCACACCAGGTGAAATACACAGACACTTTTACCCAGCAAAGCATTCATTAGACCAGGATATAGCAAACTGTCCCAATAACTGTGTTTGCAGAACTAAAAGTCACAGAATGCGGTAGATTTACTAAAGGCCGATGATGACCGATGTTGTGTCGATACTGTGCAGTTTAAAAAGCAATACCAATCGATTGTGGACTACAACACACTAGCCCAGGGCTGGGCAATTGCGGCCCTCCAGATGTTGAGGAACTACACATCCCAGGATGCTTTGCATTAGTTTTGCTATGTGGCCATGCTAAAACTGATGCAAGTCATGCTGGGATGTGTAGTTCCTCAACATCTGGAGGGCCGCAATTGCCCAGCCCTGCACTAGCCTTTAAAAAATGAACATCGATTATGGAGGATTTTAAAATCGGTCAGCATCGACCTTTAATATAAATGTACACCCATAAGTGAGGCAGGGAATGCAGGATGCTGAGAATTCCACAACAGCTGGCAACCATTGTGATAGATAGCAGTGATACCACACAGGGACAGCAACTGCATCCAAACGTTTCGGCTGGTGCCGATCAGACACGTTACACTGTTGCAATCACACAGGCAGCTTTGTCCTTGGTTACAACAGAGAGGAAACAACTCGTTAGAATGCACTTATAGGGAAAATACCATATAATACTGTCTGAGTGAGCTCATAAGAAAACTGCAGCAATCTGCAGCTAGTACATCCCAGCCATGCCTTACCTCTGAAGGTGACTGTGACTATAGGATCCGGCCTCCCAAGCTTGGTTTTAGGGACATTATAAGCTGCCTCCACAAAGACCTTCAGCATGGTTGCACAGTGTTGGGGAGATCCTTCCTGTATATGGGACAGAGCTGCTGCAGGGAGCCCCCTTCCTGAGCTCAGCCACAAGCAGCGCCGCTGGTCAGACTGGGAAGCAGCTGCAGACACCGGATTGTTTCTTTAAAAGAAAAAGTTGGGTGGATCTTGTGAGTGCTGATTACTCCCTTCTGTGCACAATACCTGTGACTGATGTCAGCGCAGGTCTCAGCCTGTCAGTCAGCCTCCTGTAACTGAGCACAGCATGCAGCATTCACTCCTACTGACTGCTGTATACAGTATATACTGGCTGCCCAATGTTTCATTCTGTTATCAATTAATTAGTGTGCTGCTGGAATCCTGTGCATGTTCTATAAATGGTAAGTGTGGTGTGTTATGTGCAGTAGGGATCATTGGAGGAGTTTATATTAAACGCTGGACAGATCATATTACACAGCACTGTACAGAAAATAATAGGACCGGGTAAAAACCGGTACAGTCCAGACTGCGTGAAGTATACAGATTCAGGCAGCAATCTTTACACACTAGAGCAGGCATGTCCAAAGTTGGCCCTCCAGACAAGGGCGTAACTACCATAGGTGCAAGGGGTGCAGCTGCTATGGGGCCCAGATCTGAAGGGGGGGCCCATCTTTACCGTATAAGTAATATGTTTTACATACATTTATTACCATCAATTACTCAATAGGGGGCCCTTACAAACTTTTGCTATGGGGCCGTACGAATATCTAGTTACGCCCCTGCCTCCAGATGTTGTGAAACTAAACATCCCAGCATGCTTTACAATAATTTTAGCATTCTTTAATAGCAAAACTGTGGCAAAGCATGCTGGGATGTGTAGTTTCACAACATCTGGAGGGCCAACGTTGGACATGCCTGCACTAGAGAGTGGTGTACACTGGGGGTGAGGCACAGCCTTTCCTGTAATACTAGCGTATATGCCGGCGTTTTGAATTGATAAAGTATGTCAAAAATACAAAGAATATATTTAAAAAATCTTATTTTATTATTCTAATCATTTTTATAGTCAAAACTCTGGAGTATAAAGTCTATGGCAGGTGAGGCACTGCTACCATTTCTGCAGATGTCTTATCAAAACTCATACCCCATGGCTCATATATTGTGTGCATATCTGGCTCTGGTACTTGCCAGGGACTCTTGAGCCATTTACCTCAACGCACGTCCCTCAATACATCATTACTGATATGAATGATAATGATATTGTGATATATCGTCCAGGGTTTTCATTAACAATGTGCTCTCCCATGGGTGGTTTATGATATCTTTTGTAGTCTGTACATGATGCAGGTCAATGTTGGCTCTATTGCAATTACGGCATGTTCAGGCGGGGGCTGGGTGACATCACTGAATGATGATATTGTTAATGATATCGTTCAGTGTGTATGAACTATGTCATTTGCCCGGGAGTTTCACCGATATTGTCAATGATATCGCTCGAAAAGTGAACTGTCTAGTGCAGCTGTTGTGAAACTACAAATACCAGCATTCCTTGCCCCAGTTTTAGCACTCCCTATTAGCAAAAGTAGCAATGCATGCTGGGACTTGTAGTTTCACAACATCTGGAGAGCTACAGGTGGGCCAGGCCCGGTTTGGTGTGTATGGGACTTTAGATACTGTGGAGATAGTACAGCCCTTCCCTATCTGTCCCCATCTGGGGGGGTGTCCCGTGACTGCTGTAAAAAGGGGATAATTCGATCTCCCCAGTGACTGTTGTCACATACACACCAGAAGAGACAGGGGGGTGCTGTGTGTACAGCTGTCCCGGGCCCCGGCATCTGGAAGGGCCCGGGCAGCTCACCTACCTGTGACGGCTGACAAACTGGCTCTGGCTGAGGTCATCCCTGGCCACCTGATATGTGTCCTCTGCCGCCCGCTCCGCCAGCTACCCTGACCCCATGTGCTGCCCCCCAGCCAGATCCCCGGCACCTCTTCCTCCCCTTCATCCCCGGCTGCCTGATATGTGTCCTTTGCCGCCAGCCAGATCCCTGGCACCTCTTCCTCCCCTTCCTGCCCTCAGCGGACATTTCAGTTGGGGTCCCGGCTGCCAGTTAATGAGAGCTCCCCGTCCTCAGCATCAGCAGCTCCCGGCCAGCAGCAGTAAAAAAACTGTAAGTATCACCATATGTAGGAATAATAAGGCATTAAAGTGGCATAATGGGCCTTATTCTAGTTCACTAATTCTGACAAAATCCTTCTTAGATGGACAAAACCATGTGCACTGCAGGGGGGCAGATGTAACATGTGCAGAGAGAATTAGATTTGGGTGAGTTATTTTGTTTCTGTGCAGGGTAAATACTGGCTGCTTTATTTTTACACTGCAATATAGATCTCACTTTGAGGTAAAACCCCACCCAAATCTAACTCTCTCTGCACAAGTACAGGGACCAGCGGGGAAGCACTTTGCTATGTGCTTAATACTGTTACACTGTGCACCAGGCAAAATACAAGTACTTTTACCCAATGAATTTTGTTAACGGTCGCCCCTAGGCTACTTTGGGCTAATGATGGTAAAGCTTACAACATTGCATCCCCCAACCTGTTTTGAGGGAATATCCTGCAAATATTTAATGATAAATAGCTCAACAAGGCTGAGTACACACTCATATCATTTAGATCAGGCATGTCCAACCTTGGCCCTCCAGCTGTTGTGAAACTACATGTCCCATCATGCCTTACCACAGTTTTGCTCTTAGGGAATGCTAAAACTATGGCAAGCCATGCTGGGATGTGTAGTTTCACAACAGCTGGAGGGCCAAGGTTGGACATGCCTGATTTAGATCTCTGAATTATCTTCTTTGATGTTGGTTTTTCTAATTATTACTAATGTCCTTTGGCGTGCTGGGGGTTGAAACGCGTCGACGTCACTTCCGCCTGTCATTTCCGCCTGTGGGAAACCTCCGTGGTCACGCTGCAAAGCCGGACAGCTGCGCTCCTTCTCTCTTCAATTGGAGCCGCTACCAGCCAGCCCAAACGAAGTATCACAAGCCAGCTGAGAGCGCATATATCACTCAAATCACCGCCGTCCTCACAGAACCCGCTCCATGCGGCGCACCTGGGGCTACCAATAATCTGCCTTGTCGGGTCGAGCCGTTGGAAAGATCCGGCTCCCCGTATCCTGCTGCCTACATACTCGAGCGGATGGTGAGATATTACATCCATTTACACTGGACTGCACATGCTTGTTAATAACAGACTATCTGGCGTTTATTGCTTGCTCGCTAACCAAGCTAACTGTGCCCTAACTGACTGTTTTGCGCTATACTAACCATCGGCTTGCTTGACAATCACTTCCTAATAATCCTATTGGAATTTACCCCTCATTAACCCTTTAGTGACAGATACGGAGATTCCCACATCAACCACTATTTCAAAGTGCTTTATTATTGCCATTGGGCATATTTTAATTATATATTCTTTGATCTATCTAACCTGATAGTTTTATATGCATGTTTTTATTTCTTTGTCAATGTCTTATATGTAATTTGTGTTATTTATACCATATGCCTTCCTTTTTATATATAAAATATATTTCTACCTACAGTGTGTCCAGTGTTCATTTTACCTGGTGGGCTTCACACAACAACTAGAAGAACATATACCCAGCAGCGCAAAGTGTTTATTTCTTTGTGCTGTGGGTTAACACTCACTCACCTCACTATTGGCACCGGAGGGGCATTACTAATTTGATTGAGCAGCTTTCACGCTGTTTAGATATTTAATGATAAATAGGTCCCCAAGGCTGGGTACACACTAGTACACGGGTGTCAAACACAAGGCCCGCGGGCCAAATCCGGCCCGACAGACCTCGTCATGTGGCCCACGCAGCCGCTGCCAGCCTTCACCTTTTATTCTCTTTTTTTAGATCTTTTTTGAGAGGTTTTTTTTGTTAGATTGTAGCGCTCAGCGCCTGTCTCCATACACTGTCTAGTGTAAGGCTCACAGTCTGCCTTTGTCCCCTTGCAGCACTGTAGTTAGACGTCACCCTGAGTGACAGCTCGCTTAAGCGTATAGCAGGGCAGAGACCCCTGACCCTGCTGGCAGCGTTCCCTTTCCTGTTAGGAAGTCCCCGCGAAGTGTGTGCCTCGGAACGTGTGTGACTCCATCCATGCTGTTTGTAGCTCCACGTGCACCGGAGCGCGTAAGAGCAAGCCCCGCTGTAATCCCGTTACAAGCGTGACCTTTGCACAGGGAGATCCATCATCATTGGCAGCAGCGACGACTGGGAGAGATACCGCCAGCGTAAACCAGTTGATAGCCATTAACCCTGCACAAGCCGAACGCTACAGCTAAGTAACAATCAGACACTGTGATTCCCAATGTACCAGTTATATTACTGCCTGAAGTTAACTGCAAAAGTACTGTTGTAATCTACAAGCTTGCTACTTGAATAAATCCTCCAGTTGGTTATATCTTCGAAGTGTGTCGTCTAACAACCACACTGCACGTACTTATAGACACTCTGCCAATAGGTTATGGGCCCAGCACGTCACGTGCGCGAAGATTAACCCCCTAAAGACAAAGTGCTAGCGCAGTACATAATAGAACACAAAGGAATTATTTTGAATTGCCATTTGTGGAAGAGTTAACGAGAATGCACAGTACAGGGCATAGCATGAACTTTCCAAAGCTCAAAGGCTCAGAGAATTATACTACATGGAAGTTCGCTATGGAAATGCAGCTTAAGAGGGAGAAGCTATGGAAAGTCACAATAGCCCCAGGAGATAGTCCAAACCCAGAAGAGGTAGACAAGGCCATTGGCACAATAGGCCTGGCTGTGGAGCAGCATGTTTATTCTACTATCTGTGGGAAGGAGTCCGCTAAGGACATGTGGACAACTCTACAAGGTGCTTATGAGAATAAAGGCTTAATGAGAAGGATAAGTCTGAGACGCACACTGTATGGAACAAAGCTGAATGCATGCAAGGACATGAACGATTATATTGATAAGATACTATCGATAGCTCAGCAATTGGCATGTGTAGGAGCAAAAGTGGATGAGGAAGAAGTGGCGATGGTAATGCTGCAGAACTTGACAGAAGAATTTGACTTCCTAGTTGTCGCACTGGAGTCAAATGAAACCAAGCTTACAACTGAAGTTGTGAGAGCCAAGCTACTACAGTTCCAAGAGAGAATCCACAAGGATGCCATAGCTGAGGGTTCTGCCTTAGTAGCAAAGGGTGCGAAACCCAAGAAATGCACGTTCAAATGCTATGTGTGCCACAAAGTAGGGCACAAGGCTTCAGAATGCAGGATGAAGAACACTAGTGGCATGCACAAGCGGCATGACAAGAAGAACGAGTCAGCACTGAATGTAACAGACAAGCCAAGGAGGGATCTCTGGTACATGGACTCGGGAGCCTCTAGACACGTCAGCTGCAATAAGGAGTGGTTCAATTCTTTAACACAGTGTACACCCACAACAGTTACCGGGATTGGTGAAAAGGTCCTTACTGCATCAAACGTTGGGACAATCACAGTGAGACTAAGAATTGAGGGACAGACAGTAGTCACAGATATTCAAGACGTCCTGTATGTACCAGAATTGGGAAGTAACCTCATCGCAATCAGCGTACTCGAGGCAAAAGGCTACAGAGTCCAGTTTGCAAAGGGCAGGTGTATGGTGCATAATGAAAGAGGGACTGTAATTGCTTCAGCAACGCGATGCAACCAACTATACGTCCTAGACACAGATGAATGTGTAGCTTTGGCAGCCTCTGCTGAAAATGAGTCGATGGAACTCTGGCACAGACGTTTAGGACACTTAGGATATGATAATGTCCAGAAACTAGCTGATGGGATGGCAACAGGAATCACAGTGAAAGACACCGGAAGACCTGTGTGCGAGAGTTGCATAAAAGGCAAGCAGTCCCGCAACCCATTTCCCAAGTCAGCAGGCAGAGCAGAATCACGATTAGCTCTGGTGCACACAGATGTGTGCGGACCAATGGAAGAGGAGTCAACCAGTGGTTACAAGTACTTCATGACTCTCATCGATGACGCCACAAGAATGACACACGTATACTTCATAAGGAAGAAAAGTGAGGTGGTCAAGAAAATTGTGGAGTACAAGAACCTAGTAGAGACTCAGACGGGCCTAAGGCTAAAGGTCCTGAGATCCGACAATGGGGGAGAGTACGAAAATGAAGAACTAACCGACTTTCTCAGAAAACATGGCATAAAGCATCAGCTGACGATGGCCTACACGCCTGAACAGAATGGCGTAAGTGAAAGGGCGAACAGAACAATCGTTGAAAGAGCACGAGCGATGGTGAACGATGCTGGCCTGGAGAAGAGTTTTTGGGCAGAAGCTGTATCTACTGCAGTATACCTGAAAAACAGAACACCTACAGTGGCCGTGAAAGGGAAAACCCCCTTAGAGGCCTGGTCTGGGAAGAAGCCAGACATCAGCCATCTCCGTGTCTTTGGGAGCAGAGCTTATGCGCATATACCAAAGGAGAAAAGGAAGAAACTTGACCCAAAATCAAGACAGTGCATATTGCTAGGCTATTGTGAGGAGAGCAAAGGGTACAGGCTCTGGGATGCAGAGAACAGACGTCTTCTGAAATCAAGAGATGTGACATTTCAAGAAACAGCATCACCCACAAAAGCAAAAGAACAAGAAAAGCAAGCACTAGTAGAGGTGTGTGAAATAGAAAGCATACCTGAAACAGAAAATACTGAAGAGGGAAGCAAACCAACAAACAGAGCTTCTGTAAGAAGAAACAAGGGCATACCAGCCAGAAGATATGAGGAAGAATATGCGAATATAGTTTTCAGTGAACCTCAGAGTATTCAAGAAGCGAAAGCGTGCAGTGATTGGAAGAAATGGAAATCTGCAATAGACACAGAGCTATCAGCACTGAGAGAGAACGATACTTGGACCATAGTAGATAGGCCAAGCGACCGCAAGACAGTCAAGAACAAGTGGGTCTTCTGCAAGAAGTTAAATTCAGACGGAGAAGTTGCCCGTTACAAAGCCCGTCTTGTTGCAAAGGGATACACACAGAGATCCGGGATTGACTATGGAGAGATATACTCACCTGTTGCGAGGTATAATACTCTCAGGTTAGTAATTGCAGTCGCCACCTTACAAGACTTACTGCTATACCAACTAGACTTCGACTCAGCGTTCCTAAATGGAGAACTACTTGAAGAGATCTATATGGAATCGCCAGATCATTATAATGAGGATGAACTTCAGACAGAAAAGGTGTGTCTTCTGAAGAAATCCATATATGGCCTAAAGCAGAGTGGTCGTTGCTGGTACATAAAATTGGACAGAGTACTACTTGAAATGAATTTTATTAGATCAGAGACTGACCACTGCCTTAATCACAAAACTCTAGGAGAAAAGTTGTTCATCATAGCAGTCTATGTGGATGATATACTTATAGCAGGTCACGAAGATCACATTACAAGTGTGAGAGATCAACTAAAACAGAGATTCAAGTTGAAAGACTTAGGTCCAGCCAATCATTTGTTGGTAATGAGAATTGTTCAAAACTTGCAAAAGGGAACAGTCACAGTCGACCAACAAATGTACATCGAGGCAACAATCTTGAAGTATGGAATGGCAGACTCCAAGTCAGTAAATACACCAATTGACAAAAGCATCAAGATTACAAAAGGTATGTCACCAACCACACAAGAAGAAGCAGAGGAAATGCAAGATGTTCCTTACAAGAGCGTGGTTGGAAGTCTTATGTATGCAAGTATTGGAACCCGTCCAGACATCACTCATGCAGTCAGTCGGGTGAGCCAATTTGCAATAAATCCTGGAAGGCAACACTGGATCGCAGTGAAAAGGATCCTGAGATACCTAAAAGGTACAAGTTCCTTGAAATTAAAATTCGCCAAGACAAGCAATTCAAATTTGAAAGTCTTCTGCGATGCCGACTGGGGAGCAGATGAAGATGATCGTCGTTCCCACACCGGTTACCTGTTCACACTGGCCGGAGCTGCAGTTAGTTGGGCGAGTAGAAAACAACCAACCGTTGCTCTCTCAACAACTGAGGCCGAATACATGGCTCTTACAGAGACATCAAAGGAAGCACTCTGGATCAAAGAGACTTTGTGAGTTGGTTCTACTTTATGAAGAAGAGACTATCAGTATCGCATGTGACAACAGGGGAGCAATAGATCTTTCCTGTACTACCAAGCATCATGGAAGGTCGAAACACATCGCGATAAGACACCACTTCATCAGAGAACTAGTGGAGAACAAGTCCATCGATGTTGAATACATTGCAAGTGAACAGAATGTTGCTGACATGCTCACAAAAGGACTGTCGTCAAACTTGCTTATTAAGTTCGTGAAGGACTGTGGACTTGTCTGAGTTCAAAATGTTGATTTGAAGTTTTGATGTTCTGAATGTCTTTTCTCTCTAACTATATTTTCGGTTACAGGTATTACAAAAGGACAAAGCATTGTATTAAGTTCTTTTATGTAGCCGAAGACAGCCTTGAGCGAGGGGGAGTGTTAGATTGTAGCGCTCAGCGCCTGTCTCCATACACTGTCTAGTGTAAGGCTCACAGTCTGCCTTTGTCCCCTTGCAGCACTGTAGTTAGACGTCACCCTGAGTGACAGCTCGCTTAAGCGTATAGCAGGGCAGAGACCCCTGACCCTGCTGGCAGCGTTCCCTTTCCTGTTAGGAAGTCCCCGCGAAGTGTGTGCCTCGGAACGTGTGTGACTCCATCCATGCTGTTTGTAGCTCCACGTGCACCGGAGCGCGTAAGAGCAAGCCCCGCTGTAATCCCGTTACAAGCGTGACCTTTGCACAGGGAGATCCATCATCATTGGCAGCAGCGACGACTGGGAGAGATACCGCCAGCGTAAACCAGTTGATAGCCATTAACCCTGCACAAGCCAAACGCTACAGCTAAGTAACAATCTGACACTGTGATTCCCAATGTACCAGTTATATTACTGCCTGAAGTTAACTGCAAAAGTACTGTTGTAATCTACAAGCTTGCTACTTGAATAAATCCTCCAGTTGGTTATATCTTCGAAGTGTGTCGTCTAACAACCACACTGCACGTACTTATAGACACTCTGCCAATATTTTTTGCACTGCCGGCGGCCATGTTCCTGTGGTCTTTTAAGATGTCTGCGGCCACAGGAACATGGCCGCCAGCCTCCACGGCTACGTGGAGGAGGGCCCGGAAGCCTGTTCCCTCTTATCGAGGCAGTGGCAGACGCTGGGTGGGGACGTCATGACGATGACGCCTCCCACCCACGCGTCTGCAGAGAGGAAGGAAGTCAGGCCGAGTCGGGGGGCCGCAGCAGGACAGGCCGCGGCGCAGAGAGTGGAATTGAAATTACTGGAGCCGCAGCAGCAGTAAAGGAGCCTGAGGGATAAAATACAGTAAGTTACATAAAAAAACAATATATCTGGTGGTGGTGTCATGGCATTACTTTTATATTATACAGGGGGAGCAGCCTGTGGTGTCATTATTATTGTACAGGGGGAGCAGCCTGTGGTGTCATGGCATTATGCCATGACACCACAGGCTGCTCCCCCTGTATAATAATAATGCCATGACACCACAGGCTGCTCCCCCTGTATAATATAAAAGTAATGCCATGACACCACAGGCTGCTCCCTCTGTATAATAATAATGCAATGACACCACAGGCTGCCCCCCCTGTATAATAATTTGTGTCATGGCATTACTATTGTTATATTATACAGCGGGAGCAGCCTGTGCTGTCATTGCATTATTATTATACAGCGGGAGCAGCCTGTGCTGTCATTGCATTATTATTATACAGCGGGAGTAGCCTGTGGTGTCATTGCATTATTATTATACAGCGGCCCTTTGAGGGTGACCAAACTGCTGATGCGGCCCCCGATGAATTTGAGTTTGACACCCCTGCACTAGTAGATGCGCAGATATATTTATCGATATATCGGGCATAGTTTGTGATGCACAGCCAATGTGATACTGTATGTCTGCAAACTATGTCATTCACAGACATATCGCTGGTATTAGCGCTGGGGGAAATTCAGCTTATGGGTAGACATTTGCACCTGGACAAACCATGTTGTGATGCAATAATTGTAAATACAAATGTTTTTCCTTAGCGTGGAGGGATAACATTGCAACCCTCCACATGTAATACACAAACATTAGGCAGGATTATTTTACCACTGTGATTTGGGAGTGAGTTACTGTATGACATGCACCTCCCTCGGGCCTCTTTGTACGTACATCTTAATTTCTTTGATCTCACCCCTGGGCGCTTAGGTAATGTGAGATGCAGCCTGTATGGGAATTTCTGGCAAGAATACGAAAATATGGGCATACTTGATGGAATTCCCACACAGCCTGCATCTCACAGATACTGTATAATATCAGCCTCCTAGGGGTATATATAATGGAAGATTGAGGTTGATCGATAATTATAATTTTTTTATTTTGTTCTGTTTTTAGGATCGATGTCTAATGTTTAAAATTGATCTTTATCATTGTTGGGCTTCTAGGGCTAAAACACACATTATTGTTAGATTAATTTTTCTATTTATTTCTAAATGTTAGTAAACACCCAGAAAGTCCAAAACATCAAGATTGTATTAAAAAAAAGTTTAATCTGAAATCAATCACAATTGACCAAAATGTACCCGTCATTGTCAGTCAAGATGACTAAAAATTATGTTAAATGGACACTGCAGCAAAAAGTTTTTGTTAAAATCCTAATGTAAAATCATCTATCTATCTATCTATCTATCTATCTATCTATCTATCTATCTATCTATCTATCTATGTTTAGTGTCCGCATGTGTGTCTCCGAAACACTGCCATCTGTTGGCAGCGAGTGAAACAACATCTCTTTCTCTCTCACACATGCACTGCTTCGAGCAGGCTTACTAGTCTTTAATATTTATTATGTGGTAGAAAATATAGAAGCGCTACGGAATATGTGTGAGCTATATAAATAATGGTTAATAAATAATTAATAATATATAAGTATTGGTACAATTTCAAAAGTATTTTCTCTGAAACTGACCTGTTCAATATGGGGGTGGGAGTGCCCCCGCTGTTGGTCATGTGTGATTGCCATCACCCGTGGGGAGCTAGGTAAAGGCGTTTGACCACAGGTGATGGCAATCATACATTACCAGGGAAGTCCAGGAACAGAGCATTTTCTCCCTCATGGAGAGGGTCAGGTAGGCAAGTATGCGGACTAACTGTGTCCATATGGTACTATAGAGATCCCGGGGGACAGGAATGCACTTAATTTCCTGTTGCAGAAAAACAGCTGTAGCTCTGGAAAGTGCTGGGGGAATATTTAGTAAAACCTCCAAAACAGACCAAAAACCAATCAGATTCTGCCGATCGTATTCTAGAATGCAACAGAAAAATGATAGCTAGAATTTGATTACTATTACTGAGGGTAATGCCAAACTTTTTTTTTAAAGGTTTAAAGGTGCATACACACAGGAGATTTTGGGTCTGTATGATTTTGACTGTGATTTTCCTGAAGCCTATATCCATACAATCTTATCTATATTTACTTCATATTTTGGCTATGTCTGATTTGGACTATACTAGAACACTACACTGTATACAATATAGTCAAAATTGGCTTGCCTACACAGTTTATTTTTTGTGCGATGCCGATCCCATAGGGGCATCACAAGCTGTATACACACTGCTAACTTGTCTTCCGATGTTGACTATATAGTCAAAATCGGAAGCTCAAATCGCACCATGGCCCTTATTCAGGTCTGATCGCAGTACAAATTTGTTCTCAAAATGGGCAAAACCTTGTGCACTGCAGGTGGGGCAGATGTAACATGTATAGAGAGAGTTAGATTTGGGTGAGTTATTTTGTTTCTGTGCAGGGTAAATACTGGCTGCTTTATTTTTACACTGCCAGTTAGATTTCAGTTTCAACACACCCCATCCGAATTTAACTCTCTCTGCACATGTTACATCTGCCCCACCTGCAGTGCACATGGTTTTGCCCATTTTGAGAACAAATTGGGCAGTGTCCCGTGGCGGGGGGGGGCAGTTGGGAGTCCCCCCCTGTAGTCCATGAATAGATGCTGTGCGCATGCGCACAGCGCCTATTCTTGCAGGCAGAGGGGCTGGCCCCCACCGCGGCGGAAAACAAGGGCATGGCCTCGCGGCAGCGCCACGAGTATAGACCACACCCCTTTCAGACAGGCCATGCCCCCCAAAATTCAGCGCGCACCCTGTCCCGCCTCCTGGGGGCCCAGATGTTGGGAGGTATGCATCTGACACCAAATAAAACCTGCATGCAGCATGTTTAGCTATTGTAACTACAAACATATTTTCATGTTATTTTTATGCTTTCCTTATAAAGTACTGATATATTATTACCATACTTGCCTACCTGACCCTCTCCATGGGGGAGAAAATACTCTGTTCCTGGACTTCTCTGGTAATTTGCCTGTCTCCACTTCAGGGAGACATTCAGGGTTAGGGGGCTGCGGGGAGGCGGTGGGGACCGGCGAACAGAGACGGGGAGGCGGCGGACGGCAGCGGAGAGCTCCCTTGGAACGGGACACCCGAGCATCTCGTGCATGCGTGCCCTCTTCCGGCGGATGGTAGTGCCTGGCGGCTGGCAAGGGCTGGTGATTCTATTGCCAGCCCTTGCAACAGTGAGAGTGGCTCCCTCTGTATGCATTATACATAATACCTAGCTGCTCAGTAAGGAATGAAGAGTAAGAGCTGAACTAACGAAACAACAAAAATACTGGATGAAAATGAAGCATTATATGATATTATATGATAATGGCTGAGAAAGTGGTCTCTGGCAATCTAATGGGTTGGAAAGTAGCTGAAGAAGACAGGAAAGCTGCAGTATGTGGTGTGGGTCATTGTCCCAGTAATTTGTGCAAAGTTGGCACTGATAACACAAGACTCCAGGGAACTATTGAAGAACATAGGTGAGGGGTGTGCGGACAGCGTGGGACCCCCTGGGTCAGGGGCCCATGTGCGCTTACCACCCTGCACCCTGATTAACCAATAGGCTGAGTAGGCTCCAGTGTTGGGCCCTGGGGGGCGCAGCTCCGGCACAATAGATTGCGCTGGCATGGGAGCTCTTCCTGGTACCACTGAAGCTAGGGCCAAGCAAGGTCTCGTGATATCTACCCTGGGAACTGTGGGAGCAGCGGTGCCTGCTGGGATTGCCGGCATCGCTGAGTCAGGAATGCCGGGAAGAGGAAATCCTGTGAGAGACGCCACTGAGGCTGTGATTGATGCCACTGCCACCAAGTGGCAATATGAATTAAGCTGAGACGCCGAACCTGTTTTTAGCTTGATATGAGTGAGAAAATTAGTGGTGGGGAAGGGGGTCAGCCATTTCTGCATAAGCCTAGGGTGTCTGGAACCCCTAATTGAATCTTCAGATCTAGTCTGTATTACTGAGACTTGGCTGGATGAAAATGTAGCACCCATCCTGGAAGCTGCTGTTCCAACAAACTACTCTGTCATTCACAACCCCAGACTGAACCGCAGGGGAGGTGCGGTGGCCATCTGCTTTAAAAAAGCACTTAAACTTAGGGTCTGCCCAATGGAAATGACTCACTCATTTGAGTGCATTGCTGCCTGGAGTTCTGCACAATTGGGTTTCAGAGTACTTCTCATCTACCGGCCACCTGGAGATGGAAACACATTTCTACAAGAGTTTGCAGATATTGTTGCTGGGCTAGTTCTGGAGCACCAAAGATGGCTCATCCTCGGGGATTTCAATGCATGGGTTGATGATGAGCGCTCACGCCTTGGCCAAGATCTCATGTGCACAATGAATGCTCTCGGGCTCACCCAAGTCATCCCATCTGCTACACATAAAAGTGGTCACACTCTTGATCTTGTCTTCCAGATTGGATTAGAAGTCTCTGACCTAAAGATAAACCCAGTCACATGGTCAGAACACCACTCAATATGGTTCTCAGTCGCAACCCCTCAAAACAGATCTCTGCCCATGGAATTGACCAGATATCACCCAAGGAGGGCTATGACTCCTCAGGCCATGGCAGCTAACTTGGACCTCTCGGCAGTAATGGGGACCTGTAAAGATCCATGTTCCCATGTCCATTATTATAAAAGGGCTGTGACAGCGGCACTGGATACTTTTCCGTACAGTGGAGATGCTTTGCAAACCAGCATGTCTGCAGCCTAATGTAACCCTCTCCCAGTCAAGATGCAATGAGTTTCCAAAATTCTTTGCAGATAAAGTATCTATCATCCGGGCTGGAATCCCCACAGTGACACCAAAGGAGTACCAACATACCAAGCCTGCCAGTGTAAGACACCTGCCTTCATGGGACATCTTTGACCAAGTGGATGTACAATACATTGCTGGAATTTCCCAACTGTTGCATCCCTCCTCCTGTGATCTGGACCCTGCCCATCCAAACTTCTTTTAGGGTGTATGGAAATCGGCCCTGCATTTGCAAAAATAGTTCAATGCTCTTTGCAGACAGGCTTTTTTCCCGAACCGCTAAAGGAAGCAATAGTCAGACCACTTCTTAAAAAATCTCATTTAGACCTGACTGCATGACCAACTACAGGCCAGTATCGAATCTTCCTTTTCTAGGAAAGGTTATTGAGAAAGTGGTTACAACTCAACTAGAGACCCACCTGTCAACCCATGACATTTATGATCCATTCCAGTCAGGATTCAGGAGAAGACATAGTACAGAAACAGCTCTGGTATGTGTGCTCAATGATCTTCTAAATGCAAGGGATTTTAATTGACCGCCTGAAGAATTTCTGTGGTCTGGGTGGCACAGTCCTTAGCTGGTTCAAATCATTTCTTGCTGGCAAGTCACAGAGAGTCTCATTGGGAGTATACTCTTCACCACCAGTGCCGTTGTCTTGTGGTGTCCCACAGGGTTCTATACTCTCTCCTATGCTTTTTGCAGTGTATATGCTCCCACTGGGTGACATAATCAGACCTCATGGCCTGGTCTACCACTGCTATGCAGATGATACACAACTGTACCTTTCCTTTGCTCCAGGCACTGATAACACAATAACAACCTTAAATGGCTGCCAAGCTGGGCTCCAGGAGTGGATGGGTGCCAGTTGGCTGAGACTGAACCCAGATAAAACAGAAGTCCTGATGATAAACCACAGGACAAGACGGCAGCATAGCCAACTGACAGGTCTTATGCTGGGGGGCACAGCACTAAAAACTCTGATCATGTGCGAAATCTGGGTGTTGTCCTGGATAGTGGCCTGACACTTAAACATCAGGTGTCAGTCACAATCAAATCCTCATTCTATCATCTAAGGAATATAGCCAGAATCAAGCATTTAATTCCCTCAGAAGACCTACCTAAAGTCATACATGCATTTATATCATCACGCCTAGACTATTGCAATGCTCTCTACTTGGGTCTCCCATCAAAAGAATTGCATCGCTTGCAGCTGGTACAAAATGCAGAGCCACCAGACTATTAACTAACCAGCCCCGCTCCAGTCACATAACTCCCATTCCCTACACCTTTCACTGGCTTCCTGTAACATGGCAAATCGTTTTCAAGATTGGCTTACTCACTTTCAAGGCCCTACATGACCAGGGCCCAAGGCACCTGCAGCAGCTGCTGATTCCTTACTGTCCTACTCGATTACTACGAACCACTGAAGAAGGACTACTAACAGTACCCAGATTTCTCCCTGAATTCATCTGGGGGTCGAGCTTTTAACTTTGTTGCTCCAACTCTATGGAACTCCCTTCCTCGCACAATGCGAGACGCCCCCACTGTAGAATCCTTTAAAAATAGACTAAAAACGGACCTACTCACTCAAGCATTTTACTGATATCTACTGTTAAGCTTGTTTTGTATTTTGAGCTGTAAAGACAATGGTGAAGCACTTTGAGTCCTATTGGGAGAAAAGTGCTACAGTATATAAATATCATTATTAATATCATTATTAATCAGGCCCTGCCTGCACCCAATACCAGATAGTGCTCTCCTAACGGGGAGACTAGAAGGTGTTTGACCCGGTGTTACACAAAGCTTCTGCTACAGACCAGGACAACCAACCAAGTAAAAACCACAGATAAGCAGCGCTGAAGCGATGGGATAATTAAAATTGGCAGATTGGATTGAGTTTACATATGTGATTATTCTAAGAAATGTAAATCATGTACAACATATTTAAACGCTTCATGCATGTAAAAGTGAGTGGCAACACATTAATAAATGGGCAAGGGTATGCTCACTAGCCTGTCATAGTCTGTTCTTAATTTGCCCCTGGATGTCCAAACACATAAATGGTATATCAGATGGTGGATATTGAGGAGTACAGCTACCATCCGCTATTGGGGGGTGATAGTCCGGCTCTACAATGCCTCATAAGCTCGGCTGAGCGGAAGCGACGAGGAGATCGATAGGTTATCTGCGTTATGCCTGTAGAGCCGGTAGACCTGATGTGACGATTGCATGATACAGTGTAATAGGAATTAAGGGCCTAATTCAGATCTGTTCGCCAAATGAACAGGTAAAACCCTGCCCGCCAGGCGAATGGCCGTGGTTTCATGCGAATGGGTCTGTATGCCTACGCATCCCTTCGCATGCAGCCGTACAGGTGAAAAATCATCATAATAATATTATTATTTATTTACAATTTCTTATATAGCGCAACATATTCCATTGCGCTTTACAATTGGATATAATAAAATAATGATAATAATATCTACACAAATTCAAATATCAAAAACCAGTAAATACTGGTATAATTAGTCTGTGAAGGTTGATCTTGCCCTGGCTGTGTAATTGCTCACAGAGCTGAGCTCAGGTTGCTTTGCTATAGGTGTACTACTGTATATGTAGCCAGCTGGCTCGGCACAATGCATTCTGGGAGTGTTGCTCATTTTCGGCATCTCAGACATTTGTGACGTATTATACAAAGAATCCTATTGTCCTATACGTTACTTCTAAAGCTGCAGTAAACTGCGTAGTGACATTTCATTGCCATCCGGACCAATGGTAAATGATACCGTTTCTGAATAAAAACAAATCTTAAAAGTTAGGCATTACAAATAAACATACGGTAGCATTGTCACTACCAGGGAAGGCAAACAAATATCCTATTAGGGTCTCATAACAATTGCCCCCTGTGTGACGGAGCGGCGGCCATTTACCCGAAGACCAATCCCCGCGTTCAGTGGCGACGGCATCTCGGCTTCCTGCTGGGGCAGCGCTGCTGATCTTACCTGAGGCCTCTCACTTCCAGCAGCCTCGGTGATTAAGTTATGGGGGACCGAGAGAAGACATTGCTGTATCTGGCAGCAGGATTTAACTAGAGGTATTCTCCTTGAGAAAGACCACAGGTGTTTGGAGCTCTAGTTTCTTGGTTTGTGGGACCGTGGATGGACTTTGGACCAATTACCTGCCTGGCCTGAGGTGGGTGCTGGAAGGAGTCCCAACAGTCATTTACCCGACATCAGGATCCCGACTGTTAAAACACTGACACACGGGTTCCCGACAACCACCGGCTATTTTCCCTCGTGGGGATCCACGACCCCCATAGAGGGAAAATAGAATAGGTGGTGAGTGTAGCGAGCCACCGTTCCCGCAGCGTGGCAAGTGCAGCGAGCCCGCAAGGGGCTTTGTTGCGCTCGCCATGCTGTCTGAGTCCGGCCAGTCGGGATCCTGACGTCGGGCTAATGACTGCCGGGATTCCGACTGTCAGAACCCTATACCACAACCGCCTGAGTTGGATGGTATTATCCCAGGTTGTTACACCTAACTTATGCGCATATGAGAACTGAAGTCATTCTAGTTCTCCACCATCTTTGGTAATTGCCCATTTTTATTTCACTGTTCCACTTACATTTTGTGTGTTTTATGTATGAATAAAATGGTATTATACCATATCTTTGTTTATTTTTGGTACTGGTTTGAGTCATCTCAAAACAATCCAGTCCTATCACAGCTGATTCAGGGTATCCCATTTCTTTCTCTCGCTGTCCATTGTTTGGAGAAGAGGAGACTTTTTCCCAGAAGGAGGAACGTACGGTATTTGCACTGTGGCGTGATAATAGTGAATAGTACTGTCCCTTCCCACATAGGCCCTTATTCAGATCTGATAACAGTACAAATTTGGGTACTTGTGAGTTATCCGGGCGTCCGATTTTTAAATCGGGTCGGATCGGGACATCGCATCGCATCGCATGCGACCATCGGATGCGATGCGATGACCCGATTTTTCCATAGGAATCAATGTTAAAATGGACTGAGTCCATTTTAACATGGAATTCAATGGGAAAAAGGGGTCCTTTTCATACCCCTACTATCCAAGTGGGCATGGAGTTGGATATAAACCTGTGGCGAGCGTAGCGAGCCACCGAGCCCGAAGCGTAGCGAGCCCCGCGAGGGGACACGGAATACCGTCCCCTCGCGGGGCTCGCTTCGCTCGCCACGCTTCGGGCTCGGTGGCTCGCTACGCTCGCCACAGGTTTATATCCAACTCCATGCCCACTTGGATAGTAGGGGTATGAAAAGGACCCCTTTTTCCCATTGAATTCCATGTTAAAATGGACTCAGTCCATTTTAACATTGATTCCTATGGAAAAATCGGGTCATCGCATCCGATGGTCGCATGCGATGCGATGCGATGTGATATCGTATTGCATCGCATCTGATTGTATGCCTTAACTTAAGGCATACAATCAAAAAATCGGACGCCCAGATAACTCACAAGTACCCAAATTTGTTCTCAAAATGGGCAAAACCATGTGCACTGCAGGTGGGGCAGATGTAACATGTGCAGAGAGAGTTTAATTTGGGCGGGTGTGTTTAAACTAAAATCAAAGTTGCAGTGTAAAAATAATGCAGTCAGTATTTACCCTGCACAGAAACAAAATAACTCCCCCAAATCGAATTCTTTCTATACATGTTACATCTGCCATACCTGCAGTGCACATGGTTTTGCCCATTTTGAGAACAAATTTGTACTGCGATCAGATCTGAATAAGGGCCATAGGGACATATCACTCCTATCCTTAGCCATTGGAGGGAACACCTACATCTTTGTTCTTGCCCTATTTGTTACTGGTGTAGAGTCACCAATTCAGGTGTACCCACCTTAGGCTGCCAGGCCCACCAACTGACTTTTCTTCATCTTTGTTTATACCTTCCATATAGCAGCAATATACAGGATCCTCTTGTCAAAAGTCTTAGCAACTGAAACGTCAACTGAGTGACACATTTGCCTTTTTATTTTACTGTGAGAGTCCCTTGAGTGCCGCCGTTATTATATTTGCATATGAACATGCTTATTGGAGGGACATACTTTTTATCCAGCCTAATACTAATGACATATTTAACCCTTTGACTGCCAACATCTCTGTGAGAGATGTACAAAATATCCGCTGGAAATGCCAGCGTTGCTCACATTTGTTATATAAATTCAAAAAATGTGTAAAAAAGATTCTGGGGGAAATTTAATAGGATGAGAGATTCAGAAAGTGAGAGATTTGGTGAGAAATCTCCAGTTTTTTTTAAAGCGGCAATCATTTACACTGCAAAACCAGTTTGATTTTGCAGTGTAAATGATTGCCGCTTTAAAAAACTGGAGATTTCTTACCAAATCTCTCACTTTCTGAATCTCTCATCCTATTAAATTCCACCCTATATTCCCTATATAAGATAATAATTACAGGTCATTATGATGAATAAATATGTTTTCTTGGCAATATTCACACCAATTTTGACAAATTAACTCAGCACTCAAAGGGTTATACATATGTAAAACAGCAGAAGGTGCAGTATAACTATAATACTAGTCCAGAAAAAATGTCATGTGATACATGTCTGGCCATCTCCATCCCCCTCCCTCTAATCCAGTAAAGTGTGATCTCCAGGACCAGGAAGCAGCAGATGATAAAACCAAGTATTTAGTTAATTATAACAAACTGACTGTGTTTCTGCTACTTGAATGTATATTTACTATTTTAGAAGGTCGCATTCCTGCTGAGTCACTGCAGTGCAGACATTTAGATATGACATTGTATAACCATGGGTTATACCAGTGGCGTAGCTACGTTTTGGGCGCCCCCCCTCCGTTAGGGGGGGGGGGCGCCCCCACCCGCCACCCTGCCAAGCACCCGCCCCGCCGCCCATGCAAACCCCCCACCAATCCCCCGCAGCCTTACCTATCTCGCTGGCCCCGGAGGCTCGGTTCTTCTGCTGAGGACCACCACAAAATGGCCGCCCCCATTCAGCAGACAGTTTCAGAGAACTGTGTGCTATATGGGGGCGGCCATTTTGTGGTGGTCCTCAGCAGAAGAACGGAGCCGCCGGGACCAGCGAGATAGGTAAGTCTGCGGGGGATTGGGGGGGGGTGTAACTATAGCACGGCAGCCCCCGGCGCCCCCACATGCACAGCGCCCCCCCGCGGTGGTGGGGGCTGCGGTGCTATAGTTACGCCACTGGGTTATACAATATATGGCTATTAGCAGGGCTATTTTTCAGCAGGCTCCAGCAGGAACTGAGGCCCTTATTCTAGTTCACTCTTTCTGACAAAATATTTCTTAGATGGACAAAACCATGTGCACTGCAGGTGAGGCAGGTGTAAAACCCCACCCAAATCTAATTATCTCTGCACAAGTAACACCTGCCTCACCTGCAGTGCACATGGTTTTGTCCATCTAAGAAATATTTTGTCAGAAAGAGTGAACTAGAATAAGGGCCTTAGTTCCTGCTGGAGCCTGCTGAAAAATAGCCCTGGCGATTAGGTAACAAGACTTATGCTATAATTTATGTTTATTTATATTAATTACATTGGTACGCTTTTCCCCTTCTATTTAGTCCCCTTCTGCTTTAACACACAAATGCATCTCTTATTTTTCAATGCACAAAGTCGTCATTATCTGTTTTCTGTCTCAACAGTTCAGTTGTTTTCTTCTTTACCTCAGTAACTGATGCAAAACAGGTTCCTTCGAGTTCAAATTTGCCTTTAGGGAAAATAAAGAGGTCACGCGGTGTTAGGTTTGGCGAGTATGGAGGGAGTTCTAGCACTGCAATCTGTTTTTTGGCCAAAAACTTCTTCGCAGAGAGAGATGTGTGGGCTGGTGTGTCGTGCTGATGGAGGATTAAACCATTTCCCCACAACTCTAGACTTTTTCTTCTGATTCTAGAACATTTTTGTAGTATAGTTAATTACCTGTTGCACCTTTTGATACCCATTCTGTGAAATAAAACACCCTAAATATCAAAGAAAACTATTAACATGGCTTTGAATTTGCTTTGATGTGCTTTCTTCAGTCTTGGTGATGCTGGTGTTATCTAGTACATGGACTGCGCATTGTCAGGATTGTACTGGAACAGAGGTCGAACTACCAATGGTGCAGTGGGTGACTGCACCCGGACCCCTGGGATCTATTCATGAAACAGTGAATAGAGCGGAGAAGTGGGCCAGTCTAGAATTTGCCCAGGGCAGCCAATCAGCTTTGAGGTAACATTTATCAGGTGCATTCTATAAAATTCTACATCCCAGCTGGTACTGTAATGTGGCATAATATGATTTGGGCACAATGTTTGTATATCATAACGTTAATTGGGGATATGGTGAGATTTTGTTGGCGGGCATGTTGACAGGCGTGTCGGTGTCAGGGACTGAGGCGGAAGATGCTGTTCCACTGGCACTGTTGGCTATGTATGTCAGACATTCTGGGCAACGAAAATGTTGATTATACGGGGCCCAGGGCCAGATTAACAATAGGATGGATGGAGCTGCAGCTCCAGGCCTCCCATATAAAATAGGCCTACGGCACACTAACAGTTTTAACAGGGAAAAAACTTTTGCTGTCACAGACCGCCAGCGGCCACTCTTTGGCGGTTTTCAGGGGACTGCCTGAAGAATCGGGAGCCTCCCACTACTTGCGGGAGAGAAGGCAGGTGTGCATAAAAACATTAAAAAGAGGTGAAAATCTTGTTGGTGTTAAACGCAAGGTGAGTGATGTTTCTTTAACTTAAATAACCTTATTTGAATAAGACACATTAAAGAAAAGACTGTAGGTCTGCTGAGACAATGGACTAGTGTGTAGGCAGGGCTATTTTTGTGCAGGCTCCAGCAGGAACTGTGGCCCTTATTCTAGTTCACTCTTTCTGACAAAATATTTCTTAGATGGACAAAACCATGTGCACTGCAGGTGAGGTAGGTGTTACTTGTGCAGAGATAATTAGATTTGGGTGGGGTTTTACACCTGCCTCACCTGCAGTGCACATAGTTTTGTCCATCTAAGAAATATTTTGTCAGAAAGAGTGAACTAGAATAAGGGCCACAGTTCCTGCTGGAGCCTCCACAAAAATAGCCCTGTGTGTAGGCATGGAATGGAAATAGATCTGCGAGCTGGTCTACAGTAGGATTGTATGAACAGTCTGACCTGGAATCTGATCTTCCGAGGATTGGACAAGTGTGTACCCAGCTCTAGGAGTGGACTGTCTTTTAGCTCCACTTTATCTCCCCCCAAGGTTCAGTAAGTAGACCTCTATCAGTGGCAAACACAGGATTTTTGAAGGGGGGTTCTACAGGCAATACATAATCTCCCTCTCTGCAGAACATCGGAGCGTGTGTGTGTGAGTCTGGGGGAGAAGTAGAAGAAAGTGGCAATGACCATGGACTTTAAGGCCCCCATACACTATGCAATCTGGCCCTGATTTCATATGATTCCCAATTAATCAGGCGATGAAATCGTCCCAAATCGCAGTTGTGTGACATCCGATCCGATGTGCGGTCCAGTGAGCATCAGATCGGATCCGGAGAATATACGGGCTGCACATTAGATAAATCTTATTTGCAGCCGCCAGCGGCACATCATGGGGGCTTTTTAGCATTCATGATGTATAGCATCCGATGGGGGGAAAACTCCAAGAATTAGGCTAAGGGAGCCTGGTGGGGGACACCGAGAGCCAGGTGGGGGGATGCAGGGAGACGGGCAAATAAAAAAAGAGCTCTCTACTATCAGCCAATCAGTGGGTGCCCATTCATTTACAGTTTTTTTTTTTTTTTTATTATCCTGCAGCCCGGCTCGGGCTGCAGGATACCCCCTACCCAGCTCCCTCCACCTCCACACATGCAAACTTGTCCCACCTCATGGTAATGAGGCTCCTGTCTCTTCATCCTGCTAGCTGCTCTCTAGCTCAGATCCACACACACAGCAAACTTTGGCCCTTATTCTGATCGGTGCATACTTTCCCGAATTCTTTCGGATCGCGTTTTTTAGCCGTCTGCGCATGCGTGGGGAACGCCATGCGCATGTGCCACGCATGGTCTCCGTACTTGTTCTCACTAATACCGTACAGAAATGTGCACCGCAATCACTCGGGCAATATGGGCGTGTTATGGGCGTCATGCGGAATGACACAGGGGCGTAGTTTCAAAGTGGGCTAAACTGGGCGGAAACATGGGCGGACACGGGGGAGTACACATATTTTGGTAGGCGTGCATTCGGACAGCACGCCGAATGCACGCGAACAAAAAGGGATGAAATGTGCGGTGTCCAAAAGGCTAGTATTGCTTAGCGGACACCACTCGGTCATGCGCTAGGCAATCGGAACGCCTAATCAGGACGGACGCACCTCAACCAATGTCAGCTGAACACAATACAATCACCTACTTTACTCATTACTTGTTAATTACACACTTGTCACTGCTTCAATTGGAACCATTGCAGCTTAAATGGACCATTACTAAACACACACATATATGCTGCATTTTTCACACACTTTTACACTGCAAATAATGAACACAATAATACATACATATTAATAATACTAATACACATGTCACTTCTGCATGGATCAATTAATACAGACATTTGGGGGGCCAAAATAACATTTATTAAAGAAACTTAGAAAATAATTTTGAAACCATCACAAAATAAATGGTACTATAACAGGACTAAAAGTAAATAATATATAATAAATAGCCACAGCAGAATCATTAGGAACACATCAGGTGGCTTCACAACAAAAATACATCACCAACACTTCAAGTACAGCACACAGTAATGCTAGCCGAAACAGGGCAACAGGGGAACCAAACATGACATTTGAACCGCGGGCAAATGTGGTGACCCTCGGCACGGAATTTGACACAGGATGCTGACACACACAGCTCAATGGAAGATTTGGGAAGACATAACGGTGGAGATTAATGGGGACACAAGTTCATTTGCGTGCACGTTTGCCCCTGGCAGGCTCCTTGCCACGTGCAGCAGCTCTTCGGCCTCGCCCACGGCCACAGTCAGATGGTGGGTCACGTGGAGCACATGCTGGGGAGGGGGTGGATCTTCTTCCCCCTCTGGCAGCAGGGAGTGATGATTGTAATGCACCAGAAACGGGTGACATTAGGACCCTATTGGTGGTAACTAGCTCCACCATAAGTTCATTATGGCAGAGGAGGAGTTCATTTTGCCGCAGGGCTTGATCAGCCAGCACCTGCAGGCTAGCAGCAATAGATTGCTGGCTGGCACTCATAGCCTGCAGGCTCGCAGCAATACTCTGCTGGCTGGTGGTCAAACCCTGCAGCACCTCCTCGGCCCTACGCACCCGCTCTGATGCCGAGTCTCCCTGCTGCACAATACTTTCAAGCACATGCCCCCACGTGGCCAATTCAGCCGCGGAAATTGCCGGCTGCTGCTGCACGGGCCTGCTACTGGGGCCAGGTGGCACAGACTCCACAACCTCCTCAAGAGATTGTTGACCAAGCGGTGGGGATGCTGTTGAACGAGAAAATACCAATTACCACACATTCCATGCAAAATTCAAAACATCTACTTATGGCCTGGCAAATAATTACCTTCAAGCGTAGAAGCCATCACTTCCGCTGGGGACTCGCTGTCTATGGTGCTCACCCCCCGGACCTCCTCCACTGCAATGCAGCACTGTGCCATCTCTTTCAGGGGGGTGAGCTTCAGCTTTGATGGCATGGGGTCAGCCCCAGAGGTGTGGCTGTGTTCCCACCGCTGGGTCAATTTCTTCTTGAGGTTGCCTTTGAAGTCGTGCCACCTGCAATCAAAGTGTACATATTAATACATGTCACTCCTCATGTTTGCTGTAGCACCCATTGCAATCTGAAACATAATACAACATGTGCCTACTGACACCAAACTTACATTATATTCATTTTGCAAAACAACCCTTAGAAGATACAACCACAGTCACCCTACAATAACTATCAATTCAATGTCATGGCAAACATGTCTGTGCCTCCAAGCAACGTGACCACCCTTTGACCAACTCCATCTAATATTTTTTTTGTTATTTATTCAATGTTATGCCAAGTTTTGTCTCCCTGTATTGTTCCTTTGTACGGCGCTGCGAAACACTTGTGGCGCCTTATAAATAAAATTATAATAATAATATTGAATGTAAACATTACTGGACTTGTACTGCTCAAATGTAACACACATGTACTTGCCTCTTCTTAACGTGCTCCGCCTCATGAACTTGTGGAGCCACCGCATTAATCTCCGCCATTATCTCCTCCTAGATCTTCCATCTCCTTGTGTGTGTCAACTTTACCGGTGGGCACTCTATCAAATCACGTGCCCGGGTCACCAGGATGTCAAGCTCCTGCGGTTCATATGCCATGTTTCTTGTGGTTGGTTCCTCTGTTGCCCGACTGCGGCCACGGGCACGACCACTGGCACCGCCACTGCCACTGGCACTGCCACGGCCACGGCCACCGGTTGCTGTACTTGAAGTGCTGGCCTGGCTACTCTGTTGGGAAGCCACCTGCTGTGTTCCCAATGATTCTGCTGATGCTGAGGATGGGCCAGCTGCTGATTGGCCTGATGTTGATGGCCCATCTGGCTGTTCTGGGTTGAGGGGGACATAGGTGGTGTTGGACTCCATGCGGGACAAGAGGTTCTGCACCACCTGTTCTTCCTCTGACTCTGAGCCAGCCATGTTTGCAACAACTGTTTGCCTTTCTAGGACAACTTTAAATACTATTTCTGTAATTGGCGTTAATCAGCTGCAACCTGCGTTCCGTACGGCCGCGTTCCGTACGGCAGCGTCAACCGTGCGGCGCATACGGCACGCCCCTTGGTGTGGATAAATATTTCTCAAAAACCTGGCAAACTCAGTAAGTCTGATTTACAGTAGTAGCTAAATGCAGATTTGAACACCAATGACCAAATAAAACTGAGGTTAAAACTGAGGTCACACATGAAATGTATATTTGAATGTACATCTGTACTGTGCACTTGTTTGGTATGTAGTACAACTGACACTACCCATTGCATATGTAAATCCAGTCCACCACTTAGCCACAAGTAATCAGTGCTAGCATCCAAATCACATGTGAAAGCACTCCAAATTCTGGCTGGATGCTAGCTACTTTTCATTCCACCTCTGTAGTATGGGCCAGTAGAAGGTAAGTGTACACATGGCAGCATGGCCTAATTTTGGGAAAAGGTCTGCCCTTATTTGCTATGTTTCTGCTGCATAGCTTTCATTATAAAATAGCTGTTTAGTACCTTGTTGAGTTAGGTGTAAGTGTCTAGTGATGCAGACTATTTCACCTGTTGCTTATACCCATGTTTGGTGAATGTTATAGATTATATATAATGTATACCAAATCATACCTCCCAACTTTTGGCTTGAAGAAATAGGGACACTCGCGCGGCGAAGCCGCGCGAGTGCCCGAAAAGGGGGCGGGGCATATGCAAATGAGGGCGTGGCTTATGCTAATTAGCCGCGACCTCTTTTTTATACGAGAATAGACGCTGTGCGCATGCGCACAGCATCTATTCTACTAGATTGGGGGGTCTCCCAACTGCCACCCCCCGCAGCGGGACAATGCCTGCCGCGGGTGGGACAGAGGGACAGGACCCGAAAATCGGGACTGTCCCTCTAAAATCGTGACAGTTGGGAGGTATGCCAAATATCACTCTGATCAACCAATGACAGCACATGATTGTTTGATTTGTGCCATTGCTAAGATGGCGGCCTATGGCAGAGCAGCCCCTTTTTCCCCTGCAGAATTAAGGACACTGGTCACCGTTATGGAGACCAGGCTGGGCCGTGCAGGGCCATTCATTACCAACCGGCAGAAACGTAATGCCTATGCGGTGGCCCGCCGGCGCATATACGCCCGTACGCAGGTGCGGCGGACCATCGCACAGCTGGAGCGGCGGTGGTCCGACTTGAGACGACGCCAGCCGGATTTGCTCCAGCAAATTAGGGCCAGCATAGCGAGATGTGAGTGTTTATACATTAAATGGCCATTTGTACATGATTGCTTACATGACCTTATTTAAGGCAATAAGGCCACCAGCCTGATCATGAGTGAAACATGGCATACACTATATGTGTGCTACTTCCTGTTTGACACCCTGTAATGGTGATAAAATATGTAATTGAGTAGGATTAATGTTTGTGATGCTTACAATGGCCCAAATGTCACAGCATACCTGCCATGTTACAGGCTGTGTTTTGTAAAAGCCACTAAAGAGCTGTTTGCCTGTACAATTATCTGTACTTATAACCTTTGCATGTATAGCTTGATAAGGCTTAATACAAATGACCCCTAATCAGCACTTATTTGTTTTTCCCCAAACACAGCACGGGATCGAGCAAGACAGGCCCGGGAGGAGCCAGAGGTGGGCCAGGAGGAGCTTGCCCAACCAAGGGCCCAGGAGGTGCCTCAGGAGGAAGGGATGGCAGAGGAGGTGGCACAGGAAGTGGAGGAGGAGGAGGAGGGGTGGGCTGTGGAGGCGCTGCCACCAGAGGAGGACGTGCCACCAGAGGAGGAGGTGCCAGCAGTGGAGGCCCCTCATGAAGAGGAAGAGGAGGAGTTTGAGGCCTGTGAGGTTGTCCAGGCGGCAGAAATTGGTATGTATACATAAGGATTAATTTTTCCTTTTGTCATCTACTATTTGCTATGTAGCACTGGTGATTCAATTGTGTTTTTCAATACTATAAAGTGATAAAACAAACTGGGTAGCAACAGACACACTTAGGGGTTAGATAGGGTGGGCAAACCATCCCTTTCATCCAGGACACAGGTTGTGGGGATGGCTTTCAGGTCGATTTTAAGTGTCAATGAACCAGTGTAGTTAATCTGTATCCTGGAAGAAAGTGATGACGTGCTCATGTAAGGGTTACATGTCCCTGCTGCAAGCGTACAATCTGTAGGCTCATATAGGTGAGTATAGTTTACAGGTGCTTAATTTGACCAAACTAGATTCAGTATGGCATAAATGGAGTATGGACAGGCGTGGCTTAGACTGGAGTAACAAGTGGTCAGTGCCCCTGGGCCCTCCTCTAGCTAACCACCCCCTGCGGTCTGCATGTATGTTTGCCACCATAATTGTTTGATGATTTGATCTTAGTAATGATTTTGTGCATGGGAGTGGGTTAGTGCTGCAGCTTCCCCTAACTGGCATTATGACAATGATTTCTGGAGCAGACCATCAGCAGGCAAGCCATGCTTGATTGCACCAATGTACTGTGCATTCCTGAGAGTTGTGTAACTCCCCTGCCAGCAGTGGCGGAACTCCCGGAGGCAATGGAGTCATCTGCCGCCGGGCGCCAGCCTTAAAGGGGGCACTGGCTCCATTGCCTCCAAATGTTCCGCTCATTAGTCTCAACACTAGTCCAGAGTCTAGTGCTGCTCGGCGGTACCTTAGTTCTATGTAGCATCATGACGCGCCCCCCTCCTCCCTGTCACCCGGTGGGCTGCCGCTGCACTCCCTCAGGCATTGCTCTCAGTGAGAGCCAGCAAACAGTGACTGCTGACGAGGAGTCGGGCCGGGGCGGGAGACTACACAGCCAGTGCGCACGGGTGCCGAGTGAGGCTGAAGCAGCCGCAGCAGCGTGATGAGGTGCCGGGAGCCGGGTAGGAGACACTGCAGCGTGTGGGGCCAGTGGAGACAGCAGCCGTCAGCAAGAAGCCGGGGGGGGGGGGGAGATGCTGTGGCTGCGGCTGCCATTGCCCGCCTGATTGACCATCGGTATCAGTATGAGAGCAGCGGGTTGATTGGGGGACAGCACATGTCTAGAGAGTGTGTGTGTGTCCCTCATGCTGGGCTCCCCTGGCAGAGGAGGAGGAGACCATCTTTGGGGACTGTTCTGCAGTCTGTCCCACAGCTTACCTCCTCCTTCCTGCCTGAACCTTAACCAGGGGTGCCACATCGGAATATGGGGCAAGGGGGCAGCTTGCCCACCCCAAATATGAGATGCACTAACAGCGCCCCCCACTGCGGCCGCATTACACATCCTTCCTACTCACAGTCTGTCACCCCACACCCGTAATTCTCACCACTTACAAATTGTCACCCCACACCTACTCCCCACCAGTCATAGTCCATCACCCCACATCCATTGTTCCTACTATGAGGGCACCGGAATATATATATATATATATATATAAAATCGGGGAGGGGGGGGGGGGGGGGGGGCACCGACATGTATCTTGCCTCCGGGCGACTGGGATGAACTTACGCCACTGCCTGCCAGGCTCCATCATATAACAGACACTGAACTTTAAACAAAGGGGGTTACAGGTAGGTGGTTTGCGCCAAAGATTGCAGCTATATGTATATCTGTGGGACACCAGTTTCCCAAGAAGCATATGTAGAAAGGAAATAGATATACACTTAGCGCTATCCTGAAGTTATACCAATTAGATACACATAGTATATAATTTTTCTGTTATTTTTGGGGCCTCAGTTCTTCTTGTGGATACTCTTTTGAGACCTTACTGACCTTAAGTCAGATCCCTATTTTCACATAAAGGTATCTTTCTTTTCGGAGTACACCTTCACTTCACGATTCCCTCTGTCCAAATATTCCCAAAGTAAAAACGTCCTACTGATTACTGACCTTAAATTAAGGCCCTATTTTCACATCAAAGGTATCTTTACTCTGCGACCCAGGTACTTCCACAATCCCTTGATTCAACCGTCCACACACCCTGTGTATTAGGCTCAACACTCACCTCTATATGAGGCCCTATGTTCACTGCAAGGTTTCTTTGTTGGAGACCACCGTACACACTGTTCTCCACGGCCAAAAAATCTCCAAATGCGGGGAATTCAGTATAAAGAATTTATTCCATCCAACATGCAAAAAACATAGTAAAAAGTTCCAAAGATTAAAAAAGTACCCGCACAGGGATGGTATGAGACCACAATTACCCTCCTCCTATATCCGGATAATGGAAGAGAGTATTACTGGATGAAAAAAAGTATATGGTCTCACCATCTGCTGTGCCTTCCTCCTCTCACCAACGCGTTTCAGGCTATTAGATACAGCCCTTTTTCAAGGTGTGAGTGAGTGTCTGTGTGGAAGGGTATTTATACCCATTCTCCACTACAGATTTTAAAAAACCAGATCTGGATCAATTAAAATCCAAAACATAAAATTCATGCATACATATTAAAAATACACACAAAATACACATTAAAAAGCAATCCTCATCGCTACCTAATACATAGATTCATCCTCTCTATTGCTACTGTGCCCGATATAACAGTATATATACAAAGTGCAACGTGCTTACAAGGTAATTATTATGCAATGGGAACGCGGAATCTCCATGTTTTGCATGGAGCCCAGTTAATTCCACTTAATTCATCCGGTGTGTATGTATTACCGGAAGCGCGCACTCGCATTTCCGGTCCACCGCGTTCTTCTATTCCCACTGCTACGCTTTCCAGGTGGCTTGGTTCCTACGCACTGCAGCTTATCCCGGAAGTGGGTGTGTGGTGTTACATCACATCCTCCTTATGGAACGCAAACCAGGATCCCTTCTCCGCGTATATTCTTTATTGTTAGCGGCCATTTTCCCTGGGTTTTGTTTCATTAAGGCAAGCACGATTTGGCATAAATTCAATCTTGTGGGCGCCATATTGGAGTCTGAATCTCGCTCCATAGACATACAAAAACAACATATAAAAAAGGGGGTTAATACGTGGAATAATTACTCCCTATATTAAAGAGACATATATTATTAGTGTGGAACTTCATAATCCCCAATACTATTACAAAAAGCATTTCAATTCAAAACCTACGTTGAGCCCCAATGGCTCAATAGTTTTATGTGCATAGATTTTTTTCATTTCCATGCATGACAGTCTTTTTTCTTTATCATTTACTCTCCAATTATCCTTTATAATATTAATGCCACAAAAAGATATAATGTGGCTGGGATCTTTGTTGTGTATATTTTTGAAATGTGTAGAAACATTGTGGGTCTCAATCCCCTTCCTTATGTTCCTTACGTGTTCTGCCATACGTGCTTTCAGCATTCTAATAGTTTTTCCTATATATTGCTTATGGCAGGCACATTCAATTATGTATACACAAAATTTGCTGCTGCACGTAATAAAATCCTCTATAGTATGCCATTCTCCTGTTTGTGTACATTTGTATTGATTCATAACAGCACCCTCACCCTTACACACCCTGCACATAGAGCAGGTCCCGCACCTATAGAAACCTTTTGATTTGATGTAATTAAAAGGTGTGGGTGTGTTTATTGCGCTTGATACAACAAGATTTTTTAAATTGTTCGCCTTTCTATAAATGAAAAGCGGGTGTTCATTGATGTGCTGTTTTAGCAAAGGGTCACTTTTCAACAGCCCCCAATGTTTTTTAATAATTTTTTCTATTTGTTTTGACTGACTAGTGAACCTTGTGATAAAGGTGACCCCTCTCTGTTCTTTAGCAGGTTCCAGCACTGTAGGTACATCCCCACTGTATTTTTGTACCGATGTTTGTCCCTTTAATCTAGCTTTTTGGATTATCTTTTGTTCATATCCTTTGCTTTTGAATTGATTTTCCAATTTTTCTGCATGGATCTCGTATACCTCGAGATCTGTGCAGTTTCTGCCAATTCTTTGAAACTGGCTGCTCGGTATACTACGCAGCCAGTTAATATGATGATTACTAGTATAATTAATAAAAGAATTGCAGTCAGTAAGTTTTTCGTAGTTTCTGGTCTTAATAGTACAATCTTCTATATATATATGAAGATCCAGAAAATTTACGTGAGTTTGACTGATTTCAAAAGTAAGGTTAATATTTATGTTATTGTTATTTAATTCTTTGCAAAAATCATCAAGGGAGGCACTATCACCCTTCCACACAAACAAAATGTCGTCTATGTATCTGCTCCAGGACACTAGGCTGGCACCATGCCGCATGTTGTTAAATACGCTTAGCTCTTCCCATCGTGCCATGAACAGGTTCGCATAGCTTGGTGCCAGCCTAGTGCCCATAGCAGTCCCGGTCAGCTGGAGGTAAAAATCATCATTAAACCAAAAATAATTATTATTTAAAATCAAGGCTATTCCTTCGAGGATGAAATTCTTCTTATCTATAGGTGTATTTTCTTTATCCAGAAAGTAAGCAATAGCATTGAGTCCTACAGTATGGTCAATAATAGTGTACAAAGATGTTACGTCTGAAGTGACCAATGTGCAGTCCTCTTCCCACTGTATGGTCTTTAAGAGATTTAACGTCGCCATAGTGTCTTTCAAATAAGATGTGGTTTTTTGAACCAAAGGCTGTAATAAAGTATCAAGATAGTGGGAAAGGTTGGACAAAACGGAATTGGTCCCGGCAACAATCGGGCGACCCGGTGGGTTATTCATATTTTTGTGTATTTTAGGTAAAATATATAGCACCGGGATCGATGGAGTTTCGATCATAATGTACTCCTTTACCTTTTCCTCTAATACACCTTTTAATGTGTACAAATTTAAAAACACCTCTAGTTTTTTGCTTATAGTAGCCGTTGGATTTCCCCTAAGCTTTTTATAGGTTTTTAAGTCCGCCAGTTGCCTGTAAATCTCCTTATTATAATCCTCCGTGTTCAGGACTACCACACTTCCACCCTTGTCCGCGGGCTTTATAATAATTGCCTCATTATCTTTAAGGGTTTTTATGGCATTTTTTTGGCCTTTTGTTAGATTTGGATTTTTATTAGGTTTGATCTGGATCCTATCAAGGTCTTCCCTAACTAATTTCTCAAATGTCTCTACCAGACAACCTTTTTTATGTGTGGGATTAAACGTAGATTTTTTTCTAAATACAGATATTGATTCTACCTGACTATTACTTATAGTGTTGAGGTCTCCTTCTGTTTGATCTTTTTCTGCAAAAAAACGTTTAAGTGACAGTTTCCTCACGAATTTTTGGAGGTCAACAAACACTTCAAATTTATCCACCCTATTTGAGGGGGCAAACTTTAAACCCTTTTCCAGAAGGGTAGTTTCATCTTGGGTTAAGGTGTAACTACTGAGATTAACTATTTTCGTTTTATGTTCATCAATTTGGGTAGTATCATTGGGTGGGATAACCCTATTTTCATCCATAATTGATTTTCTGGGTTTTTTTCTCTTGGGTCGATTTAGGCCCTTACCTCTCTTTCCCCGAGCCCTCTTTTTTATGGTTATCTGTGTCTCGGGGTTATTGGTCTCTCCCCTAAAAAATGCTCCTCATCTCTTAGTTCCTCAAACCTATTTGGGGTTTCCCATGATGGTCTCTCCTCTCTCCAATTCTCCTTTTGTCTATAGTTAGTCCGTCTCCACCTTTTTTCCTTGGGTCTCTCCCATCTTTCTACTTCTCTTTTTTCTTCATACCATCTGTCCTTATTATTTTTGTGGTTATTTCTAAAAGATGGCTCTGCATTATTTTCATATCTCACAGGGGGATTCCTTATTGGGTAGTTTTTTCTAAGGGTATATCTATTGGGATATTTGGGGGTTTCTTTTTCCTTCTCTTTTATCTCTTCAATTCCATCCCTATTAGCGAAACGTTTCTGTTTGTTGGTAATGCAATATTGGTTACCCTTTTTATAGTCATTTTTATCCCTCCAGAACTTTTTTTTCTTTTTTACCATTAGTTCTTTCTCATTTTTTTCTATTTTATACGTTACTGCCTCTTCCAACTCTTTATACTCTTTAGACTTTGAATATGGCTCAATCAAAGATTTATATATTAGGATATCCTCCTCAAGCCTATGTAGTTCCTCATTTTTCTGATCAATGATCAGCTGCATAAGCTTAATTGAGCAGTCATCTAGAGTTTGAAACCATCTCTCCATAAATTCCTTGGATTCACATCCAAAGGAAGGGATTTTCTCAAGTCTCAATCCGCGCGGGACTATTTTCTCTTTACAGTAGGTTTCCAGTGTGGTCAATTCCCACCAGATCTTTCCCTCACGGATTAAGGCTTTTTCCAATTTTAGCATGGCTGTATCGAGATCTTCATCTAGGGTTATTATTTCACCCTCATTATTTTCTTTTTGAAAGGTTTCTTTCGCATATGTACTGCGACGACCTCTATGAGCAAACATTTGCTCATAGAGGTCGTCGCAGTACATATGCGAAAGAAACTCTAGATGACTGCTCAATTAAGCTTATGCAGCTGATCATTGATCAGAAAAATGAGGAACTACATAGGCTTGAGGAGGATATCCTAATATATAAATCTTTGATTGAGCCATATTCAAAGTCTAAAGAGTATAAAGAGTTGGAAGAGGCAGTAACGTATAAAATAGAAAAAAATGAGAAAGAACTAATGGTAAAAAAGAAAAAAAAGTTCTGGAGGGATAAAAATGACTATAAAAAGGGTAACCAATATTGCATTACCAACAAACAGAAACGTTTCGCTAATAGGGATGGAATTGAAGAGATAAAAGAGAAGGAAAAAGAAACCCCCAAATATCCCAATAGATATACCCTTAGAAAAAACTACCCAATAAGGAATCCCCCTGTGAGATATGAAAATAATGCAGAGCCATCTTTTAGAAATAACCACAAAAATAATAAGGACAGATGGTATGAAGAAAAAAGAGAAGTAGAAAGATGGGAGAGACCCAAGGAAAAAAGGTGGAGACGGACTAACTATAGACAAAAGGAGAATTGGAGAGAGGAGAGACCATCATGGGAAACCCCAAATAGGTTTGAGGAACTAAGAGATGAGGAGCATTTTTTAGGGGAGAGACCAATAACCCCGAGACACAGATAACCATAAAAAAGAGGGCTCGGGGAAAGAGAGGTAAGGGCCTAAATCGACCCAAGAGAAAAAAACCCAGAAAATCAATTATGGATGAAAATAGGGTTATCCCACCCAATGATACTACCCAAATTGATGAACATAAAACGAAAATAGTTAATCTCAGTAGTTACACCTTAACCCAAGATGAAACTACCCTTCTGGAAAAGGGTTTAAAGTTTGCCCCCTCAAATAGGGTGGATAAATTTGAAGTGTTTGTTGACCTCCAAAAATTCGTGAGGAAACTGTCACTTAAACGTTTTTTTGCAGAAAAAGATCAAACAGAAGGAGACCTCAACACTATAAGTAATAGTCAGGTAGAATCAATATCTGTATTTAGAAAAAAATCTACGTTTAATCCCACACATAAAAAAGGTTGTCTGGTAGAGACATTTGAGAAATTAGTTAGGGAAGACCTTGATAGGATCCAGATCAAACCTAATAAAAATCCAAATCTAACAAAAGGCCAAAAAAATGCCATAAAAACCCTTAAAGATAATGAGGCAATTATTATAAAGCCCGCGGACAAGGGTGGAAGTGTGGTAGTCCTGAACACGGAGGATTATAATAAGGAGATTTACAGGCAACTGGCGGACTTAAAAACCTATAAAAAGCTTAGGGGAAATCCAACGGCTACTATAAGCAAAAAACTAGAGGTGTTTTTAAATTTGTACACATTAAAAGGTGTATTAGAGGAAAAGGTAAAGGAGTACATTATGATCGAAACTCCATCGATCCCGGTGCTATATATTTTACCTAAAATACACAAAAATATGAATAACCCACCGGGTCGCCCGATTGTTGCCGGGACCAATTCCGTTTTGTCCAACCTTTCCCACTATCTTGATACTTTATTACAGCCTTTGGTTCAAAAAACCACATCTTATTTGAAAGACACTATGGCGACGTTAAATCTCTTAAAGACCATACAGTGGGAAGAGGACTGCACATTGGTCACTTCAGACGTAACATCTTTGTACACTATTATTGACCATACTGTAGGACTCAATGCTATTGCTTACTTTCTGGATAAAGAAAATACACCTATAGATAAGAAGAATTTCATCCTCGAAGGAATAGCCTTGATTTTAAATAATAATTATTTTTGGTTTAATGATGATTTTTACCTCCAGCTGACCGGGACTGCTATGGGCACTAGGCTGGCACCAAGCTATGCGAACCTGTTCATGGCACGATGGGAAGAGCTAAGCGTATTTAACAACATGCGGCATGGTGCCAGCCTAGTGTCCTGGAGCAGATACATAGACGACATTTTGTTTGTGTGGAAGGGTGATAGTGCCTCCCTTGATGATTTTTGCAAAGAATTAAATAACAATAACATAAATATTAACCTTACTTTTGAAATCAGTCAAACTCACGTAAATTTTCTGGATCTTCATATATATATAGAAGATTGTACTATTAAGACCAGAAACTACGAAAAACTTACTGACTGCAATTCTTTTATTAATTATACTAGTAATCATCATATTAACTGGCTGCGTAGTATACCGAGCAGCCAGTTTCAAAGAATTGGCAGAAACTGCACAGATCTCGAGGTATACGAGATCCATGCAGAAAAATTGGAAAATCAATTCAAAAGCAAAGGATATGAACAAAAGATAATCCAAAAAGCTAGATTAAAGGGACAAACATCGGTACAAAAATACAGTGGGGATGTACCTACAGTGCTGGAACCTGCTAAAGAACAGAGAGGGGTCACCTTTATCACAAGGTTCACTAGTCAGTCAAAACAAATAGAAAAAATTATTAAAAAACATTGGGGGCTGTTGAAAAGTGACCCTTTGCTAAAACAGCACATCAATGAACACCCGCTTTTCATTTATAGAAAGGCGAACAATTTAAAAAATCTTGTTGTATCAAGCGCAATAAACACACCCACACCTTTTAATTACATCAAATCAAAAGGTTTCTATAGGTGCGGGACCTGCTCTATGTGCAGGGTGTGTAAGGGTGAGGGTGCTGTTATGAATCAATACAAATGTACACAAACAGGAGAATGGCATACTATAGAGGATTTTATTACGTGCAGCAGCAAATTTTGTGTATACATAATTGAATGTGCCTGCCATAAGCAATATATAGGAAAAACTATTAGAATGCTGAAAGCACGTATGGCAGAACACGTAAGGAACATAAGGAAGGGGATTGAGACCCACAATGTTTCTACACATTTCAAAAATATACACAACAAAGATCCCAGCCACATTATATCTTTTTGTGGCATTAATATTATAAAGGATAATTGGAGAGTAAATGATAAAGAAAAAAGACTGTCATGCATGGAAATGAAAAAAATCTATGCACATAAAACTATTGAGCCATTGGGGCTCAACGTAGGTTTTGAATTGAAATGCTTTTTGTAATAGTATTGGGGATTATGAAGTTCCACACTAATAATATATGTCTCTTTAATATAGGGAGTAATTATTCCACGTATTAACCCCCTTTTTTATATGTTGTTTTTGTATGTCTATGGAGCGAGATTCAGACTCCAATATGGCGCCCACAAGATTGAATTTATGCCAAATCGTGCTTGCCTTAATGAAACAAAACCCAGGGAAAATGGCCGCTAACAATAAAGAATATACGCGGAGAAGGGATCCTGGTTTGCGTTCCATAAGGAGGATGTGATGTAACACCACACACCCACTTCCGGGATAAGCTGCAGTGCGTAGGAACCAAGCCACCTGGAAAGCGTAGCAGTGGGAATAGAAGAACGCGGTGGACCGGAAATGCGAGTGCGCGCTTCCGGTAATACATACACACCGGATGAATTAAGTGGAATTAACTGGGCTCCATGCAAAACATGGAGATTCCGCGTTCCCATTGCATAATAATTACCTTGTAAGCACGTTGCACTTTGTATATATACTGTTATATCGGGCACAGTAGCAATAGAGAGGATGAATCTATGTATTAGGTAGCGATGAGGATTGCTTTTTAATGTGTATTTTGTGTGTATTTTTAATATGTATGCATGAATTTTATGTTTTGGATTTTAATTGATCCAGATCTGGTTTTTTAAAATCTGTAGTGGAGAATGGGTATAAATACCCTTCCACACAGACACTCACTCACACCTTGAAAAAGGGCTGTATCTAATAGCCTGAAACGCGTTGGTGAGAGGAGGAAGGCACAGCAGATGGTGAGACCATATACTTTTTTTCATCCAGTAATACTCTCTTCCATTATCCGGATATAGGAGGAGGGTAATTGTGGTCTCATACCATCCCTGTGCGGGTACTTTTTTAATCTTTGGAACTTTTTACTATGTTTTTTGCATGTTGGATGGAATAAATTCTTTATACTGAATTCCCCGCATTTGGAGATTTTTTGGCCGTGGAGAACAGTGTGTACGGTGGTCTCCAACAAAGAAACCTTGCAGTGAACATAGGGCCTCATATAGAGGTGAGTGTTGAGCCTAATACACAGGGTGTGTGGACGGTTGAATCAAGGGATTGTGGAAGTACCTGGGTCGCAGAGTAAAGATACCTTTGATGTGAAAATAGGGCCTTAATTTAAGGTCAGTAATCAGTAGGACGTTTTTACTTTGGGAATATTTGGACAGAGGGAATCGTGAAGTGAAGGTGTACTCCGAAAAGAAAGATACCTTTATGTGAAAATAGGGATCTGACTTAAGGTCAGTAAGGTCTCAAAAGAGTATCCACAAGAAGAACTGAGGCCCCAAAAATAACAGAAAAATTATATACTATGTGTATCTAATTGGTATAACTTCAGGATAGCGCTAAGTGTATATCTATTTCCTTTCTACAGACACTGAACTTTGTTAGCAGAATTGTGATTGGTGCAGCGCGTGACATGCTTCTCAGAGCTTAGTCATGGGTGGGTTTGGATTGAGAAGGAGCAGTATGACTGTGAGGTGTTCTACAGAGTAAAGGGTATAGGGCAAAAATCAGGCTTTCCATGTAGTATGTATGCATGTATGTATAGGTGTATGTGTCATATATATAGTTATATATGTGTCTATATATATATAGATATATGTATATATATCTATATATATACATATACACACACACCTGTCACGGTGCATGTTTAAAATGTAGGTATGACTATGTTAAATGTATGCATGAATATCATTATTTATTTTTTTATTTGTATTTCCTCCACAGATGAGCCTGCCCAAGCAGAGGAGGGTCGCCGTGGGGCCCTCCTAAGAATTAGAGCCCACATGCGGCACATTTTGGACGAAATGGACCGGCTCATTGATAAGGAAAATTAATTTCTTACACATTTATTTTTTCGTGTTTATTATAATAAATAGTTATTTAAAGTTCAAAGTTGTCAGTGTTTTTTTCTAACATGCTAAAGTATATGTGTCACTTGTTTAAAATCTTTTAAATAAGCAAAATGTAAATAGTGTATATAGATGTATGTTAGGGTCACATGCTGTAAGGGTTAATGTGTGTCATGAATGTAGTAGGAATGTGGGTCAGTATAGATGAGCATTTAATTGATTGAAATTGATAACAATCCCTTTTTCATGAGGTTGCCTAATTGCCTAAGTGGGTCATGTGATCGCTGTGTGTACTCAGTAAAAAAGTGTGGGATTGAGCGTAAATACTCCGCATCGGGGCGTACGGACAGCTTCCCGTACGTTCTGACGCGGTAAGACCGTGCTTGTGCGGGAAGACCGTGCAAGAATCTGTACGTTTCCACCGCACACGCACGGTTTGTATGTCGTCCGTACACACGCCCTGTTCTTAAAGAGTGAGTCCGTCCGAATGCGGAGGACACGTGGGCGTTTCTACGGACGTTGGCCGTACGCCACCGCACAGCGTGGCGTGCGGACCGCACCGTAAGAATTGGGGAAAGTACGCACCGACCAGAATAAGGGCCTTTGTTTGTGAAGCTTCTTCCACTGGGTGTGTGCAGCAAGTCAGAGATTCGATTCAGAAACACTGGCATATATTATTAACAGATGAGGACCTGGCCTCTAAATTGAATCCGAAACCTGACATGAGCTGGCGAAGAGCATCTAATCTTAAGGACAACCTGGTCCGCAGCCACTATGTGGCAAAACGTGCCACACAGCCTACAACAGTTGCAGCTGTAAAGCATGCAAGCACATTACCAACACCCAGATAATCAGAGAGAACTATATTATATATAAGAATTGTTATTAGGCAAACGTTACCCGAAAACATTTTCGCTCTTGTTGCAATTTTTTCTAGGAATTGACCTAATTATCGGCAGTAGTTCGTCATTTATGTTGAACTCCAATAAACGTATAAACGGTGTGTCGACATAAATATACTTAAAAATTTATTTTAGAAAAAAGCTTCATATTAAAAGTTACGTTTTAGGTACTTGTTTCCTAGCACGGCCACAATCGCGTTGAAAAAAGTAAAAATCGCGTCGGTCGCGTCGTATGCGGCTAAAAAAGGCTTAAATGGTCCAGACGCGATGCCCCAGATTTCCCATAGGGAACAATGTTAAATGCCTCAATTTCACCAAATCATCATAGGGAACAATGGTAAATGGGCCAGAAAGCCCCCAAAACACCCCAGAACAGTGAAATGTCCCCCCAAAAGTAGTTTACACCACCCCACGATCAACGCGAAACCGAAGCGTGGCGAGCGCAGCGAGCCCGCGAGGGGCGGCCGTACGCGTCTTCCGACCTTTTCATACCCCCACTATCCACGTCGGCGTGGAGTTGAGAATAGAATAGTGTGGCGAGCGCAGCGAGCGGACGCGGATACCTTCACAGGTAAACGCGTCCCTTCGCGGGCTTCACAGGTATCCGCGTCCGCTCGCCACACTATTCTATTCTCAACTCCACGCCGACGTGGATAGTGGGGGTATGAAAAGGTCGTAGGACGCGTACCGCCGCCCCGCGCGGGCTCGCTGCGCTCGCCACGCTTCGGGTTCGCGTTGATCGTGGGGTGTCGTAAAATACTTTTGGGGGGACATTTCACTGTTCAGGGGTGTTTTTGGGTTTTTTCTGGCCCATTTACCATTGTTCCCTATGATGATTTGGGTAAATTGACCCATTTAACATTGTTTCCTATGGGAAATCGGGGGCATCGCGGCTAAATTGAGGCATTTAACATTGTTCCCTATGGGGAAATCGCGGGCATCGCGTCGCGACCATTGCACCCAATTTTTTAGTGCATGCGATGGCCGCGATTTTTCCTCAACACAAGTACCACGTTTTATCTTTACGCCATCCGTACACCCATTACACTTCATTATACTATATCAAGCGTGCCCCAAAAACCTTTTTGGTTCTTCTTCAGTCTCTTCTTATAGACTACACCCCTTTTCAGTAGATACACTGAACTCTATTTGGGAGCACCACCAACCAGCAATTGCCAGTCAGGGTTTTCCCCGTATGGCCTTTTTCTCATGTTGGTTCATAATAATTATTACCGTTTAATTTGCAGCCATTAATTGTTTCTAAAGCCTGTGCCAACCCACCCCCTATCTCAATCTAAGTGTGCAGCAAGTCCGCAATGTCCCTTAAAATGCGTGATGTGGCTGCAGCTCTAGTATCATATAACATTGCTATTGTTATCATAATTTAAGCCACTGGCTCAAAGAGTAGGGGGTTTCCCGGCAACCAGAAACCCCTCTTGCGAAAATAAATGAAATACTATATATACAGTATAATATTATTAGAAATAAAAATGAGTAACTTGTGTAGTAACTAACATGTGACTCATTCCTAGTATTTAATCACTGGAGGCTACTTATGACTTACTCAAATAATACTTAATACGGGCAGGGCACTTATCTTGCTTGGAGAGTTCTTTTCATTCCTTCTTTGATCTCAGACTATTGCATCATATAATTAATGAAGTAGCAGTTATAGAGCGCGCTCTCCTATTCATTCTGTCAGCTCTCTGGCATGGTTACATTATACCCTGCTCAGTCTGTCCTACATTACCAAAACATGGCATTATTACTGCATGGATGCATACAGTACATACTACCATGTTGACGGCAGCAGCACTGGGGTACAGGGTCCTCAAAAACGCATTTCGCCGTGCTCAGGGCATCTTTTTCAATTGAAAAAGCCTCCCTGAGCACGGCGAAACGCGTTTTTGACGACCCTGTACCCCCTGAAGCTGAGGACCAGAGAGATATGCAAGCCACAATCTGACTTTGCAATTTCAACCTCTCAACTTGTCAGCTACCACGGTTCCGACAGCACAGGCGGAGTACTGATGGAGTGGTAACACAGCTCAGCCCCGCAATCATCCCTGAGTTTGGAGAGGACGCAGCCGCTGTGACCAGCGTATTCCAGCTCGCTAACTAGTAATCCAGCGTGAGAAGGACAGGCGCTGTAAGGTGCCAGCAAGATTCCGTGTACACGCAGAGGTCGCCCCGCTGGACATTACCAATTACCAACCATTACCAATGGTGACGGACTGACATTACCTGCGGACAGTCAGAGAGTACTGCATTTGTGCACACCTCCATCCCCCCATATTCTGGACCCCACTTACAAACGGAGTGCCACACTTGCCCCACCAGTTTCCATAGGGGTGCACAGGTGGATATATAATAATCTACACTCAGAAAATCTCACTGCGAGTTTCAAACCATCTCCCGGCTAATTGATGGGACACTTATCCTGCAGCAGGGATTGACAGCAAGTTGCTGTGTTATCTGTGAAACAACTTTTTGAAATTTTTTGCATTCCTGGGACCAGTACTGGTAATTATGAACATTTAATTCAAGCGGTTATCAATTTGGTAACAATTGTATCCCCAGTTTTTAGTTTGCGTGCATGCAATTAATTGATTTTATTGTGATATATTATTTGTTATTAAATTGTATTTTTGTGTGTACATACGGCGCCTAGTGTTTTTTTCCTTTGTTTTTGTGAAAATCATGCCAACCGGCATCTACAGTAGCTGCAGATCCATTCGCAACGGACTCGCCAACGAATGATTTTCCCAGTGTGCACAGTCTGAAAATGCATGGTCTAAAAATGCATCACTATCGCCCCTGTTTTGCCGCTGTGGGGGCATGTCCAGCGGCCCTGTGAGCTGCTGGCCATGCCCCCAGCCCCTCTGCCTGCAGGAATAGATGCTGTGCTCATGCGCACTGCGTCTATTCAACGCAGGTGGTAGAGAGGACTCCCAACTGCCCCCCGCCACGAGACACCGCCGCCCCGGGCAGGATGCGTGAACATCCCCAAAAAACAGGACATTCCAGTGGAAATCAGGACAGTTTGGTATGCTCTATACTGGCACACGGGTATGGATCGTTTTATCGACCATACTTAGGTCGACAGTCATTAGGGTCGACACCGTTGGGTCGACAGATGTCTGGGTTGACATAGGTCAAGGTCGACAGGTGTCTAGGTCGACATAGGACAAGGTTGACATGGGTTTAGGTCGACATAGCGGTAGATCGACATGGGTTGTGTTGACTGGTCGGAAGATCGACATGGGTTTTTTAACTTTTTTTTTTTACCCGAATGTTGACACAGTCGACATGGACACAGTTGGAAGGCAACCGCAGCCCCTCGCATCGCTCGCGATGCTTTGGGCACAGTGCCTCGCTGCGTTCGGAACACTATTTTATTCTCCCGCCACGCCCTAGTGGATGGTAGGGCATGAAATAGTGCCTGTCGGCACATGTCGGCTCAAAAAACAGTAAAAACAAAACCATGTCGACCTTCCGACCCGTCAACACAACCCATGTCGACCTAACAATATGTCAACCTAATAACATGTCGACCATTTCCTATGTCGACCTGTCGACCTTGACCTATGTCGACCCAGACACCTGTCGACCTTCCCACCTGTCGACCCAACGATGTCGACCTAATGACTGTCGAAGTGTGGTCGATAATTCGGCCGTATACCCTGGCTCTGTGAGCTAGTGGCCATATCCACAGCCCCTCTGCCTGCAGGAATAGATGCTGTGCTCATGTTCACATCATCTATTCTACTCACCACCACCACGCTGCGAGACACCACGGGCAAAACGTGGGAATGTCCCCAAAAAAACGGGACGTGGAAATTGGGACAGTTGGGAGGTATGTTCTACACTACTGTACTTTGCTGTCCTGCTTACAAGTCACTCTATATGGTGTATTTTTTGCCTCATTTTAAAGTCCCTATTCTATTCTATTCTATCACAATGAAGACATTACATCCAATTGTGCAGAAATGTAAATATCATTTTGTGGACATGGATGTTGAGATTCCGTATATAAATGTAATGTACATATTCCCAATAGGAGGTAGCCGTATTTCTGTAAAGGAATCAGTCGGTGAATGCTGAGCTAATATTTACATGGAGGGTAGATAAGAAAATAAATGTTGACTGTTTCCTCTGGTTATATATACATTTAAAAAGGAATTAGAGAGAGGTCATTCCTATGCTGATAACAGGATGAGCATAATAATAACAACTAGTATAATGCAGGATTAAAAGGGTGATATACTCTAAAAGATCTGGAACTTGGAATGTCCACCCTGACCATACCTACAAGATATATAAACCCAAACAGTTATTGTCCAATTACAGCGCACACCTGACCACCATCCATCTGAATTTTCAGATAAAATGAATTTGTCTAGTCAAACTTTAATTATTGTTGGTGATCTGTATTGGTCACTAGAGGGGTACACATGTTCCAACTTTCATTCATTTTGGTTAAAATTGGCAAAATCCTCAATGCATACTTGCCTACCGTAATGGTCTCTCTGTAGCTTTTCAAGTGGCCGGGCTTGTGACCATTAAGCCCTGCCTCCCATTGAGCCTGCTCCAATTCCCATGTCCCGTGTCTCTTTGGAGAGGGGGTGGTACTAAATGATGTGATTTGCATTATTTTAGCCCCGCCCCCTCCGCATAGAACCACAAATGCTGAAATGTGACTGGCAGAGGGAGCACGGTGCGAGGGCCCCACTAAATGCGGGTGGGGGCAAGAAGGGGGACCCAATTTTTGTCCATTGGTAAGTATGCCCAATGGCCTTTGCTTTGCTGGTTTTTACCTGAGTTCACCCTATCTAACTTGGATTTTCAAGTGAACAATGTGTCAACTTATTGGATACATTGTTTGCAATGTTTTATTAACATTTTGTATCATTAATTCTATTTGTATTCTAACTAAAAAGAAACTGGAATTGTTTCAACTGATTGTTTAGCTAATTGATTAATAAATTAATTGCATAACTATAAATAAAGTCTCCTCAAGAGCAAAGTTACTTGTCTTGAAAAAGTTCCCAGACTACTACGGGGACGAAACGCGTCATCACTCTATGCGGATTGGAAACCCATTCAGCAAAACTTCCAGCCTGACTCACAGCTGAAGTGCAGCTCACCCCACGCTGCCGGCAACTACAGGCGGACTACACCGGCTTGCTGCCGAGACGGGTGAACGCCAGGTCTGTAAGGTACACCACCTCCCCAAGAAACATCTGGGATATTTGCCGGGACCTCACGTAAATTAGCACGGAGAGGGTGCTACTTCAAAAAGGGTGAGCATAGTACACAAAACCTGTGACTGCAAAAATACCTTCCTGTGCTATAATTATTATAAACACCGGTAAGCTTACATATACTTTTCCATACTGTCCCATATTTTTTTGTGCACAAATTGGACTTTCCATACTGGTACCATTAAATCATCATTATGGCCCTTATTCTGAATGGTGCGGATATTCCCGCATTCTTACGGAGCGGTCCGCACGCCACGGTGTTCTGCCGCGTGCGGCCATCGTCCGTAGAAACGCCCACGTGTCCTCCGCATTCGGACGGACTCACTCTTTAAGAACAGGGCGTGTTTACGGACGACATACAAACCATGCGTGTGCGGGAGAAACACTCAGATTCTGCACGGTATTACAGAGTATTACAGAGTATGCTCGGGAATACCGCATCCGAACGGGAGCCAAGCGGTGCTACCGCCCGTAAGCGGAGTATTTACGCCAAACAACCCACTATTATGTATATTCTGCAATATGTGGGGGATTAGTAAGGTTTCCTTGAAGCAGCAATGGTTTCAATTAAAGCACCGACAAGCGGCCTATTAGTGAGTAATGAGTAAAGGAGTCGATTCTATTGGGTTCAGGTGTTAATGCTTGTAGTCATTAGGCGGTACGTTCGCCTACCGCATGAACGAGTGGTGTCCGCAAAGCAATAGTACACTTGTGGACACCGCACATTTCTGCCCTTTTTGATCGCGTGCATTCGGAGTGCTATCCGAATGTACGCCCCCCAACATAAGTGTACTCCCCCGTGTCCGCCCATGTTTCCGCCCCGTTTTGCCCACTTTGAAACTACGCCCATGTGTCATTCCGCATGACGCCCATAATACGCCCATATTTCCCGACTGATTGCGGGGAACAGTTTTGGACGGGATTTGGCCGAACAGGTACGGAGTCAAGGCGTGGCACATGCGCGTTGCGTTCTCCACGCATGCGCAGACGCCGTAAAGACGCGATCCGAAAGTATGCGGTAAAGTACGCGTCAATCAGAATAAGGGCCTATATGCATATTACTGCAAACTCCTATTCATCAACTAAAGATTGCTGAACTTTTTAAATTTATCACAACTCATAAAATTGGGATTCCAATTCAGCATTGATTTGTTATATATTTGATTTTAATTATTTTTTATAAATTGTTTAAATTGTGTATTTATATATTTATTTTTATATAAAGTTTATAACAGCAACAGTGTGTCAATCATTCAATTTCTCCAGCCAAATATACTGTGTTTCTAGTAATATTACTCAGCAGCGCAAATTCACTTCAACTCCCTCCATTTACATGAAAATGCTTCAATGACTGACAATAACATTATTCTTAAATAAAGCCAAAGTCCTATATAATAAAATGCTAACGCTGCTCCTAGGGGGAATTCAAGTGTTTTGCGCTCCAAAAGCCACTAGATGGTGCTCCAACATGGCAAGTGAAGTTTTGCTCTGTTTGGGCGTGCACCGCCGCTGGTGCTGACATTACCGTTATATTGCTGGTCACCTAGTTTGACAATATTGCTACAGATTGTCATTTCCTGGAAACGGAAAAGCCAGGAATATCCAATGACTCTGAGGGCCAGTGACTTGGTATGCAGTCATTAGATCTACGGTGTCTAGGTCAACAGTCAAAAGGTAGAAAACTATTGGTCGACAGTCAAAAGGCCGACATGGTCAAAAGGTCGACAGTCTAAAAAGGCCAACGTGGTCAAAATGTCGACATGATAAAGGTCTACATAAAAAAGGTGGACATGAGGTTTAAATTTTTTTTTTGAGCCAACATGTGTCGACAGGCTGTATTTCATACCCTACCATCAACTACAGCGTGGTGGGAGAATATAATAGTGTGCAGAGGGCAGCGAGCCATGCAAGGGGACGTGGTACACTTAGACGGTGTCCATACTGATCTATGTCGACATCGACACCAAAAAACATGAAAAACTCATGTTGACCTTTTCCATGTCAACCTTTTGACAATGTCGACCTTATCATTGTCGACATTTTGACCCTGCCAACCTTTTGGCTGTCGACCTTTTGACCCAGTCAACCTTTTCACTGTCGACCAATAGTGATAATTATAATTTTTATGTTGTTATGTTTAGCATTACTGTCTCACAGCAGAGGTCATGGGTTCAATTCCCACTATAGTTCTAGCTGTGTGGAGTTTGTATATTCTCTCCTGTGTGGGTTTCCTTTGGGTACTCTGGTTTCCTCCCACAATCCAAAACATATACTGGTTAGTTCACAGGTTCTCAAACTCAGTCCTCAGGACCCCACACAGTGTTTTGCAGGTCTCCTCACAGAAGTTAAATAATTAGCTCCACCTTTGGACCTTTTCAAATGTGTCAGTGAGTAATGAATGCACCTGTGCACCTGCCGGGTGACCTGGAAAATAATCATAAGACAACTAGAACAAAAAGTCAGCACATACTGTAGCACCACCTAGTGGATATTTTGGTTAATTACACAGATGAAAGTGAATAAACTCGCTTCTCTGATTTTCATGGTTTCTGGATGTCTGACAGAGAATGTCTTTGTCAACACAAGCAAAAGGTTGCCGCATGGAAAGGTTGAGGTTTTTCACATTTTTGTTTACATATGTTTACTTTTTCATACTTATTTATACATGTGCATACCTCCCAACTGTCCAGATTACAGCGGGACAGTCCTGCTAATTAGAGACTGTCCCGCTGTCCTTCCCATTGGTCGCAGTGTCCCGTAGGGCGATGTGTAGGGAGGAGCTGGAGATCACTGAGATGCCTTGCGCATGGGGGGGATGGAGCCGGGGGCTGCCCAGCTGCTAGGGGAGCATTAGGCACACCCCCAAAGTGATGACATTTAGGGCTACTTGGCTTGTAGTCCCGCCCCCTTCATGGGAGGTTCAGATTTAAAATATTCAAAAGTTGGGAGGTATGCACATGTCTGCAGCTACCAACAAGGATTTGTATAGAAATGTCCTAATAAAATGGCCACCGCCATTGAGAAGACAAAAGATGCCATGTATGAACTAATACATAGGAACGCCTACAGATGGGAATGTGGACCCTTCAGCTGAGACGCTGCTGAAGTCTGCTGCTATGTGTACAACCAGGCCCTTGTCAGGGGCGCCTGTTCTCTTGACTGTTTCTGTCTCCTGCTGTGACTTCTGTCTTCTGATGCGGTGGTGTAACGCAGAGGTTCTCAACCTGAGCGGTAGTGCCCGCTGGCGGGCGTTCTTGATTTTCAGGGCCCGGGCAGTGAAACGAAAGGGGGCGGTGAGGGGGCAGTGGGCGTTTTACGGGACTTTACAAATATTTTACCCTCTTGACAATTATACTGTGATTATTCGTGATTTGGAATGACTGTTCTACTCTTTTACTTATTTATATGTTTTAAAGTGGTTGAAAATAAAAGGTTGTCTCCTGTGAATACAATTTGAAATTCTGACGACATTATGTCTGAGTTATCAAAATAGTGGTTAGAATTAAACAGGCTTTGCGCTCACTTTTGACATGTCAGCTAACAAAAACGTCCCACCTTGTGAGTGGGAAGAGGGGGGGTACGCAATATAGTTAGGTAGTTAGGGGGCACTGGGCAACTGGCCATTAGCCAAAGGGGGCGGTCGGCTGGAAAAGGTTGAGAACCACTGGTGTAACGCATAACAAGGGGTGGAGGCGTGACAATAGTAAGGAGGTGGTATGTAAGGCGTGGTGCCTGCAATCGCATCATTTTAGCCAAGCTCCGCTACAGAATGCAAAGATTAATAGCATTATACAGCAGGGTATGTGGCTTTAATGATGATGCAATTTAGATAGATTTGCCTCATCGGCACGCAGATCGCCCACTTTACTCACTAAGGGGGAGATTCTCTAAGCTAAAAATGCGGTAAAAACCCCATTATCGGGGTTTTTACCGCATTTTGGGATGCTGTAAGTGCGGCGGGGGGGGGGGGCATCGCCAGAAAATCTGGCGATGCCCCATAGAAGCCAATGGGCTTCTACCGCATCCCACCGCCACCCCACAACGACGCCCCGCACGGACCCCCGCCGCCCCGCATCGCCCCCTCACCTGTGTCCGGGCAGCACAGAGCTGTGCTGCCCGGACCTGTGACCTCCCTGCACTGATCCTCTTCCGTGTGCAGGGAGGAGGAGAGCCCGGCGCAGCAGCAACGCCGGGTGTGGGAGGGAGGGGGGAGCCGCCGGGACCTGCTGGGACTTGGTGACTCTCACCGCAAAGGACAGCTCTTAACGCAAGAGCTGTTCTTTGCTATAATTATCGCATATGTTAGAACATATGCGATAATTATAATTGCGAAGGGGGGCGGAGATTTTTAGAGAACCTCCCCCTTAGTGGACAGTCGGGCAGCGGTGCAGCACCAATAAGGAGACTTGGCCCTATTGGGGCCTGGAGATCCTCTCGATTTTCAGGAGTTACCCATCTGTAAATGAAGAGTAGGAAAGTATGTTAAGAAGGCAATATTATATCTGCATGATCTGCTGTGATAGTATTTATGAATCATACTGGAGTGGCTGAGGGTAGGCTAGAGGATCATATAATATATGATAGATTGACATGTTATAATAACACAGAACCCAGCATCCCAAACTTTGACAATTTCTTTTTTCCGCACCAATTGATGCCCCACTCCCTAGTGCAGCTCCACCCACATTATCCACAGCTCCACCCCTAGGGGGTCCTGCCTATTCTGTGATTCCTGGGACCCATAAATTTAAGGGGCATCTGCCCATAGAAACCTATCCGCCATTTAAACCATGTACGACAAACTAACGCTTACTGAATGTATGGAAAAAGTTTAAATGTCTTGTATGTCCTGCCTCCCCTTGTGTCCTTTGCTTGTAACTGCTCCGTAATCCGCCAAAAATTCCTAGTATACGCGAGTATACATGGGCAATAAAGTTGATTCTGATATGGCTGCAGGTGGGATTGGAGGGATTGCAGCAGGTATTGGACCCTCCTTCACACATCCAGGTGATACCGAAAATATACAGGGTATTTTTAGGGAAATAGATGCAAAAATTTCTTGATAAAGACTATGCTGTTAGCATACCTCCCAACTTTGGCACTTCAGCAGGCCGGACTCTGCTGCTGCGCGCCGGAGGCGCGCGTTGAAATTTTCGGGGGCATGGCCTAATTTGGGGCGTGGCCTATACTCGCGGCTCTTCCGCGAGGCCACGCCCCAATTTTGCCGCTATGGGGGCATGACCCAGAGGCTCTGTGAGCCTCTAGCCATGCCCCCAGCCCCCTGGCTGCGGGAATAGACGCTGTGCGCATGCGCACAGCGTTTATTCCACGCTGCATAGCAGCTGACAGGGGGGACTCCCAACAGCCCCCCCACACCGCGGGACACTGCCGCCCGCGGGTGGGACAGCGGGACAGGCCCTGACAATCAGGACTGTCCCGATAAAATCGGGACTGTTGGGAGGTATGTGTTAGAGAAGGATGTAGTGTACTGCAACAATATCCATAGTCAAAAGCCACCTGACATGTCAAGTAATTGAGAAATACTTGCCTACAGCACTTCTGAAAAAGCATTTCAGGAAGATTGTGAAAGCAATTACTATGAGAAACATGTTAATGTGGTTGTGTACTGCCGCACTAAAAGGCATGTCATAGAATTTCAAGGTTGCCGACCCTCCCGGAATTACCGGGAGTCTCCCGAAAATCGGGTCCCCCTCCAGCCCCCCCGATCGCGGCATTTAAATGCCGCAATCCGCGGGTCTCAGAGGAGGTGGGCGGAGCTAAAACGTCACACTCGTGTCATTTTAGCCCCGCCCCCTCCATGGAGATCAGCGAGTTCGGCTATTTCCGTAATGGGGGCGGGGCTTAATGACATCACAGTCAAGCCGAACGGGTAATGAAAGTCTCCTCTCCGGGCTTCTCCCGGAGAGGAGCATTTCAAAGTCGTCAACCCTGTAGAATTTACTTACTGTAATCAATATATAGGACCTTATTCTGGTTGACATGCGTGTCCTTTATACTTCGCCCACATGACCGCCTGCCGAATATCTTCGCATGCATGCAAATGGATGTATAGCAAAAACATCCAATCGCAGCCTTGCGTGCGGGGACAAAACCATTCAATGGTCGCTGACCAACTATCTGCTCCTGATCATGATCGTTCTGGTGTGTAGCTCTGCGGGCTCCCTGCACGTGAAACGGACAGGAAGCTGACATCAGCTGCCTGCCCCCTCAACACCAGCGCATTAGCATGGGAATGCCGCTGCCCCATGCCCTTACTGTTAGGTGCGAATGGGGTGGCGAAAAGCAATTTGTCATGCCCGCTTGCACCAAGCGGCTGCAAATGCGCATACACCAAGCAATTGTGTATGCGGGTGAACAGTCGTACACCATTGATTCCCTTTGTGAATGTCCAGGGGAGCAAATGGCCCAGAATAAGGTCCATAATCCAGTCTTACATAGTTGACTCATGATCTATTGGCCATGAGAAAACTTTTTTTTAAATGCATCTCACCCTAGAGATCAGTGTGCCTTATAATTAATACTGGGAACTGGCACTGATGATACCATTGGCTAGACTCCAAACAGTCCAGGCAGCCATAGGTAGTTGACAACGTTTAGGAATGGATTGTCCTCGTCCTGGTCTCCTGAAAAATGGCGCCTGTTACGGAGACATGAATTTCTGCATATTATGGTCTTTGATTGGGTGGCGGGCGGGCGTGCCCGCTCTCTACGTGTGACGTCATTAGATTGTACGTGTCTGGGCACGGCGCGGGTTTCAAACGGCCCGGAAGTAGGTTGTCGCCGCGATGGGGCTTCCCGGCAGCTGTCATTGTTATTAGAGCAGCTGCCTTTCAGAGGCTGAGACGGGGACGTGAGCGCTGCTGGCTGTACGGACATAGGTGCGTTATTACTCCCGTTTTCCTTCCCCTGTCATATGTACATTATACAGGCTGCAGCAGCCATTTAAATATGTACTGCTATTACCTCCCTTATACGTGGTGTATACATACATACATACATACATACATACATTGACACTCTATCACCTCCCTTATACTGTATACATACACTGACACTCTGCTATCACCTCCCTTATACCTGTATACATACACTGACACACTGCTATCACCTCCCTTATACTGTTTACATACACTGACACTCTGCTATCACCTCCCTTATACTGTTTACATACACTGACACTCTGCTATCACCTCCCTTATACTGTATACATACACTGACGCTCTGCTATCACCTCCCTTATACTGTATACATACACTGACACTCTGCTATCACCTCCCTTATACTGTTTACATACACTGACACTCTGCTATCACCTCCCTTATACTGTATACATACACTGACACTCTGCTATCACCTCCCTTATACTGTATACATAGGGTATGGGTAAAACCCAGACCAGGACAAAACCCCCGGACTGCCGGACCAGACATCAAACTCTGCAGTTTGGAGCTTGTAGCGTCCGGTCCGGGGGTGTCCTGTCCGGGGGGGCTGCCTGTCACACCTGTCACCAGGTAGAGGAGGACGGGTAGAATAAAGTCTCCCTGTATGGTCCGGGCATGTAGCAAAAACCGGACGGTCCGGACCACACGGGGAGGCTGTAATCACCCCTTCCCCATGTCCCTGATGATAGCTATCACAGGGACCCCCCGGACAAGACACCCCCCCGAACAGGACACCCACGGACCGGACCCTACAAGCTCCGGACTGTAGATTTTGATGTCGTGTCCGGTGGTCCGGAGTCTTGTCCGGGTCCGGTTTTTACATAGTCCCGTATACATACACTGACACTCTATCACCTCCCTTATACTGTATACATACACTGACACGCTATCACCTCCCTTATACTGTATACATACACTGACACTCTATCACCTCCCTTATACCTGTATACATACACTGACACTCTGCTGTCACATCCCTTATACTGTATACATACACTGACACTCTGCTCTCACCTCCCTTATACCTGTGTACATACTGACACTCTGCTATCACCTCCCTTATACCTGTATACATACACTGACATTTTGCTATCACCTCCCTTATACGTACTATATACATACACTGACACTCTGCTGTCACATCCCTTATACTGTATACATACAATGACACTTTGCTATCACCTCCCTTATACCTGTATAGTCACGGCGTGTATGTATGTATGTGTATATATATATATATATAATCACACACACATCGAGACACTATAGAAAATAAGTACCAATGTCACTCAGAAATGCTAAATGAAGCAGGATGAAACTTATAAACCTATGTTCCCTCATATTCCCCTTGTCCGTGTATAAAGCTTTCTTTAGTCGCGTAAAACAAGTGTTTTAGTGCAGTATAAAACAGTGTATCCACAATTTTACTTGGCTCATTTGCATTAATGAGCAAATTTTTAATGTTTGCAACCAATCCACAGACAGGTCAGCCGCACCCTGTTAAACTGGAGAGGTGTGGACACCGGGCAGGCCACCGGAAGGGACATTGCCACACCCCCGTGCAAACAAAGGAGAGGGAGAGAGAGGACAGGCTGCCGCTGCCCTTGCCTCTCTCCCTAGCTCAGCACAGGGCAGAGCTGGGGAGAGAGGCTGTGCTGTGGCGGCAGCCTGTCCTCTCTCCGCCATGCCCGGCTCCCTGCAACGGAGGAGGGAGTAGTGGGGCGCGGGTAAAAAGCACCTGCCCCCCTCGATGCCACTGCTGATGGCAGCCCTGACCGCTACTACGGTGGTGTAAATGTGGTGTGTATGATAGAGGCTACCAGTGGTAGCCTCTATCATAAAGCAATGAAGAAATTATTGCAAAACTGTGCATTTGCCTGTAACAAAGGGGTTGCTGATGGCGAGTGCAGCGAGCCCGTAAGGGGCTTCACGGTACTCACCCCGTGTCGGAATCCCGTCGGATGGAATACTGAGTCGGTCTAATGACTGTCGGAATCCCGACTATCTTAAGGTCATACTACACCCCTGACAGCTACACAGTTTTCTAAAAGAAAAAGTTAATTCAGGTTGAGTATCCTGTATCTGAATATACAAAAACCGTGTCATCCCCCCCCTTTTTTTTTATACTTACCACTTCCACCAGTGTCCTTGGCGGGCTTCAGGATCCCCTTGGACCGCTGAAGAGGATCCTGAAGGCCACTGTGGATGCCGGGGGGACCATCGGAGCACCACCAGGGGACCAGGTAAGTATGTTAAAATAAATAATCCAAAAACTGGAAAAAAATCCCTTATCTGAAATGCTCGTGGTCCCGAGCATTTCGGATAAGGAATACTCAACCTGTACTATGGTGCACATGGGACTTGTATCTTGGTTGTTTTACCTATTAAAATGTGGTGGGGTGTGGCTTGGCCAGCACTGAGAGCGAGTGCGGGGAGTGTGAGCTCCATAAATGTCCTGTATAATTATCCTGCACCGGGACCTGTGGACGACATATACTGTACATACCTCCGGTGTCTCCAGAGACGCTCCTGTGCTGCCCGTGGCTATCCTGGACGGCTTATGGAGTCCTGGATGATCGGCTGGGCCTGCTGTGCCCTGTGCATCCTCTCCAGATGCGGGTGGCATTTTGGATCCTGCGGCGGCTCTGGCTGAACATGATAGTCCCTGGTGTGCGGCTACGGTGTCCGACTGTGCTGGTGCCTCTTACCGGGCGAATCGGCGGGTGGGGGCGTTTGGTGACTCTCCGGAGGATTGGCGGAAGAGAGTGGGAGCTGTCTCCTCTGAGGCACGCCGCTCGGGCTGCACGAAGAAGCTGGCGCCATCTTGCTGGCCTGACTCCTGGGCTGCGGTACCTGTACAGAACTGATCCTGCACTGGGCTTAGCAGGTACTTCTGATAAACATTTTCTGGAACCTGCAAGGTGGGTTGAAACTCCGGGGCAGTGGTGACCCTTGCCACACGCTGGACTATACTTGTGACGCAACTTGGAGTGAATGAGTGGGGAGCACTGTCACCATATCCTCTGCACAGATATTTAGCTATTTTCCTTGAGTCCTCTGAATATTATCCTATTGGACCCTCTTCACGCCGTTGACATTCTATATATACCTGGGAAGGTGCTAGCCATCGCCCTTCCTTTTGTGTGGAGCTATTTTACAGCTGAGGATTTATTGAATAATATTTCTATATATAGGATCATGGAACTCTCCACTCAAAAAAATATTTTGGCGATTCTAGTCTCTACTACCAGGCTTTTAAGCAAGTTTGATGATGTTTGCTATGGTGACCCGTCTCCTGATGGTGTGGTGGAGACTGCAGAGGTCGTGGAGGGCAGCCTGCCTATACACACTACATGTGTGAACGCTACTGCTCCTGTACCAGCCCCAGATACACATACTGTACCTTTATGGCCCTGTCTGCTGTAATATTTGCCTTGGTTGCTTCAAGTCTCTGGGAAGCTATGTTCGCATGTCCAGAATGCTGCCTGGATTATCCCTGAGACGCTGGGGACAAACACCTTATTGCTGTTTTTCCTACACTATATGGACTTAAGGACTGGCCGGATTGATCATTTACGCTGCATTGCTTTTTGTGATATCTCTTCCACCGCTTCTACCCATTTTCCTTTAGCAGCATTATTATTTTTCCTCAGTAATACCGTATCATGCGTATATATACATCCTGATTTTACTACTGTTATAGGTACTTATAATGTATACTATGTGTTCCTGCATTATGGTGAACGCACTGTCAATGAATATGATGGTGGGGGAGTTTTTTTATTTTGATCAGTCTACACATAAAGGTCAAGTCCACTACCCCTGATATATCTTTGTTATAATATCCTGTAAATAAAGGGGGAGGGGGCAGTTTGCATAGACTAGTAGAATTTAGAATAAAGAGGTTATGGTTAAGGGATCCAAGTACGCCTTAGTTGGGGGTGGGTTGTACAGGGTGGGGGGTTATAGGGGTGGTTTGTTTTGGGCTTTATGGGTGGGTTTAGTTAGTTTTTTATTTCTTCTTTTCCCTGTTTGACCGGACACCTGACTTTGCAACGTTCTTTTTTTCCTTCCTAATGAAAATGTGTTACCAGGACCTTCTGTAAAGCAAAATATTGATCAAACTATATAGAAAAGTTGGTAGTACAAATAAAATATGTGCTTCCAATAATTGCAACAGTATGTTCTACCTTCCTGTGCACTTATAGGGAAGAGAAGATATTGCTTGTTTTAATGCCTAATTTGTGATTAGATATAGTGAGCCCCAGCTCTCTTCATGTGGCTGCTACTCTGCCGTTTTCTCCTCCTCCCTCTCTGGGGGTGTGTGCTCAGAGAGTACGCCTGGTACATAGGTGCTATGTACCAAAAACAAGCATGCAATCTCCAAATTAAATGGAGTAAATCTTTAATGGTGAAGGATTTGGGTGTGGTCAATGTCAGTAGTCTTACTGCTCAATGTCCAGCAGCTGCTGCAACGGCTAATACAGTATTAGCATGCATAAAATGGGGCACAGAGGCTAGGGAAGACAGTGTCATTTTGCCACTACATAAATTGTTGGTAGGGCCTCATCTAGTGTACAGTTCTGGGCACCACTCCATAAGAAAAACAAATCTTGGAACTAGAAAGGGTTCAGAGAAGAAGGGCAACAAGATCCAATATAGGTTGAACTTAATTGACTGCTTACTTTCAACCTCATCAACTATGTAACTACGGGGTATATTTATTAAGGTCGGTGAAGTGATACTGGGGCAGATGTATTAAGCCTTAACAAGAGATAAATGCAAGGGTGATAAGGAGAGATAAACGTCCAGCCAATCAGCTTCTTACTGCCATAGTACAGGCTGTGTTTGAAAAAAGTCAGTAAGGAGCTGATTGGCTGGACGTTTATCTCTCCTTATCACCCTTGGATTTATCTCTTGTTAAGGCTTAATACATCTGCCCCAAAGGGCCTTATTTTGGTTCATTCTTTCTGACAAAATCCTTCTTAGATGGGCAAAACCAAGTGCACTACAGGTGGGGCAGATGTAACATGTGCAGAGAGAATTAGATTTGGGTGGGGTTTTACTTCAAAGTGAGATCTATATTGCAGTGTAAAAATAAAGCAGTCAGTATTTTCCCTGCACAGAAACAAAATTACTCACCCAAATCTAATTCTCTCTGCACATGTTACATCTGCCCCCCCTGCAGTGCACATGGTTTTGTCCATCTAAGAAGGATTTTGTCAGAAAGAATGAACCAAAATTAGGCCCAAAGTGTCTGGTTTTTATCACCGGCCAATCAGCTCCTACCTGTCTTATTTTTTTTTTTTTTTTTTTCACAAACCAAGCCTGTAACTTCACAGTTAGGAGCTGATTGGCCGGTGATAAAAACAAGACACTTTATCACTTCACCGAGCTTAATAAATCTGCCCCTATGGGGGTTATTCTGATTCACTCAAAAAGGCACAATCATTCTCTAATGGACAAAACCATATTCACCGCAGGTGGGGCAGATGTAACATGCAGAGAGAGTTAGATTTGGGTGTTTTATTGTTTCTGTGCAGGGTAAATACTGGCTGCTTTTATTTTTACACTGCAATATAGATATCAGTTTGATGTACACCCCCCCCCCCCCCCCCCCCAAATCTAACTCTCTCTGCACGTGTTAAATCAGCCCCACCTGCAGTGCACATGGTTTTGTCCATCTGAGAGTGATTGTGGCTTTCCGAGTGAATCAGAATATCCCCCTATATATAACTATGGCCCTTATTCTGATCGGTGCGGCCGGATCCGATTATGCGGCCAGGACCGTGCGTGCGAAACCCCGCCTTCCATACGATCGCCAACTCCGTCCGTATGCGGTAAGAAGCTGGCCGAATGGACCGCACGTGTATTTTTCACGGAATACGCCTCCATCTAAGGGAACCTCCCCCATCATTCGATGGTCGCAGACCATCGAATGCAGGACAGAGTGCTCCACCAGCTCCCGCAACCTCAGACCACACTTTTTTTCCGTGCAAAAGCAGGGATCTGGGCGGGCAGCTGACATCCGGCGATGTCATATGTCCGCCCCCTACACGTGCGTCACGGCCGCATTACCATACGTACGCCCAGCGTTTGCATGGGAACGCCCATGAAACGCGGGGCGTATGCATATGGTAATGAGCCCAAATAGCCCTTCACGCCCCTCTCCACCCCCTGTTCGGAGTGTTCACATATCATGCGGAATTTGGCCGTACGCCCCGCTCGCACATGCGCAGACACAAAACATCGGCGGGCCGAACGCACGCGGATATATCCGCACCGACCAGAATAAGGGCCTATGTAAGGTCATTTATGAACACACAAAATAAGTCATTGCGGGAATTTACTAAGGTGGGAGTTGCTATGGGCAACCAATCGGATACTATCTATTATCTTCTAGAAGATGCTAAATAAGTAGATTCTGACTGTTACCCATAGCGACATCCCATGTGAAATTGATCTCCCATCTTAGTAAAGCCCTGTACACTTGCATCGATTTTTTTTTTTTTTTTTTTTTTTTATTCGATTTTGCTTATAGAAGCAAAATCTAATTGAATCCTAAACGAAATCGAATGTTTTTCGTGTCACTTCCGATCTACATTCGATTCGATGCACTCTCCCGTTTTCACAAAATCAAACAGAAAAATCTACTGTGCAGCCAAGGAAATATCGAATCCGATCTAGTAAATTAAATGTGTACAATGTGCCATGAATGGATATCGAATTCGATATCTAATGCAAAAGTACAGATCTAATGCCAGATCTAATAGAAAATCGAAACTAACATCGAATCAAAAGCAAATCGATGTGTGTGTACAGGGCTTTAATTTCCCCCATACACACAAGTCCTCTGTTGTGCATAATTGTTAATATATAATACATTTGGTTTCAGGGTAGTGAGTGTTTCAGCCAATAAGAGAGCAGGATTCCTTTGTGACTATTACAATTACAGACTGCATATTGGTATAGGCAGGATGAATGGGAAGTTCTGAATAAATCAATTTGTCAGATTTATGGATGAGTTTGGGTTACTGGGGCCACGAGTGTGAACGTTTTAGTGTGAACGTTTTAGCACCAACAGTAATTTTATTTATTTATTTTTGTTGTTAACAATGTAACAGTTTTTGGCACTGTAAAGGCCCATACACACTTGACGATTTTCAGCTGAAAATCGGTCAAAACAGCCGTTTTGAGCGATTTTCGTCCGAAAATCGCCCAGTGTGTATGCCCCGGATATTGCCGACTAGCGATGATGCGCGCTCCCGCATCATCGCTAGGAAAGTGGTTCATCTGCTGGTTTTACCAGCAGATGTGGCGATGATGGATGGTTTTTCATCCATCATCGCCATGTGTGTACGCCTGCCGGGCTGAAAGATTAACCACTTTCAGCCCGGCGGACCGCCCCCTCGCCCGTCATAATACTCACCCCTGTGCTCCGTCTGGCTGGCCGGCTGGATGCTGCTGCTGCAGAGACCTGCTCCCCGGCCAGGCTAGCCCCGCCCCCAGCCTAAACACACGGAGCAGACAGCACTGCTCCCTGCTAACAACCTGCTGGGCACCAATGGTTATATTATTCTGCCCACTGCCACCAATGTATTCATTAAATGCACACACACACACTATATATATATATATATATATATATATATATATATATATATATATATATATATATATATATATATATATATATATATATATATATATATATATATATATATATATATATATATATATATATATATATATATATATATATATATATATATATATATATATATATATATATGGGATGGCGTAGCAGCACTCCACGGATTTGAATAAGAAGACTCCAGACACTGGTAACAGTCAACGTTTCGGAATTTACTTCCGTTCTCAAGACAAACCGAAGTAAATTCCGAAACGTTGACTGTTACCAGTGTCTGGAGTCTTCTTATTCAAATCCGTGGAGTGCTGCTACGCCATCCCCCTTGCATTTCCTCTACCTGCAGCACCCCGGTCAGATATCTCATTTTATTGCTGGAGTGCCGGTTTCTTCACACATATATATATATATATATATATATATATTTATTGTTGGTGCATTTAAATGAATACATTGGTGGCAGTGGGCATATAAAATATAAACATTGGTGGGCAGCTGTGGGCGTCACTATCTGCTGGGGACGGCTATGGAGATAGTGTAGGGCACGGGGCGCCCCAGGCGGGGAGGGAGGGCGCTTACCCGCTTTGCTCCACAGGGGAACTATGCGGCCACATCTCACCGAGGGAGGGAAGGGGCTGGAGGGGGATGTGATGACGGCCGCCGAGTCACTCCAGGGGCACATGGGGGGGGGGGGGGTTTGCATTTAAATAAATATACATTTGTGGCAGTGGGCATATAAATATATAAACATTGGTGGGCAGTGTTGGCAGTAACGTATACATTGCTGGTCTGTGCCAGCAATGCATAAATCATAAATTAGCATCAACACTGCCCACCAATGTTTATATATTTATATGCCCACTGCCACCAATGTACTGTGTATATGGAACCCTTGGAATTCAAACCCAGCCCATTAATAATGAAAGATTTTCAGCAAAGTCTTTCGCCTCCTGAAAATCTCTTGCTCTTTGGGGAAAATAGCTCAGTGTGTACGCACTACTTTGGTGAAAGATATAGCTATCAAAGATTTTGGCAAAGTCTTTTGAAATGAAAATCTTCAAGTGTGTATGGGCCTTAATAATTACCTCTCACCCTACAGTGTCCACTACAGCAGTGTCGGTTGACACGTAACAAAGTTTTCCTTTTTACAAAACTTTTTTGGTACTTGTTTCCTAGCACGGCCACACCGATTTACATCGGGGTGGTCGTGTCGGAAAAATCGGGTCGATCGCATCGCATGCGATTTGGTCGCATGCGATGCGATCGTCTCGACCGACCGATTTTGGACCCGATTTTTTTTTTTTAATTAAATGTACATCGGGTCCCTGGGACCCGATTTTACATTGGATTCAATGTAAAATATTCCCAACCCCCCCCCAAATGTCACGGCGTACACCCCACCCCACGATAGACGCCAACCCGAAGCGTGGCGAGCGGCGGCGGTGCGCGTCCTCCGACCTTTTCATTCCCCTACTATCCACGTCGGCGTGGAGTTGAGAATAGAATAGTGTGGCGAGCGCAGCGAGCCACCGAGCCCGAAGCGTGGCGAGCGCACGCGGATACCTTCACAGGTAAACGCGTCCCTTCGCGGACTTCACAGGTGTCCGCGTCGCCACGGACACCTGTGAAGCCCGCGAGGGGACGCGTATAACTGTGAAGGTATCCGCGTCCCCTCACGGGGCACGCTGCGCTCGCCACGCTTCGGGCTCGGTGGCTCGCTGCGCTCGCCACACTATTCTATTCTCAACTCCACGCCGACGTGGATAGTAGGGGAATGAAAAGGTCGGAGGACGCGCACCGCCGCCCCTCGCGGGCTCGCTGCGCTCGCCACGCTTCGGGTTGGCGTCTATCGTGGGGTGACGACGGGGACATCTAAAATGTGAAATGGGTCATATTGGCCCATTTCACATTTTTCACATTTTTTCAGGATTTCAATGTTAAAAAATCTTTTAACATTGAAGCCTATGTAAAAATCGGGGGCATCGCGTCGGGACCTATGTTAATGGTCCCGACCGACGCAATGCCCCCGATATTTTACCTTTCCCGACACGGTTTCAATGTTAAAATATTTTTTAACATTGAAGCCTATGGGGAAATCGCGGGCATCGCGTCGGTCGCGTCGGGACCATTGTTAACGGTCCCGACCGACGCGATGCCCCCGATATTTTATCCTAGCCGGCCAAATGGACCTGATTTCAAATGAAATCGGGTCCATCTTATGGATCGTGTACCTTAACTAAAGGTACACGATCCATAAGATTTGTGGCCGTGCTAGGAAACAAGTACCACTTTTTTTTAAACAGAAATGCTGAATTAGTGCTGTGTGTTGTAGTGTTATATCGTACAGCATAGATCACAGCCCACTGTCCAATACAATCGGGAATATTACCAGCACGGGCATCTGGTACGCAGGGGTCACTTTACCTCTTCAGCTAAACCTGCTCTGTTTGCAGACACACACACACACTCGCCTAGCTTACTGATAGGATGGATAAGCAGATAAAGGCATAAAAAGGGGTAACATTTATTGTACAATGTACAGCATAGGTACCAGCCCAATGTCCGTTTCAATCGGAAAAGTATAGTCAGGGGGATCTGGTACGCAGGTATCACTGTAACAGGCAGACAAGGGTGAGACAGAAGCAGAATCCAATTACAACAAGCCGGGTCGGTACACAGAGGGTCACAGAAGGGCCGGTCAGGAGCGGCGAGCAGAGTTCATTAGTCCTCAGGTATATTTGGACAGCAGAAGAAGGTGTACCACAGCCACCTGAGTATCCGCTTTTTGCGCTTTCCTTTCCCTGGCCTGGCAGCTTTATCAGATGTTACACTGCTGGCTGTTACTGGCTCAGGTATTATATTAGGGGTTAAGGCCGTCTCAACTGATGATGGTACCATCTGTGGGATTGCAAGATCACATGTGCAGTTAATGAACCGCTTTTCAGCACAGGTCTTTTCCACAAGTATCACTTGGTCAGGACTTGTCTCATCCACATCAGGTGTTTTCTTTGATGGGATCACAGGATCATGGGTCCAGTTGATGAACCGCTTTTCAGCACTGGCCTCTTTCACAAGTATCACTTGCCCAGGAATGGTCTCCACATCAGGTGTTTCTATTGGTGGGATCCATGAGTGGTAATGTATCCACTTGGCAAATGGTACTTTATCCACGGCCTCTTTCAATGAGATGACATTGGGAGGAAGCTCCTCTCCTAAATCTGGTGTTACCCTCGCTGGTCTCACAGGATCACGTGTCCAGCTGATAAACTGATTCTTAGCACTGGCCTCTTTCACTAGAATCACATTGGGAGGAAGCTCCTCTCCCACATCTGTTGTTACCCTCGCTGGTCTCACAGGATCACGTGTCCAGCTGATCAACTGATTCTTAGCGCAGGCCTCTTTCACGCGAATCACATTAGGAGGAAGCTCCTCGTCCCAACCAGACATTGTAATATATTCTTTATATCTTTAATCTTTCTGAAAAAGGGAATGCATCCACTTTCCAACAACTCGTACTGAGAAGTAAGGATTCCATGGCAACAGCTCAAAACATCCTGTGGTTAGTGTGTGTGATGTCATACTGATTATGACATCATCTGCACATGAGACCCTACTACAGTGTTTACCTTATATTTAGTAAATATAATCCCTTTTTTTTTTTTTTTACATTTATATAACAAATGTGAGCGATACTGCTATTTTTAGCCTCTCTCAGATGTTGGCGCACAAAGGGTTAATAGCCGACTAGTGTCGATTTATACAGGTATAAGTGAAATGATAGCAGTGTGAGCGTATGTATACACATATAAGGGAGGTGATAAACTGTATATAAAGTATATTCACACTCTACCATCTCACTTTATACAATATCATTTCACATATACCCTGCTAATGTCATATAACCTACCTTCATCTTAGATATATACAAGTCCATTGCCAACTAGTTGAAAAATAATCGGTCCAGTGTGTCAGAGCAAACCATTACCAGCCATTTTCTCCCAGGTGCTGAAAAACTGCCCAACTGAACTGTTAGTTGGTGAACACTAGCCAACAGTGTCGGCCTACTTCACTGTCACAGCCTCCAGGGAGCTGCTTGTCAACAGAAGGGGCAGCCTGGGTCACCGCACCCCTCCAACCCTGTAATCAAAATTGCTGGACCCCACCCCCAGCAATTGTAGCACTGAAGAGAATCGATCATACGCCGATGTATCGATTGTCTAATCTATTAATTACCTTATTTGACCTCAGTGTGAAGACCCCTTAGAGCTCCGTGAGAGTGTAACCTCATATGATATGACCAGTAACGATGACCACAGATACAAGGTTGAACTCTGATTTAATGATGACGAAAACAACATATTTATACACAACAAACGACGCTGGTTCAATTACATGATTGGTTAATATTTGGTGCAGAGGTAGGGAAATAGCAGTGTCTTTGTGGGGTGGCTTATACATCGCCTTGTGTAGTATTCGTTGGTTATGAGAAAGCACAGAATGTACAGTGTCTAAGGAAAGTAACAAAGTATGATAGCAGCGAGTACTGGAAAAGAGCCAGGATATAACCACCTTGAAATCAGCAGGGACAGACATAGAGAAACAAGATGGCTGATTAACCCTTCAATGAAAACAAGATGGCTGATTAACCCTTCAATCCCCTCTTAGAATCAATGTCCTTTTTAGACAATTTGATTCTTGTAGATGGCATCTTGTTTGGTACGATGGATTTTAACATATTCACTATAATCTTCTGGTGAGGGAAGGCTTTTGGCGAGATCAGTGTACATAGCAGGTGTTACATTATCCAGGTACTTGGAACCAATCTTCTTACATATGGGAAAGACACAATATCCTACTATCATAAGTACAATAATTATAATGAGAATAAACATGCCTATTTGTGTTAGTGCGTGTTTCCAATCATTTAACCATCCAAATCAGCTACTCCAGGGGTCCGTGATACCTGAGTTCTTCTTGAGTTCGATGGATAAATTTTCTAGATGTTTAATAGCTAGGGTAGTTTTTCCATTAGGACCTGTGTTGTCTGGGATATAAGTACAGCATCCATCAATCTTACCTATGTACACACAGGTTCCTCCTTTCTCGGCAAGCATCATATCTAAAGCCATACGATTCTGAAATGTCATTTGTGATGTAGCTTCCAACTGTTCAGCAATACCTTTCAAAGCGTCCCTAGTATCATTAACGAAGCGCTGTTGATTATAATATATGTAATTTATCCAGTTCACATTTTTATTGATGGTTACCTGGGGAAACAGGGACTCGAAGCCGGCAGCGACCTCATCACGAGCCTTAAATTCTTTAGGAACTCCCCGGGGAACACCAATAGTGTCTATGTATATGTGTGGATCGAAGCTTTCCTTTGGAGCTTCTCTTTTGTTTCTGGAGTTTGTGTTAGGTTTATCTGTGGGAGGAGGCTCAGGCAAATCGGCTGGGAGAATGTGTATGGGCATAATGATCTTTGCCAGGGCACACTCTCCTTTCCAAGGATTATCCAGCTTTGTCCTGAGTCTCATGTCTCCACAAATAAAATAAATGTCTCCTAATGATTTTTTCATGGTGGGTATACTGATATGTCTTCGTTCAGCACAATACCCATCAGGAAACAATTTCAGATCTACAGTGTTTTGTGCAGTGCTGTTTGAGTAATAACATGTATAATTACCAGGATAAATGGTTATGGTACTACCAGGATTGGTATTCTTTACCATTATGGGATATTCTTTCTTCCATTGTTCACATTTGGTTTCTTCTACAATAATATCAGTATACAGGCTAAAGAAACATTTATCTTGGTCTGAAGGTATGTGTATGGGCACCGTACCCAAGTGGGGTCTGGATTTTCCACACACATAACAATCAGTTTGATTAACTTTACGTGCATTATATTTCATCCATTCTAACCAATAGTTTACATCAGAGAAACCTGTTTCCATAGACATGGTATCTTCATACGTGGGATTATCAATGGCTAACATATCATTAAAAGTAGTGACATGTGGTTTAAGGAATGATGATGGTGTTTTAGGTTTTACAGTGGCTTTGAGGGCGGTGTATTCTGGGTTATCGTACATGTCCTTTAAATGGAATTTTCCTCTTGGGCCCCCGTTTTCCCCTGATTGATATTTACCCAAGACATATAGTCCGGCATCACCGGGGGCCGGGTTTTCTAAGTTAATGATAAATTGGCCATTGCAGGTGCCCTTTTTTCGTAGGGACATACGGGCTAGTAAGGATCGACCATTGGACCATTTATGGATGCCAACATCGGGGTAATATCCCCAGTCTTGGCTGATATCAAAGGCAGTGGTATCTGCTCTAGTGTTCCACCCAACAGCCCCCCATGAGTTGCAAGAATCTCCCCAGTAAGTACTAGTGACACAGATATATACGTGACTTACAGCGTGTGGTGTGTGTTGGATGTTACACAGCCAGGGCAGCGGTGGTTCTTCTCGATTCCCGCCTTGATTGTTTGAACAAGATACAATATCACAATAAGAAAATATGAAAGTAGCAACAGTTGTACTAGAAGAATTATACCAGAAGGTAAAACGTCCATCATTCCGAGTAATATCAACTTCAGCAAAACAGTTATAAAGAACAAGCCCGAATAAAATCACTAGGGCTAAGGTGGGGGGAGTCATATCCTGTAGCGTCGTCCTCGGCTTCAGAATGTTGTACCCCTGATTCCTCATCACCTCCAGCCGGCAGGTCTTCTCCAAGTTGGAGGTCAGAGCCACTGGCTCCCGTTATTACCTCTCTCGTCCCGTCTGTGTCAGTCTCGGGATCGGTGTCGACCTCTGTGTTGACGTGTGGTGGAGGTGGAATTTTCTTTACTCTGGATGCATGGATCCACGTTGGTCCTTCGTCGGTGAGGACAGCCGTCCTGGTAACCGCGACCACTTCTGTTTCTGGACCGTAGGTGAAATCTCCGGGGTGCTTGTTTCTCGGCAACACTTTCACTACGACCTTGTCTCCAACCCTGAATGGGTGAGTGGGTATCTGTGGATGAGAAGGATTCTTAAAGATAACATTTTGTTCTAACTCATTAAGTTTCTCTATTAGGGATCTAATGTACTCTTCTCTTATTACGTCTAGATCTCCCTCAGTTGTAACTAGTGGTTTCTTTGCCCAGGGCGTGGGAAAAGGTCTGCCCATCAGTACTTCAAAGGGGGAGTAACCTAGAGTCTTTTGTGGAGTCATTCTCTGTGGGTGATATGGAATGTGAAACTTCCATTCTATTTGCAGTGCTTTGACTAGTTCTGCTGTGACTTTGGCTGTGAAGGCTGAACCTTTATCACTATTAATTTGAAACGGGCATCCTCAGCGCGGAATGATCTCTCGCGTGAGTATGCGGGCTACTGTTTTTGCATCTTCTGATTTAGTGGGATAAGCCTCAGGCCATCGTGAGAACATGTCGACAATGACGAGGGCGTATTCCTGTTTGCCTGCATTGTTAATGTGTGTAAAGTCTATTTGCAGGTGAGTGAATGGGGTGGTTGGGTATTCTAGGTGCTGGTGTCTTGCTTTGTCTGGGTTATTTGGGTTGTTTCTGAGACATATTATACATCTACTGATGTATTGTTTAATGAGATCTTTTGCATTAGTAATGTAGAAATCATTGGAGAGGAGTAAAGTAGTTGTTACTATATTATGGTGTCCTACTCCGTGGTAGTGTGCTATGAACAATGATGCACTGGTTTGGGGTATACATGGTTTCCCCTCTTTGCAGATTAATCCAGTCCGTGGATTCTTCTGCAGTATTGGATATGTCCAATCTGATAGATCTGAATTAGAGGCAGCAGCCTGTAATTCTGTCAGTAGGTATGTATCATCTAACGAAGGAGGCGAGATGACAGCAAGAGTGAGGTTATATGTTGCTATAGTGGCAGCACGTTTAGCAGCGGTATCAGCAAGAGCGTTGCCTTTGCTGATATCATCCTTTCCTCCAGTGTGTGCTTTACAATGAAGGATGGCAATTTGAGATGGTAACGTAATTGCGTGTAAGAGATCTGTGATGAGTTGCGCATGTGATATGCCTTTCCCATCAGCGCCAGTGAAGCCTCGGCGTTGCCAGATCATACCATGATCATGAACAACTCCGTAAGCGTATTTGGAGTCTGTGTAAATTGTGACAGGTTTGTCTTTGTAAATGTGACAAGCTCGAGTGAGTGCAATGAGTTCTGCAGCTTATGCTGACTGTAAGGGGACTGTCTTTGCTTCAAGGGTGGTGTTTGGAAGTTTAACCACTGCATATCCTGCCTGGTACGTGTTGTCATTGGGACGGCTGCAGGAGCCGTCAACAAATATTATGTCGGCATCGGGGATAGGCACAGTCGACATGTCTTGTCTGGGTGAAGTTTCTGAGTCAATTGTCAGAGTACAGTCATGTTGAGGCGGCGCCTCGTCGTCAGGTCCTTTACGACCTAAAAGTGCGTTTAGTACAGGGACAGGTCCTTCTGTGTTTGTTGCGTATTTTACAGTGAGAGAAGGGTTCCCTAGTAGGAGTACTTCATAGCCACTGAGTCTTTGGGCAGACATGTGTTGTGTGTGTAGACCTTTGAGGATGGAGAGGACATTATGTGTGGTATGTAACACAGTAGGATGTCCTAATGTAAGTGATGTGGACATCTCAACAACCATTGCACAGGCAGCCAGTGCTCGAAGACAAGCTGGCATTCCTTGCACAGTGACAGGCATTACCTTTGAGAAGAATGCGACTGGGCGCATTTTGCCTCCATGAAGTTGGGTCAGTACACCCGCCATAGTTGTACATGTGTCCCTTGCAAACAAGTGAAATGATAACATATAGTCCGGGAGACCAAGCGCGGGACTCTGTACTAACATTTCTTTCAATTTTTTAAATGCAGAATACATTTCATCTGACCATTGTATAACCTTGGGTTTGTCTTTGAGTGTGCATTGTCTCAAGATATTATCATAGTAGGAACAATCAGAGATCCACTGTCTGCAGTAACTTACCATACCCAAGAAAGACAACATATCCTTCTGGGTAGTTGGGGTGACCAGGCCCAATACAGACTGTATGCGTTGTGGACTGATTTTCCTTTCCCCCTCAGAGAGTACAAAACCCAGGTAATTGACATGCATTTTACACCATTGCAATTTTGCTCTTGACACTTTGTGTCCACATTCTGCTAACCAGTTTAACAATGAGATTCCATCTAACCGGCTGGTCTCCTCGGTGACACTACAGAGAAGCAGATCATCTGCATACTGTAGCAGGACAGAACTATGGGGGGGGTGCCATGGAGCCAATGTGGCTTGGAGGACTATGCTATAGACCACGGGAGAGTCAATATAGCCTTGGGGTAAACGACACCACATTAATTGTTTACCTTTAAATGAAAAAGCAAAGAGTAATTGGGTCTCTGTGTCAATAGGAATACTTGAAAAACGCGTTTTTTAAATCTATGACATTAAAGTGGGTTGCGTTTGCAGGGATTGCTGAGATGAGTGAATTGATGTCAGGTACTATGGGTGCAATAGGAACAATGAGATCATTTACTTTTCTCAAGTCTTGTACGAATCTAACAGAGCCAACGGCCTTAGCAACAGGGTTGATAGGTGTCGAGTAAGGTGAGACAATGTACCTGAGTATGCCTTGTTCGAGGAAGTCATGTATCATAGGTCTAAGACCTTCAATCTTTTCTGGTGAGAGTGAATATTGTCTGCAAAACACGGGTTGTGTATCTGGTTTGAGCTTGGCTTTGTATGGTGTACAGGGTATGAAGCCAGTGTCATAAGGGCCAATGGCCCAAATTCTATCATCAATTTGATCAAGTGAGTTGTCCAGAGTATTTTGTAGTGACACAAAGTGTGGGGAGGTGACTTGGAGCCCACTCCCTTGTGGAGAGGGTGAGATGGAGATGTGGAATTTACTAAACAAGTCACGGCCCAGTAAGTTAACAGGACATTCTGGGATGATCCTGAATTGGTGTATCCCTAAGTGTTTTCCCTTGTCAGAGCGTATGATAACTGGGTCAGTCAGGTATGTGTCAGTGGGTATCCCGTTGATTCCCATTGAAGGAGTAGTCTTTTGCAGTTCACCATCATAGTTAAGAGAACACAAAACACTGGTTGTTGCCCCACTGTCTACTAGAAAGGACAGTTTTTTTTATCATCAACATATAATGTGATGAGGGGTGAATCTTCCCAATGAGTAGTGAACTGTGCAAAAGATGGGATACCCTCCTCCGGGCCCCGTCAATGTGCAGGGTCAGACCAGTCCACTCTGAAACGTACATGGTCTTGAACTGATGTTGAGTGTGGTCTGTATGGTCCCTGTTGGGGTCTGGGAGTGTAAGGTTGTTGTGGTTTCTGGGGAGGGAGTGGACAGTCCCTAGCCCAGTGTGTATTCCGGCCACAGTTGAAACAAGTTGTTTGTCTTGGTACTGCACCAGTATTGTTGTAATCTCTGTTGTATGGAGGCGCACGGGGTGTTGGACCCTGAGGGGGTCTATATGGTCTTTTCTGGTTATTTTGTGGGATCCCCCTATTTGGTCTATTTGGTGGGCCTCTGTTATTATTTTGGAAGTTGTGAGTAGAAGTGACGACAGTCTTCTTCATATCAAAACATCCAGCAGATTCTTTTTCATATAAGTGCTCACTAAATTCAGTGAGTTTGTCAGATGTCCAGGTAGAGACATTCTGTTTGACTGGCGTGGAAATGGAGGGGTGTAGGTTATTGGTAAAGGTGGAAATGAGTAAAGGGAATATTTCAAGAAATAGTCCCGTTTCCTCAGTCCAGCATCTTTTAAATTTCTTCCAAAATTCAGTGACTGTAGGTTTCTATTTACATGAAACTGCAATAGGCAGCGATGTTCAGTGTTAGGGAGAGAGAGACCAATACTGCAGCTTCCCCCTCAAACCCCCCTCTTCCAGCAAAGACACAGAAGCCTAGCAGGAATCCGCCGTACACCCTGAGAGCTCAATAGAAAATAGATCTTTCAAAGCTGAACTGGTGTACGGTGATTTCATTCCACATGTCAGTTATCTCCTGTGCTTTGTTAAGGGGATAATCTGCAGCTGTTTACTATATTGCAGGGATCGGGGTATTAATACTGGGGACTTGATTCCAGTCCCATCTATTATATTGTCCACCTCATGGATTAACAAGGTAATAATTTGTGGGCAACATACTCCTTACATATTTCACTAGGTAATGGGGGTGGATAGACTGTTTTATTCTTACTATTATTTCCACCCATGTCGGGGTATGATTGTGTATCAATATTTCTGACTAACGTCAGTGCGCAGATGACAGCCTAAAACAAGGACTGCTTCCGCAACAGTGCCGCTAGGCAGAGATGTAAGTGTAGATTTGAATCTTATGAGTTCACTATTGGCAGATATTAACTTTGGCCAATAATCGTCTCTTTCAGGGTTATGGTACCAGAGTACTATACTACACTGGCAATCTAAACAAGTTCCTATTTGTGGTGTTCTAGGATGTGACATATATGACTATAATATGAGAGCGTGAAAAATTCAAAGTTTACAGACTAGGGGCACTGTCACAGAAAGGCAGGTATAACCTATAGCAGCAATCTGCGAGAGTTAGTCTTTGTCTGTTCACTTTTAGAATTATGTATTCACTTTAGACATCTCATAAAATTTTTAAATGTATAATGATTTTGTTAGTGGAAACCACAGACTGTCTACGTGACAGTGGATAGAGTCCAGTGGTTTTGTTGCTGAGAACTGTATGTGAAGCCTCACGTTGCGTTACTCCGAGAAGGAGAGCATAAAGTCCGCAAGTCTGTTGGCATACAGTAGTCAGATTAGACAAATGGTGAAGTTATTGTGCGTGAACTTACCAGCCGCACGGTTTACAAGGAAATACAGATATCACGAGTGTGTATACTCACTAATCACACAGGGATATTGAATGAAAGAAAAACTTATACTTTAAGACAATACAATAAAGACAATTGGCCAATAAAGAATGGGCGTTCAAAGTGAGGTACTATTTAGACTAAAGACCCCAGGTCTCCTTCGTACTCCAAGTACGGCATCTGATCCTAGATCAGGTTATGTGCACAAAAATAGAAGACTTTAACTTCTATGATAGAAGACTCTAACTTCTATATAAGACATTCAACATACCCCAGGCATGGTGTCACAGGTTCAGGATCGAGTATGTCCGTAACCTCACAATAGAAGACTCTAACTTCTATATAAGACATTCAACATACCCCAGGCATGGTGTCACAGGTTCAGGATCGAGTATGTCCGTAACCTCACAACAGATTCAGGCAGACTGTAAAATCTTTATGACATCTGTGTAGGAATGGACCTCGCATCCCGGACGAGCCCCCACTTGAAGAGAATCGATCATACGCCGATGTATCGATTGTCTAATCTATTAATTACCTTATTTGACCTCAGTGTGAAGACCCCTTAGAGCTCCGTGAGAGTGTAACCTCATATGATATGACCAGTAACGATGACCACAGATACAAGGTTGAACTCTGATTTAATGATGACGAAAACAACATATTTATACACAACAAACGACGCTGGTTCAATTACATGATTGGTTAATATTTGGTGCAGAGGTAGGGAAATAGCAGTGTCTTTGTGGGGTGGCTTATACATCGCCTTGTGTAGTATTCGTTGGTTATGAGAAAGCACAGAATGTACAGTGTCTAAGGAAAGTAACAAAGTATGATAGCAGCGAGTACTGGAAAAGAGCCAGGATATAACCACCTTGAAATCAGCAGGGACAGACATAGAGAAACAAGATGGCTGATTAACCCTTCAATGAAAACAAGATGGCTGATTAACCCTTCAAGCACCCGTAAACTTCTTCCTCAATCCAATTTGCAGCACCCCATGCACTTTCACCCCTTCACAATCTAACCGTTATTAGTGCCCCATCATCAATGGAATCAGCCCCCACTCATCATCAGCGCTAGCAGCACTCCCCCCAGTGTGTCAAAGTCTGTCAGCACCCGTGTGTCAGCATGTTATTGTCAATCTGTCAGCTTCTGTCTGTCCATCATGTGTCTTTTGTATGTGTGTGTCAATGTCTTAGTTTTTTAAATATTCAAGACATGCCGGAGTAGGAGAACCTGTCCACCTACTTCTGTTGTATGGCCAGCATAACTTCTCTGTCCAACCAAAGCCCACACACCTAACCAACTTTTTCATAAGACCAGCCAATCTGCAAACCTTTTCCTCAAAACAACCAACTTCTCTCCAACTTGTCATGTGACAGAAGTAGGGGGACAGGTCCTGCTTACTCCGGCATGGTTCCAATATTTAAAATAAAACAACTTCTGCATGTGTCAGGCGGTCGCTGGCACACTAGTAGCAGGTGCCGTTAATGAACGGCAGGGAGTATACTATGCACAGTCTAGATGTGGATACTAATCTGGGTCCCTGTAATTGCGGGTGCTGCTAATGATCAGTAATATCGCTTGTGTTATGGGGCCTACACACTGAGCAATGTGTGCCAGCGATATTAGAAATGCAGATCACTCCGGACACAGTGCTGCGTGATCTGTCAGGGCCAGTGTTCTCCGTTGAGAACATGATCGATCTGACTAGGTTTATGCTGCATGCTGTATAAATCTAGATGGGTAAAAGCTCCGCTCTGGGACACATATCGCTATCGCCCCTACACACGGATTGCTTAGGAAATTACCCAAAATCGCTACATGTTTAGGCCCCATTAGACACAGAATTTCAGATGTAAGTATTGCCCGCGGACCCGTAATCGAGATGCAGCGAATAGTAAGTAGATTTGAACAGGGTGCAGATATGGGTACAGGGCGGGTATCACTAACAACCAGTGGTGTCACTTATGTTTCATACACAGTTTTAGTGGGGTTATTGCTCACATACACTAATTATGGGTGCCACGAACAAAGTGAGTTAGTCTAAAGATGGGTATAGTCGCGGACCCCAAGATCACTCATGCTGCTAACTATCAACTGAATAACCATACATTAGTTGTTAATTATGGTAGCTCAGGTGACTGCACATCCCAAGTGGGGGTTACTGTGCAGGATATATTGAAGACGGTGCTGCTGTAGGTGCTATTCAGCAGCACTGATCCTCTCCTGCTGTCCGCAGCCTCTGACAGGAAGGAAGTAGGTGGACCCTGCAGATCAGTGTCCGCCTACATATCGGTCAGTTGGGGGGAACTTTAATCTACACCTGAACTGCTATTTGGAGAAAATAAAACCTGTTCTATCTTCCCAACTAGTTAGAGCAGCTGCTTGGGAGTAAACGGCTTATTGGAACAATAACAATATCGTTCAGTTGGATGGTCGGAGGAAAGTTGGTCTGATGGATGCTCCACTTTAGTCACATTAGTTGGGCTCCATGAGGGATTGAACCCTACCCCTCCCTTGCAACAGCCTAACCATAACGCTCCAGACCTCTGCCCAGCAGCCTGACCTTAACTTTCCTTGCTAGTGCCTAACCGGCGTACCCGGCCTCCTAATTCTGAACTGATCTCTACACCCCCTCCCCAATCCGTGGCTGTACGCTAGCCTGTGCGAATACTCACCAACCGGGATTCCAGCTGTCGGTATTCCGCTGTCAGCATACTGATCCTTTCTAGGCTCCATTTCCTGTCTTCTGCCCGCCGTGATGCTGGCCACATCTCGCTTAGCGATTGCTACTTTATTATATTACAATCTAAGGATGTATTTATTACTGTGATTTCAGACCCTTCTTCTTAAATAATGTTATAACAAAGAAAGAGAGCGCACTGTGTTGATCAATTGTAAATTTTTACTGAACAATTAGAAATACATTTAATATAATATAAAAAAATTTATATGTAAAATTAAAATATAATTAAACAGACAATATATTTAAAATATATGCATGAAGCACTATGAATTCATTAAAAAACCTTCCGACTGTGATCTGCCAGATTTGTTACTTTATGCCTTGAGTTGAAACAGTTCTCATGGAATCAATAAAGTTCCTTTTAATGAATTGAACTGGAATAGTGTCGATAGCTATCGGTGGGGGAATGCTCCTTATTTGTAGTGAAAAAGGGTAAAAGTTATATTACCAGGTATCTCCTGCAGGTAGGTGAGATGGTAGAATGAGATCCCGATGGACTCCCGCTACTACCGGTGTTGCTCCGATGGTGAGGGAGCCGGTACCGGGAGCAGGTGCCTAAGGTGGAACTCAGCGGGTCTGCTAACAACCGACACGGCCCCGATGGAAAGGGAGCCAGCGACGGGAGCTGACAGGCTGAAGACTGAGTCAGCGTCCGGACGGTCAGATGTAGAAAACGTCTCTGCGCACCTGTGCAGGGAATAAGCCGACGCGGCCCCGATGTGCAGGGAGCCAGCGCCGGGAGCTGACACGGTTGGAGAGGAGGATACGTCCGGACGGTCAGATGTAATGAGCGTCTTGATACACCTGTGCAGGGGACACCGGAGAGGAGAGCCTTAAGCTTGTTGGTGGGAGCAGTCCAGCAATATGTAGCACAAAAGGAGGTCAATTCAGGCAATCTGGAAAAGGATCACGATCGGAATTTAAGCAGAGTCTTGACGCGTTTCTCCGTCCTTCTATTGCTGACGGTTTCATCAGAAGATGGTCTGTAGGTGATCAACCCAGGTATAAAAAGGTGGCCCATCCAATCATTGGAGGGCAGCAATCTCATGCACCTGTAAGTTGTTTTGACGAATCACAAGTCGGAAACCTTATTGCTTCATAGCAAGCTGTGAGTTTGTAATTTATACACAATAAATACTTAAACTAAAAAAGTTCTTTATGCATGTGAGAAACATATATAATAAACATAAATAATCAGATAAAAAACTATCTTTCAAATGGCATCATCAAACGTTTTTCGTTTCTACATTTATTCTAAAGGAGAGAGAGAGGGTATGGATTTATTTAAATATGCATGGTTGGAGTCTGCAGCTGTCATAGCACTGCAGGGTGCACACTCGACTATGAGCGGCATAGCTCAATCGAGGAGGGTTCTAATCCCGCTTTGGGACCAGAGTCAAACAATAATTTTAATTCAATTTATTTTCTTACTTTTAAAAGAAAAAGGACCTTGTATAAGATGAGCGGGCCACCTCAAAATGTTTTATTAGATGGCTTGTTTATACATTATAGTGGAAATTATGGAGATAAGTCATTATCAAGTAGCTCTATATCATATCTAAATTAGCATATGCAATACAATTGTGGACATCAGAAATAAATAAATAAATAAATAAATAATAGCGGTCACAATAATAAAAAAATGATAAATAAAAAAATGATAAATAAAAAAAAATATATATATATATATATATATATATATAATAACCAATAACAAAAAATAATAGTAATAAATAAATTTGAGAAGAAAAATTGTCGATGCCTGCTAGCATATAAATATATATCTCATCATTTTTATATATACCTTTGTACCTTTATATTTTTGCATTTTTATATATCTTTATCTCTTTTCTTCATAATAACACGATTGGTATTTAATTATAGAAGAAAATACAACCAGAGAGAAATACAGCAAAAAAGAAAGAAAAAAGAGAGAGAGAGGCGAAACCCATATCATCGACCTGAGGTCACCAATATAGCAATCTTATGGAAAACATACATTATCTATCATATAACATTAATTCCTATTCTTGTTTTCACATATTTATATACATGTTTTTAGTGATTATTGTTTAGTGATAAAACAATTTTTTAGTTCCTGAGTTTTTGATTTATTAACGGAAAATTAACACAAAAAGGGGGGGGGGAGAGAGAGAAGAGGAAGAGCAGGGACAAAAATTTAGTAGTGTATCGATTTAAGATACTATTCAAAGAAGAGGGTGGAAAAGAACAGAACTTTTTATTTAAATATTATTTAGTTCTATATTGTCATTGAGACCCATTGGAAATAGGGTCCCCAATGAGAATATCCAATATGCCTCGCGGGCACAGAGACGTTCATAACGGTCGCCTCCCCTGGATGTTTCTTCTATATGTTCAATGCCCTGTATTTTCAGTACTCGATGGTCACCATTATGTTTATTTCTTACATGTTTTGATAAGGAATGTTTTAAAAAACCTTTCAACACATTTCTTCTATGTTCGAGGAATCTAGTGTTCATTGTGCGAATAGTGCGTCCCACATATTGTGATCCACAGATACATGTTATTAAATAGATCACATAGTTCGTTTGGCAATCAATGTGACTTTTAATGATAAAAGAGGAGCCTGAATTTGTTGATTGAAAGGAGGTATTGGGTTCTTTTATATGTTCGCATGTCATACATCTCTTTTTCTTGCATTTTTTTTCACTACAAATAAGGAGCATTCCCCCACCGATAGCTATCGACACTATTCCAGTTCAATTCATTAAAAGGAACTTTATTGATTCCATGAGAACTGTTTCAACTCAAGGCATAAAGTAACAAATCTGGCAGATCACAGTCGGAAGGTTTTTTAATGAATTCATAGTGCTTCATGCATATATTTTAAATATATTGTCTGTTTATTCATTTATATTTTAATTTTACATATAAATTTTTTTATATTATATTAAATGTATTTCTAATTGTTCAGTAAAAATTTACAATTGATCAACACAGTGCGCTCTCTTTCTTTGTTATAATTTTTGTTCTCGCTAAGAAGGACTTTGTCCTTTTACTGGGAGCAGCATTTATTTTAAGCTGTGCATCAATTATTATTTGAACATATATTATTAATTAATTTTTGCGCCCGATTTGCCCTTTGGGCAATTTTTTCTTTATTCTTCTTAAATAATGTGATGGTTCCCTAGTAGAAGCGCCGTTCTCAGCTTTTAAGCGTAATCATGTTTACTACGTACATCTGTCGTTTTGAGGAGTTTTCTGTGTTTATGGCTGTTATATATAGCTGGAACCAAATGCACTGGTTTTCGTATTGTTACATGTTTCCTGCTGAGAAATGTGTATTAAGTTGCTCTCTTCCTAGTGTCTGTACTCTTTCTTTTAGAAAGAAAACATGAACTCCAAGAACAAGCTCGGTGTACGATCTGTCATCCCGAAATCAGACAATGAATTGGAAAAACTCAAGAAAGAAAATGCAGTCTTGAAAAAGAAAATGGAGGAATCATCCAAATCAAAAATGCCCGAGGCGGAAAGGAACAGATTGCTGGCGGTAATATAAGCTGTGATATGCGACGGCGCTCCCTGTTAGTCATAGTAAATGCCAGAAATGTTTTTTTTTCAGTTTCGGGAACGTTATCGGTACAATTGTCAACCTAATTATTTCTTCCAGCACTTAAGCTTTGTAGCACACATATTGACCTCATAGTGTTGGCACATATTTCTTGTCGACATGATGAATATCAATGACACGTCTGTAACCCATATGGTCTGGAGCTGCTTGTGGTCTGATTTGGATGTGGTTGGAGAAAGTACCTCTGTTCTGTACTTTGCTCATACACTGGACCCTGCTGTGTGGATGGACGCGCTATGACTGCAGACTGTCACTGATTGAGCGTATCATCTGGTTTGGCGAAGTTCTGGTGCCAGGATCTCCATTGCAATTTTAAAATTTCCCGGACTCTTTGTAGGAAATGCATTGGCTGGCTTGCCATTGGGTGACAGAGCGGCCAGTGGTGTTGCAGGGGGTTCCGGTGCAAAGTCCTGGAATGCGGCATGAATCACTAATGCAAGTGGTAGTCATCTATATCAGACACCTCCTGCTGCATTAACATAACTGCATCACCGCTGCTTCCATGTAAGCAGCAGTGATTACACCTCCAACCACATCTACATCTGGCACAGGGTACAGTCCTGAGTAGGGAAAAATCTTCTTATAGGAAACTAAGAAACGAGCTCAACATAAAGTGAGTAGGAGACACAGTATTATGGTATAGGAAGGAGGGGTATTTACTAGTGTTCACGATATGCTTTTTCAGGGTAAAATGTGCCCTGCCCTCTTTAGTGGAATAGATTTCACGTGTAACCCCTGCCCACCCCGCATCCTAACAGGAACACTATATACTGTATCAACAATCTAAATTGTGAAATTTGGGTGTTGCTTCAGCCAGGACCACTGATCATCAGCTTTTGGAATGAAGAGTGGAGCCTACAGAACCATTCTAAACCATGGCCATTTGGTGCAAAGAATGATTATTAAATATCTAACTTCATTACAATTACCCTTTTTTTTTTTTTTTGTAAAGTCTGATCAACCTTCCATATCAAAAGATCATATTGCTATAAGGATTTATTTGTTATGCGTTACTGATATAGTGCAGCAAATTCTGTTGCACTTTACAATTGGAAGCAGTAATAAACAACTAGGTAATAACAGTCATAGAGGTAAGAGGGCCCTGCCTGCAAGCTTGCACGTTCTAGGAAATAGGCATTGCTACACAAGGATATGTGCTTTCTATTGCATAATGGCCCACCAGATTGCAAAGGTACTTGGTGGGATGTATGATAGTCACACAGCAATGTTGGCCTCGGGACGTAAATGAAGTGAAAATATGTGAGGATGTGTTTGGGCTGTACAGTGGGGAAGTTATTGGATCAGATGGTCTATCAAGGTTATGTGGGCGGTTCCAGAATTCGATCAGCGTCCTGAAGAGGGGAGTTTTCAGGTGAGACTAGAGCAGAGACTTATTGCGTGTGGGAGGCATTCCACAGAATGGGTGCAGCCAGAAGGAAAGCCTGCAGTCGTGTTATGAAGCGAATAAGTGTGGATGAGAGATGTAGATCTTGGGAATCAAACGTCTGTTTGAGAGGCAGGTGTAGAGATGTATGTTGGTGTATTTTAATGGTTGTACGTGTGATTTAAAAGTAGTTTTCTCTATCATTCTTATGGGATACAGGGAAGTCGTTCTTAACAATGGGGAATAGAGCATATCCGAAGGAGACAGGCACATTTAAAACTTTATACTGGGTGTACTGGCTCCTCCCCTCCCTCTAGCCAGTTTGAGAACTGTGCCACAGGAGAAGCACGCATCAGGAAGAGCTCCAGAGAGTTTTATCTGTTTAATTTCTTTATTATTTTGGGGCTGCTGTTTTGGACTTAACAGCAGTCCTGCATCGTGGGAGACTAGGGGAAGGGTTCAGCTGCTGGCCACTTCAAGGTACCGAGCTGTCCCTGCCACAGGACCACCGTCCTGAGTGGGTGTTGTTACCACGGGCATTGTGCTGCAGCGCGCACACCCCTGGCATGCCGCACACCCCTAGTCCAGTCTGTGAAGACGTCAGTGGTGAGTATTACCCCGGGGTCCCCCGCCGTGGGGTCCCCGGGTTACTGTGCGGCAAGATGGCGGCGGCGGTATCGGCGGTGCCCTGCACAGGGACCGCGCAACCCCCTGCCTACACTGGGACAGGGTACTGCCTCCTGTATTGTCCAGGGCAGTTACCAAAGAGGTTTGGACATTCCCCAATGTCAGTCTCAGTATAAAACGCAGCTAAGCTCCGGCGCCATTACGCTGGGCGGAGCTTACCCAGAGTGGGACCAAGCTCTGTGAGGGCGCCAAAACCTGCTTCCTGCTTCTTCCCTGGCTGCTGGAAACGCCATTATACTGCTCCAGACACTCCTCAGCGGTGTGGAACAGAGGGAATCTGCTTGCAGAGACAGCTTCAGGTTTTCAGCGCTTGTGTACTTGTACACTTGCCTGCATACACTGTAAAGTACTGTTAACATTACTGTACTGTTTACCAGCTCTTAAAATCGGAGAGCTAAGGTTGTTTGGTGTATTGGTCCCCTCCATTATCCTCTGTACACCACCCCACTAGCTTGTTAAGCTACACAAAATCATATAGTAACTACACATAGTAATTATCTGGATAAATCACACTGCATATCCACTGTGTGTGCGCTGTGTGTGAGGGGAGACTGTTTGTTTGTCACAATGGTGAGGAAACTTACATGTTTGGTGTGCAGTGATAAGTTTGTGCCAGCATCTTCATCACAGGTTACTTGTGGGCCATGTATGTCCCCACAAAGCAGTGGGGTCCCCCCACAACTTACTGGGCAGCAGAGTAGCACACAGGACAGCTCACAAGAGCCTGCCTGGGCAGCAGGGATGAAAGCCATGCTTAAAACTGTAACTACACAGTTAACTGCTACAGCAGCACAGACCCAGAGGGTGCAGAGGGAGCTTGCTATCCTTTCTGCCAGAGTTGATATAATCACTCCTACCCCTGGGGATACTCGTAAGAGAAGTGCCCCCTCTCAAACCCCTGATGATGGGGCTGATGATGATGATGTGGGAGATGCAGACGCAGGTGATGAGGAGCCTGATGCTTCACAGTCACTGCTGCGGGGCACAGAGCCATTAATTATGGCAATCAGGGAGGTGTTGGACCTTCCCTTAGCTGAATCCTCTGAAGGGGATGCTTTCTTTGCTACTCAGAAAAAGCAACAGGTGGTTTTCCCTGAGCAGTCTGACCTGGAAAGTACTTTCAAGTCAGCATGGAAAAACCCAGAAATGAGGTTTAAAGTGGCTAAGAAATTTAGAGCCACGTTCCCTTTTGATTCTTCTGTGTCTCGCTTAGCAAAAAAAGATGGTGCTTCCAGTACCAGGGTCGTCTTTACTGAAAGACGCCACGGACAGAAAGGTTGAAAACACCCTTAAGTCCATTTTTACTGCTAGTGGCGCGTTGCAGCGTCCTGTCTTAGCAAGTTGTTATATGGCTAAGTCTATATACACGTGGGCCTCCCAGATCCAGGAAGGTCTTCTGGGTGACATGACTGTAGTGCAGGTGTCTGAAAAATTGCACCATATTCAGGACACAGCTAAAGTTCTGTGTGAAGCGCAGAAGGAGTTAGGAGCGATTAACGACCGTAACTCAGCTATGGCGGTGTCAGGGCGCAGATCCCTCTGGCTGCGGCAGTGGGTAGCTGACGCTGACTCCAAACGGAGTGTAGAAAACCTCCCCTTCACAGGCGGCAGGTTGTTTGGGAGTGATTTAGATGAGTTAATCTCTAAAGCCACGGCAGGGAAGTCCACATTCCTGCCATCAACCCCCACAGGCGCCCAAGCGTCCTTTTCAGTCTCACTCCCAGCAGTCCTTTCGGACAAGTAAATTCCGCCCTAAAGCCAGGGGTGGTTCAAATGCTGCCAGAGGCTCCCGGGGTAAATTCAGGAAGCCTTCTGCTTCGGCCACCTCAGAGCGGCCATCCGGGGCAGCTGCAGGTAAACCCGCAGCATGACGGTGGGGCTCCACCAATAGCTCCAGCAGAGGTGGGAGCCAGACTGGCGTTCTTCGGCCATGTTTGGGAAGCCTCGTGCCTCAATGCTTGGGTACAGGCTCTTATTACGCACGGCTACAAGCTGGAGTTTGCAGTACAGCCACCTCAGAGGTTCCCCAGAGGACAAAGTGGTGTAAGCAGCAAGCAATCCAAAAGCTGGTACAGGCCAGGGTGATAACCCCGGTCCCTCCCCTAGAGAGAGGGGGCAGGGTTATTACTCAAATTTATTTGTAGTCCCAAAACCGGACGGGTCAGTGCGCCCGATTCTGAATTTAAAATCCCTGAATCCCTTCTTGACGGTAACCAAGTTCAAGATGGAGTCCTTGTGGGCCGTGATAGCGGCACTGGAGGAGGGGGAGTTCTTGGCGTCCTTGGACGTGAAGGACCCCTACCTTCACATTCCAATATGGGCCCCTCATCAGAAATACCTGAGGTTTGCGCTACTGAACGATCACTATCAGTTCTGCGCACTGCCGTTCGGCCTGTCCTCAGCCCCGCGCATATTCACCAAGGGGATGGCGGAGATGATGGTGGTTTTAAGGAAACAAGGTATTTGTGTGATACCATACTTGGACGACCTGCTGGTAAAGGCGCGGTCGCCAGAGGAATTGCAGGCAGCCTTACAAGTTACCATACAGACCCTGTCGGGTCATGGTTGGCTCCTGAACTTAGCAAAGTCATCTCTGATCCCTTCACAGAGACTACAGTTCCTGGGGATGGTGCTGGACATGGCTCTCATGAGAGTGTCCCTGCCACAGGACAAAATTGTAGACATTCAACAGCTGGTCACAGACTTGTTGAAACCCCCCCAGGTGACGGTGCACCAGTGCATTATCCTGTTAGGAAAGATGGTAGCCTCCTTCGAGGCTCTCCAATTTGGGAGGTTTCACAGCAGGACTTTCCAGCTCGACATCCTGAGCAAGTGGTCCGGTTCACACCGCCAGATGCATTGGCGGATTGTGTTGTCATCTCGGACCAGACTGTCACTACAGTGGTGGCTCCACACGCCCAACCTACAAGCAGGGCGGCGGATTGGCATCCAGGATTGGGTCTTAGTCACCACGGATGCGAGCCTCCTGGGTTGGGGTGCAGTGACCATGGGTCAGTCCTTTCAGGGCAAATGGACCCTATGGGAAACACGCCTCCACATCAACAACTTGGAGTTACGTGCTGTGTATTATGCACTTCTGAAGGCGGCCCCTCTCCTCAGCGGACAGGCGGTCCGCAACCAATCAGACAATGCCACTACTGTGGCGTTTCTTAACAGGCAGGGCGGGACCAAAAGCAGACCCTGCATGCGGGAAGCAACAAAGATCCTGTCCTGGGCAGAGAGTCACTGTCAGGCTCTTTCTGCCATATTCATACCCGGGGTGGACAACTGGGAAGAAGACTTCCTCAGTCGCCACGAGCTCCATCCCGGGGAATGGAGTCTACACCACCAGGTATTCAGTTCTCTGGTGGCTCGGTGGGGCACCCCACTAATAGACTTGATGGCATCAAGACACAATTGGAAAGTATCCAGGTACTTCTCCAGGGCAAGAGACCCTCAGGCAGAAGGAGTGGACGCCCTCTCCATACCGTGGACGTTCAACAGCCTGGTGTATGTCTTCCCACCGATTCCCCTAGTGGCTCGGGTGCTAAGGAAGATAAGAAGAGATGGAGCCGAGGTGATTCTTGTGGCTCCGGACTGGCCACGAAGAGCGTGGTACCCAGAGCTTCTAAGTCTGCAAAGGGACTCGTGGCGCCTACCTCTGCAAAGAGACCTGCTCATGCAAGGCCTTGGAACAGCTGCGTTTGACGGCCTGGAAGTTGAGCGGCAGATCCTGACACAGAAAGGATTTCACACTTCAGTCATCAGAACTATGACAAGTGCAAGAAAACCGGTAACGGCTGCACATTACCACCATATCTGGAAAAGATATGTGGGTTGGTGTGAGCAGGAAAAGTTTACTCCTTCGGAGTTTAAACTTGAAAGGTTTCTTAGATTTCTTCAATCAGGTCTGGACCTGGGCCTACGTTTAGGCTCCTTAAAGGTGCAGGTATCTGCACTATCTGTCTTTTTTCAAAAGAAGCTGGCTAATATACCTGAGGAGCAGACATTTCTGCAAGGAGTATTGCATATACAGCCTCCTTTTGTGGCCCCTACTCCACCCTGGGACTTGGATGTCGTTCTGACGTTCCTAAAATCCTCCTGGTTTGAGCCATTGGAGGAAATTGATTCGAAATATCTAACATGGAAGACGGTGGTCTTACTAGCTCTAGCTTCGGCTAGGAGGCTCTTTGAGCTAGGGGCATTAACTTGCAAGAGCCCATATTTGATCTTCTATGAAGACAGGGCAGAATTGCGCACTAATCCGCGGTTTCTGCCTAAAGTGGAGTCTGCGTTCCATGTGAACCAGCCAATTGTGGTTCCTGCTAGTGGGCCTCATTCTGAGGTGCCAACATCTTTGGATGTGGTAAGGATTCTCCGTGTCTACATCAGGAGAACAGCGAGAATTCGCAAGACTAATGGACTTTTTGTCCTTTACGATGCCCATAAGATCGGGCGTCCTGCTTCTAAGCAGTCTATTGCACGATGGATCTGTGCAACCATTAAACAGGCTTATGTGGTAGCAAAGCTTCCTATGCCTGCTGGGGTGAAAGCCCACTCAACTCGTTCAGTGGGGACTTCCTGGGCGGCAGCCCGAGGAGTATCGGCCTTACAATTGTGTAGAGCTGCCACATGGTCAGGCCAACACACCTTTGTCAAGTTTTACAAATTTGACGCTCTGGCCACTGAAGATACTCAGTTTGGGCAAGCGGTGCTGCGGCAATAAGTTCCGCACAATCCCGCCCGTTCTGATGTCTTTGGTATATCCCCATCGTTAAGAACGACTTCCCTGTATCCCATAAGATTGATAGAGAAAATAGGATTTTAATACCTACCGGTAAATCCTTTTCTCGAAGTTCTTATGGGATACAGGACGCCCGCCTCTGTGCGGAGGTTTGCCTTACTTACTTTGTGAGATGTGGACCAATACTGGGTCCTTCTGTTGCCCTTTTTGTTCCTTGCGGACATAATGGTGTAGGTTACCAAGGTGACTTACTGTTACATAGTGTACCTTAGCGGTTCACAAGTGTAGATTGTCACTGAGGTGATAATTCTTATAAATTGTTCCAGTTGGAACACAGTTCAAAAAAGTTGTCATGTTTGACATGTTTTTAGGCCCTTAGACTTCCCAGGTTCTGTGGTCGCTAATGTGGTCTATGTACGTTGAATGTATGTTGGGTGTGCTGGATGAATCTCACCACGGTAAATATTACACATATTCCTCTCATATTGTTCTTCTCCTTCGGCACAGTTCCCTTAACTGGCTAAATGGAGGGGAGCAGAGGGGAGGAGCCAGTACACCCAGTATAAAGTTTTAAATGTGCCTGTCTCCTTCGGATATGCTCTTTTCCCCATCGTTAAGAACGACTTCCCTGTATCCCATAACAACTTTGAGAAAAGGATTTACCGGTAGGTATTAAAATAATATTTTTTTTTTTTTTAAGATGCTTACTTAACATGATTTTGAGACAGATTGAATGTAGGGAACGAAGAACAGTTCAGAGTCAAGGAATGACGCCTATCGTGTGACTGCACATAGAAGCAGACTGCGCCAAACGCCCTATAGAAGTTGTAGTGGGATATTCAGAGTATTGTAATACTGACTCTTCCCCTTATATAAGAGTGCCTGCTGCACAATGGAGGATGTATGGAGGTGCGTTTATTCACCTAATGGGAGCAAAAGCTGACCGCGCATAACAATGGGCGGTATTCAATGTGAATACCGGCGACGTGCAGCGAATCCTGCTTAGGATTCGCTGCACATTCGCCACTGCTCGCTGCGTTCCGGAGCCAGGGGTTCAACGAGTCAGGGGCTCGCTGCCCCTGACTGGCGAATTTGAGCTCCTGCGGCGGACGCCGCAGGGAGCCTAAGGACGGTGGCAGGCAGGGAGATGGAAGCCTCTCTGCCTGCCCTAGAGCGTATGTGGGGGGGAGGTGGGCTCCCCGGGTGCCAGGCAGCAAAGGCTGCCCCCCGGGGGTGCCAGCAGGGGACCGGGTATATTTACTACACCCGATCATGCTTATGTAATGATCGGGTGAAGTGAATATATGAATATCTAATGAGCGGCTCGGCTCCGGCCCCCTGCTGGCTGGTCTGTGTAAAACAAAAAAAATATATATATATTTTTTTTAAATTAAATATATATTCATGTGCTTACAGCACATGAATAAAAATAGCATGCCCCTTCTCAGAATAAAATTCCAGATTTTTGGACACCAATTGTAAAAAAACAAAACACTTTATTTTAAAAGTTCTCCTTCCACTTCACCATAAAAAGATAGCGATTGCTACTCGGTGAATCATGGCGAAAAAAAACTTGAAATGTATTCGCCATCTGGTCATTGAATAGGGTGATTCACCGTTTTAGTCAGAAATTCGCCTTACAGCACAAAATCGCCATAAAAACCTGGCGAATCAGCCTCATTGAATACCGCCCTTTGTCACAAAGAAGATAACCAAACTAAAGCTCAATGTGGAGAACCGAAGGAGAGTCTCCAAAGTCTGGTGAGCTTCAAATGAAATAAAGTGCTGCCAACAGGCAGGGATTCTAGAAAGGAGGAGCTTTGGATGACTGTTTACATTTAAACTGCCAGCACGGCCATAACCTAATGTGTACCCAGTGTCCCCGAATAGGCAAATACAAATTGTTTCTCCTGTAATGATCCTAATGGATTGTTTCTTTTATGCAGACCATTCTTGACTTGGAGACACAGAAGGTGAGAAATAGCCAGGATCTGACCAGACAAGGCGAAGTTATACAGAATTGTACAGATGCGCTAAATGCTAAAAATAATTCCCAGGCTCTAGCCGTAGACAAGTCAGCCAGAAAACTGGAGGAAATGTCCAAAGATATTCGGGAACAGCTGCCAGATGTTCTAGGTCACAAAGTTGACTCTACGACCAGAATACAACCCAATGTCCAGGTAGTGCCAGCTGCTGCCCCTGGGACCACTACTCTTCTGTCATTACTTTCAGTACATTGATGGGTGCAGGTAGTCATCCTGTGCTGAATAAGCAGCACTCGTGATCCTTGTACCCAGCCAGTGTCTGGCAAAATGCAGAAATAGAGATTATTTGAAGATGTTAATCTCTGTGTCATTCTTGATCTGTGTAAACCTCAAACTAAGTTGTATTGGCCCTTTTCATTTGATTTCGGCGTATTGGGCCGATAAATCATCCGAAAAGTGTTGGTCGTGTGTTTGACATCCAATCCGATGTGCGCAGTGGAGCCGGAGATTGGATGGGCTGCACTATGGAGTTGTCAGATTGGGTGGCCTAAGGCATGCTTGGCTGGGATTGCATATGATACATTGTATGCAAAATGATCGTATATAGTAAGTTTTATTTATATAGCGCACTTTCTCCAACAGGACTCAAGGCGCTTTGCAGACATTAAAAATAACAATGCACATACTATAATACAAAGGGTTATCAGTACAAGGAACAAATAACAATGGCAGTACGGATATACATCACAGGTACAGAAATGCACAAGACGCATTCTAATAAGGGACACGGACATGGGGAACATATTTACCGAGCTGTGCAGTAGAATAGAATCAACTTTATTGGCCATGTATGCTTGCGCACACTAGGAATTTTTCGTGGATTACAGTGCATTATATGGTGTATCGTATGCAGTCCTGCCTCCTGGGAAGCTACCCGGCAGTTCAAGGAAGATCTTATGTGAATTCTCCCCTCCACGCGGAAGGAGATCTTCAGCACCTTCTCCCCAGCTCAGTATCCATTCCATACAATGCTCATTTATGCTTTATAGTAAAGAAAGGCAAGTAATTGCATTGTACCGGTCCAATTCTACCAATTATATGATACAAATCGCGTTAAATACATAGTAATATTTATTCAAGCAAGCCAAATATATAAACAAAGCAGTTTATTATGAAAAAAATCTAAACAAAAACATTATACACTTATGGGAACTATGAACTAACTTCTATTGGAGGACTCCCACTAATTTGAAATAATATAAGGTCTCTAATTACCTGAGTGATATTTATCGAAGACGTCATTTTAATATTCTGGGACTCGTGTCCATCTTATGTATGCATAATAAATGCATCATAAGTGAATAATTATGTATATTTTATGTAAAATTTTGTATATTTGGCTTGCCCTAGTAATATTAATGATAGACTATTAATTAGCACTCTTGTATCATTCAATTGGTCCTTGGTAATTACTTATTTATTCAGCAGGTGGAGTGTTACAGGTTGCTGAGCCCAGGAATATATCTTTGTCTCCATGTGTATAAAAATAAACTATAAATGGACATAGCAGTGTTCAGAGTAATTAGTAGCTGAACGTATGGACACTAAAGATGTCTTATTAACCTAAAAAGAATGCAGCTAAAACATGCGGTTGGTCACAAGGGGCTGAAAGATGGTGCGGTAACCTGCTATGTCCTGCCCACTGTATTGGGGTGTTCTAGCTCAGATAGTGGTAGTAAGTGGCACTCCAAAGGGTAAAATCTTAAGGTTTTGTACACTCAGGGATGTAACAAACAATATCACTCACTTTTGCCTTTTGAGATATGGTTTGTGATATCATCCAGTGTATACGCTCAATATCGGACCATCAACCATGGTCTGTACATGCAGCCCATCTTTTACTATATCTACTGTAGGTACGGAGCGGGGACAGGATGACATCACTGAGCGATAATGTTCAGTGTGTATCCACTATATCGTTTGCCCGGTATTTCAAGGGAAACCACTGCTGACATCACTGACGGCCCCGGGACATATCCGATAGTTTGTTCCCACCTTTAGGTTCCACAGTGTGTAGAGCAAAGTGGTCATTACAGACTGTATTTTAATCACATGATCTCATGCGGTAGAACGCGAGGACTTTGGGGGTATTCCGGTTCATTCTCTTGGATGCAAATTCGCAGCCTTGCAAGTGACCAGGATCCCGGCTTGCGATTGATGGTACCCCGGCCCACTATTCGCACGGTGCATACGCTCACGCTGGATGCGAATGGATGTTTTACATAAACATCCATTCGCATACCACTTGGAGCCACTGGTACGCGCATATGTAAGGTTGCTCTGAGCGGATCCGGTGATGTCAGCTGCCCGCCCCCTCGCATGTTTGTCACTGCTCCATCGGCAACGCCCAGCTTCCTCATGGGAACGCCCAAGAAATGCTGGGTCTTCAGATATGCTGATGGGCTAGCCCACCCCCTGCGCCCTCCGTTTGCAAGCATGGGTGTTTGGTCGCCATGGACACACACACACCAAGCACATGCGCAGAAATGCGCAATGCAAAATCGGGCCCGTGCGGACATACGCAGGCCTGCAAACGGACCAGAATAAGTTCCTTTGTGTATTGTGGTCATATGGGGACAAAATTAGAGCCGACACCATTCGCCCCATGTATTGAGCTGACATTCTCATGGGGCTTGTAGAATCTCTGTGCTAAAAATGTACTTTAAAAAAAAAAACATTTTAATAATGCTAACAAGAATGCTGTCCATTGTGCATGTCCTTTCTGTTTTCAAGAGGGTTAGTCTACACCAGCGGTTCTCAAACTGTGGGTCCCGACCTTCTCAGCATGGGGTAACGACTCCATGTTGCTGACCATCAGGCTGATGACTTTCATAATCTCAGTCAGTGATTCAAAGAATCTGAAATATCTATTGGATTGTCTGTTATTTTAGACTCCTCCCATCATTGTGTGCCTCCACAATTCTGCCATGTATGTGCTGTCTGCTGACTACACATGTGATGTGATTGGTGGTGGTATATTAGACTCCTCCCATCACTCTGTGCCTCCACAATGCTGCCATGTATGTGCTGTCTGCTGAGTACACATGTGATGTGATGTGATGACCTTCTGCAGTAACTTGCTGGGGTCCTGTCATTTTTTTTGTCTGTTGGGGTCCCAGAGTAAAATAGAGGACATCTGTTTACACCACAAACCAATAATTATAGATTTACTCCAGACAAAAGGTTTTTAAGATATTCTGCTTTGTCCAAGTAATTCTTACATAGAAAAATAAAAGCTTTCAGAAATCTGTTTGAGGTGTTGACCAGGAACATACATGTTGATGAATCTGGCAATTGGGCAAATGTCCTGTTTTATACTGTCCCATTGGTAGGAAATGGCTTATTCCACTAGATGGCAGTATTTCCCTATGTGAGATTCAAGAGCAAACTGCGTGAGGCGATTTCTAACTTACAGGTAACCGTACCTCTGGTGTCCACTCATGCAACAGTAACAAATCAAGCACATGTGATCTTTTCTATCGGATTAGATTTTTATTGATAGTAGAGTTTATATAGTCTTATCTAAATGGACATTTTAGTGGAATAAGATCCATATCCGGGCACATATAATGAACGATGGTAGAATGTCTGTTTTTTTGTCTGAAGTTTTTGTGAGAAAATACTCCATCTTTAAATACAAACAATGGAACTTAGTCAAATGCAAATTGGTGAAGTCATGAAACAAAATCTATATATATAATATTGAGTTGTGAGTCCTGATTAATTTGTGTTTATTTTATTTTTAAAGAATCCTCCGAAACAAGCTGCCAGTAACGCCTATATCCTGGAGGCTCAGTTGAAAGATGTGAGTATTTCAGTGAATGAATTACAAGTCCCATTATGGGGGGAGGGTATTGAATCCCAGCCTAATTGTTTTTGACGATGCTGGATAAAAAAATCAGGTGAAAATTCGGCACAGGGATTAAATAGGGCGAGTCGAACTCGCCCTAAAAACGGCTGAAAAGTGCAGATTTTTCGCCTGGCAAAAAAATTTGGCCGCCGGGATAGAAGAATACCGCCTAGGTCTACATGTTACAAGGCCATATATAGCATACCACTATTTATTATAGGTTGAATTGTTAAACCTATTAGAACAGTGGTTTGCAAACACTTGTACTGTAGCTCTTTATCTGCTGTCTGGAATCTCATTGCATGTGTGGTTAGTTAGCAGGTTGGTGTGTGGTCCAGGGGACATCCCCCTCCTCTGGCCGCTACTGGTATTGGATGTACGAATAGATGGAGGAGGGTGGATGTGAAGGGAGCAGTTCCAGGGGACGAGGAATGAATGACCGGGGAAGCTGGGGGAGAAATACATTACTACCAAAATGTGATTGTACCTGACACGAGACAACACACACAATGACCTTGTGCCCTGTCTTTGTGTAATGCCCTGTTTTCCTTATCGTTGTGTGAGCTATGTTTTCATTATGACTTTAGGCACCTGTACTACTGTACTTGGTCATTTACAAGAGCCATCTGGCTGGTATCATTTGTGCCCTAGTTTAATGATGTGTACAGATTTTATCAGCACTGTTTGCTTTTATTGCCCTATTATGGCCTATTCTCCCAGTTACCATTAGTCAGCGGCCTACGTATGTCCATCCTCTGCTGGGAATTCTGGGTAAACAAAGCCCAAGCGTAAATGTCAGTAATACATTGTTATTGGTGAGCATGTGACCTGAGCTGCAGGGGCTGCCATTGGTTTGTTTTTTTATACACAACCCAACATACAACCTATAACCCTACTACGCTGCCTGCTCCGTTTTCCCTTTGGTGACGAGCGGTTGTCCATAACAACCGAGCACTGCCATTACCCACCGGCATCATTGTGTGTTTGGCATTTGCTGATCTTTATTAAATAAGCTACTACATCCCCTTACAAAACTCTCACATATAGGGGGTTATTCAGATTCAACCGGTCCCAAGCGGATTCGCACCGGGGACTGATGGTTTGCGACTGCGCATGAGCATAGGTTTTTATGCGTGTGTGCGACTGCCCACAGCGCCCGCACACAGAAGTCCGGGCATGGAGCAACGGTGGTGCAAGGGGTGGGCAGCTGATGTCAGCTGACCGCCCTGTCCTCGCAGAGGGCCCCCGCAGGTCTGAGACACCATAGAGGTGTCTCAGATCTGCGAGCGCTGAAGAAATCATTCGATGTTACCGACCATCGAATGATTCTCCCCGCTATCCAGGGCTGCGAATGGATGATTATGCAAATCATTCGCATGCCTGCGGGCGTTCGTGGGGTGGGAGGGAAATTTGCAGCCTTGTCAGCCAACCAGAATAAGGGCTATAATGTATGCAGTGCACCCTTGGTGTAAATCTCCATCACTAATCCTGTTTATCTCCTGTCCCCTCCTGATGTGCAGGCTCTGGAGAAGAACCAGCAATGGTTGGTGTATGATCAGCAACGTGAGGCTTATGTGCAGGGATTAATGGCTCGCATCTTTGAGCTGGAGAAGCAAGTTACAAATGCAAAACAAGCCGAGGAAAAAGCAAAAGACAGTAACTCTGATGGTATGCTCTATAGTCTTCTGTACAATAGAATTCATATGTACTGAATTTAATTAAAGGTGCTCACACAGATTTTAATGGAAGCAAAGTCTGGTTGCCATGGCAACAAGAAAAGAGACATTGACAACCATAGGGGCGGGGCTATCATTGGTGCTGTGGAGTGCAGTCACCCACTTACATGTAGAGATTGGTGAGGAACCGCAACACTCTATAGAACCACCCTCCCCATTTCCTGTCTGCAGGTATTGCCTGTTCCAGAGCTCGAACTGTGGGGGAGGAGGCACTGTGGAGAACCGCAAATCAATAAATGGCTCTGGGGGCCACCTAGTCCGTGGCCCATCAAGTAAATCAGAGGCTGCGTTAATTTGTACTGTTGCATGCATCTTCCACATAGATGTTTATTAACAGCATTGAAGTCCATCATTCCTATTGTGGCAGAATGTTACATTGTCTCTGTGCGTTCAGTGTGGATTGGACCGAAAGCCTGATACAAGGGGTCATGTGAGCACAGGTTCCGTCTATGTCCAGCCACGATCAGACCGCAATATGGTCAATTGCTGGTCCTTCTAGATCAGTGGTTCCCAACCTTTTTTCTCTCCCGTACCCCTTGATTAGGCTTTTCATTGATAAGTACCCCCTCCTTTCATTTTTAAATATGGACAGTACTTAGTGGTATCCTTATGCATGTCCTTATAAGGAGGAGCGGAGGAGTAGTATACAGAAAGGAATCATGCCCTTCTGTGTCTAGACACTGGTTGTGTATTATCTCCAGGATTCCCGCTAACACCGGTAGGATTAATGCCGCTGCTTCCTCCGTCTTTGTCAGTGCTGGGCAGATGACTGCTGATGTCTGAGGGCAGCATGGGAAGCTCCCAGTGGATTGCTGGTCAGACATATGACACAACATGGTTTGTCTCCATGGCAATGGGTCTTCTTCAGCCATCAAAAGACCTTTTCATCGTCCGCCATTACCAATATTATTTTCAAGTACCCCCAACTGGTCTGCAGAGTACCCCAGGTTGGGAACCACTGTTCTAGATAAAATCACAAAACATAACTGGAGTCTTTGTGGACTGCATGAAACGCGTTCAATGTTTCCATTGCTTAGAAGGTTTAATGCCCATACAAATACCAGGTGTTTTTCACACTGTGTACGTGGTCTAAAGCCATAGATAAATGTATTTAACAGGAATACTGCATATCAAATACCTCTGTCGTTTATTTTAGACTTGCCAATGAAAGATGAACTCACACTATTAACCCTGCCATACAAACCACAAATATATATATTTTTAATAATCGTTTATTAAATCTAATGCATAAATGCATGTAAAGCCGTACATAATAAATAAAAAATGAGAAAACACAGATCGTAAGAATTGCAGACAATAGGCATAAAAGTTGACATTTAAAAGGCAAGAAGATCGGCTCAAAACATGAATTAGTTAAAAGAAGGTCTCTGGGGTGTAGTCTCCGAACACTGATATGATGTCTGTCTATAGCTAGAAAGGAGGGCGTCCGTTGGCTACAATTTCTAAATCTTACCATGATGATGTACGAAAGCCGGTTCTCGTGCGTCTCTTTATAGGATGATTCCGAGTATGTAAGGTAACCAAGTGTCTGCAACAGTTGCAATTACATTTTCTTTGCTCGTTACCGCTTCTGTCCAGTCCGTTTGAAACAGATATCGAACTCTAGGTAGTAATATGATCGTAATCAGTGTCTTAGCAACCCATTTAGAGAGAATGGTCTTTTTAGAGCCTGCGGCCAACTTATTAAACAAAAATCTTGCTCCTTTAGGTATAGACTTACCACTGTCCCTGTTATAAATATTCCAAAAGACCAATATTTTGTTATCTGAAATTTAAGTTGGAGTACAGCAGCGGTTCTCAAACTGTGGGTCCTGACCTTCTCAGTATGGGGACGTGACTCCATGTTGCTGACCATCAGGCTGATGACTTTTCTAAGTTTACTCAGTGATTCAAGGAGTCTGAGAAATCTTTTGAATTGCCTGTTACTTTACATATTTTTGTGCCTCTACAATGCAGCCATGCATGTGCTGTCTGCTGACCGCACGTGATGTGAATCTGACGACCTTCTGCAGTAACTTGCTGGGGTCCCATAATTATTTTTATTGTCTGATGGGGTCCCAGAGCAAAATAGTTTGAGGACCCCTGGAGTGCAGTATCAATATAAATCTGTACATCACACAACTGTGTGACTATTGGCCAATCACAATGCATCATCTCAGCATTCGGAGAACAACACTTAAGACAATTTTGCATCCGTGGAACATCCTGTTAGAAACCGTATCTTAGGTGTGCAATCCGCTCTATGAAGAATCTTTTCGGTGCGTCTCAGTATATGTGATCGCCACCAATTGTTTATTCATCTGCACATAGGAAGAGAGAATCTTTTTCATGGTAAGATTAAGAAAATCTATTTGCCATTTTAACACCCAATTTATTCCTATTGCACAATCGTTCATTTCAGCTAAAGAAGAAGAGAGACAAAAATATTACGATCGGCTTCTACTCGCAGCCAAGAAAGATCTTGAAGGAGAACGGCAGATGACAGGCCAGCTAAATTCTGAGCTTTCGGCCATCAGATCGAAATACGAGGATAAGAAAATGGAGGTTGTAGATTTGTCCACAGCCCTGAAATCCCTGCGGGAATCAGAGCGGCAGAGGCGAGAGGATGATCGGAAGCTTTATAAGGAAAAACTGCAAAAAGTAAAGACTGAACTCGATATTTATCGAGAGAAGTTGGAAGAGGAAAAGAAGAAAAACGCAGAACTTTTCAATCAGGTACAAACCCCTCAGTTCTATATGACAGGACAAAACCGCTATCTCAAATGATTGCTAACTAAGTTCCCACACAAATACTATTGTCTGTATTCATAGTAGTGGTCATTCTACCACCCGCTATCTTTGAGAACCCATGCAGTTCCTGTTCCCTGCCTGGGGTGTCGCTGTCTGCTGTGGTGTTTCTAGCACAGGTCTGGCTTACATATCAGTGCTAATATACAGACTACACTGTGCTAGAAGCACTACAGCAGACAGCGACACCCCAGGTAGGGAAGAGGAAATGTATGGGTTTTCAAAGATAGCGGGTGCTAGAATGAACACTATCCATAGTAGCATCCACAGAGGAAAGACTGTTTTCTAAAATACTGTATTCAGCCAATGTTTCTAAAGATTTGAGTGAAAATCCCAAACATGCAAGAGTGCCATGGCTGCTTTTTTTGAAAAATTCCTAGTAGCCCGTAGGCAAGACAGTTGTTGATGCCCCTCTGCTCACATTCTCTACCAGCACCCCATTCGCTCTCTCCAGGGGCGCCCAGATGGGGGTGGAGGCCGAACACTAAATATTTGGGTCTAAGCTTGTAAGAGGTGGCCGACTGGATCATCTGCTAAGGTAGACGTACCACTGTGGTTGCTTGTGCCCCCTGCACAGCCCCAAAGAGGAAGGGAAGTTGGAGGAGGGCAGTGTGCCTCTTACAGGGCTGGTGCCCAGAAGCAGCTTCCTGCCATTGTCTCCTGTGTTAACGCTTCTGTAGCCACCAGTATAATTTACCATTTTACTGATACATTGTGGTAGAAAAATGACCATGGGCTACAGTGTTTCACACCTAAGTACGTATGAGTCTAATCATGGTGTGTACACACGGTCAATTTGGCTTGCTATTCGATCCAGATGCGATCTGATCGCATGGCAAGCCACCTGACATGCATGTGATATACCGTATTTTCCGGCGTATAAGACGACTTTTTACCCCAGAAAAAAATGCCTCCAAGTGGGGGGTCGTCTTATACGCCGGGTGCACGGCGTGACATACTGGTATTATTATTTTCCGGGTGCGTCATACAATTATTACAGGGTAGCTCTCCCACCCCCCTCTTATGCATACGGTACCTTGAAAAATAGTATCCAGGTATGCCAGCGCTGCTCCTTCCGTTCTGCCTAACCGCCGGTCACGTTGAGCATTGAAGTCGGCGGCAGGCTCGGGTGTTTTCGGCGCGGCTCGGGAGGACTTGTGTGCCTGAGCGCTCCCGAGTCCCCCCGAGCCGCGCCGAAAATACCCGAGCCTGCCGCCGACTTCAATGCTCAACGTGATCGGCGGTTAGGCAGAACTGAAGGAGCAGCGCTGGCATACCTGGATACTCTTATTTCAAGGTACCGTGTGCATAAGAAGGGGGGTGGGGGGCTGAGGAGAGCTACCCTACAATATATTTTATGCCTGGGGGGGGGGAGGACAGCGGCATGAGGGGGTCTTAAAACTTTATGTGGTGGGTTTTGCTGGGGCAGGACAAACCTGCCCTGATAGGTTTGTCCTGCCCCAGCAAAACCCACCACTCAAGGGGTTAATATATGGTACGGTACTATAATACTGGTCCCTGCTCCCTGTCTGCCCTCCCTGACTCCATGTCAATAGCAGCAGTCTGTGGAAGGTGTGCGGAAGAGGGGGTAGTCTTTTACAGCGAGTATATAACAAACTCTGTATTTTGAGTGGAAATGTTGGGGGGGTCGTCTTATACGCCGAGTCGTCTTATACGCCGGCATATACGGTAGTGCAGATTTGCACTATATAGTCAATGCTGCACTGTGTATCTGGGTTTCGATTTGTGCTGCTACGGGAGAGCGCATCTGAATTGCAAGGTTAAAACCTGTGCAATCTGCATGTGATTTTGACTATATAGTCAAGATCTCATGCTGATTGTACCCGTGTGGACACACCATAATGTTTAAGCTCATGTGTCAGTTTAGTTTGAAAGCATAGAAGTTTGTGCTCTCCTGAGATATTATTGGTCAGCAGTCACAAATGTTTATATTTTTAGAGCAACATTTAAAACCAAACAATGTCTTCCAAATATTACAACACACAAACTAATGCTGTGTACACACCGGTACAATCAGCATGAGCTTTTTACTGTATACCCAAAACCGCATCAGGATCGCATGCAGATTGCACAGGTTTTTAACCTTGCGATCAGGGTGCAGCACTAATCCCGTGGCAGCACTAATCGAAACCCAGATAGACAGGGCTGCAATGACTATATAGGTCAGATCCGCACTATTTCGTCCAAATCGCATGCATGTCGGGTGGCTTGCCGTGCGATTCGTTCCAGATGCTATCAGGATCGAATAGCAAGCCTAATCAACCGTGTGTATACACCATAACACCTCATCATTTGGGGATTTGAAGCCTGTGTAGGTTCAGCTTATCTGACTAGACTGACAGCTTTTTCTTTTATTCTAGGTGGAGTTGATTCAGAAATCCATCTTGAGGCAGAATGAGGATCAAAATAGGGTGGCTGCATTGGAAGAGCAGGTACAGTGTTAAAATGGTTTCACATCCCCTGTAGACATGAGGAAGGTTTATCAAATTCTACAGAGAGATAAAGTGCCAACCAATCAGCTTGCAAAAGGACACAAGCTGATTGGTTGTAATGATCAACTTCTCTACTTTATCTCTGACTAATTTGATCAATCTACCTCCTTCATTTCTTTCATTTTGTTGCCAAGTTTAATTTAAAAATATTCTACAGAATTGGATCCCAGTATTGTCTTTTGGCCTTTTTAAAGTATTTTGGAGGCCAAGGGACTTAAATATATTGGTATTATAAATGCAACATTTTTTTTAAATTTTTTTATTTACATTTTATACATTTATTTCTCTTTTATTATTTTTTAATTGGCGGTATGAGTGGCAAGGAATGTGCTGCGGGCGTGAAGCTGAAGTTCTAGGTTAGAAGTAGGTATGCTGTGGGTAAGAGGAAGGGCAGGAATTGACTTAATAGAGCATGTTATAGAGTACAGAGGCATCACCCTCAGACATGGATCTTTGGAGTGTAGCAAAAGTTGGGTGTTGGGTGCAGGGCAGTGTTCCCGCTAAGTTGTGCTCGCGTGCACACAACTCGACTGGCATGCGCACAAAGCAGCAGTGGCCCCTTTTTGTAGTTGTGGACTCAATTAATGTGTGTTTCACCCATTAACTACATTGTGTGCTGTGTTTTGAATGTTTAATATAATTTTGAAGTAAAGTTAACACAGATGCTGAACGTCATTTTCCAGTTATATATAAGTGATGCACAAAAATTTAAATTTCCTTCCAAAGTTGCACAGCCAAAATCTTTTGCCGCACACAGCCTTCGTAAAATTAGTAGGAACATTGGTGCAGGGTGTGGCTGGAATTTTGGGTCAATTGAATTCAGTAAAGCATTGTGGCGGGGCACTTATGTCGGACAATGCACATTCTCATGGCTCGACTCACTGTTTAGGTCATGATTACCGGTAGTCACCAACATAGTAGCACTATGAATAGTGCCAGGAACGAGCTATTAAATTCAATGCGCAATGATCAATCCCTTTGTGTCAAATAGGTGTAAATTTTATCGTTGATGCAGATGACAAAGAGCTAAGGGAGAAAAGAGTGGGGGGGGGGGGGGGGGGGGGCTTCAAAAGTGGAGGCCACACTCTTTTTATTTTAGATCGCACACACTTTTCCATTTTAGATGCCAGGAGACAATATTTGGTGGCTGGAACTCAAGCATGTGGTAGCACGGAATCGGGACATCTGTCAGAATGAACTTAGGTCTACAGTCATTAGGTCGACCCCACTAGGTCGACTGGCAGGAAGGTCGACCTGACTTAAGGTCGACATGGGCCAAGGTCGACATGACTTAAGGTCGAATTTGCATAAAGGTCGACATGAGGAAGGTCGACTGGTCATAAGGTCGACATGGGTTTTTCACTGTTTTTTTATCCGAATGTCGACACAGTCGACATGGACACAGTTGGCAATGAGAATCGGACCCTCGCATCGCTCGCTTCGCTCGCAATGCTTCGGGCACGGTGCCTCGCTGCGTTCGGCACACTATTTTATTCTCCCACCACGCCCTAGTGGATGGTAGGGCATGAAATACCGCCTGTCGGCACATGTCGGCTCAAAAAACAGTGAAAAACCCATGTCGACCTTATGACCAGTCGACCTTCCTCATGTCGACCTTTATGCAAATTCGACCTTAAGTCATGTCGACCTTGGCCCATGTCGACCTTAAGTCAGGTCGACCTTCCTGCCAGTCGACCTAGTGAAGTCGACCTAATGACTGTAGACCTAAGTTCATGCTAATAGATGACCGCTTCCCGGTAGCACTGGGTGCACAATATTTTTTGGGAACGTTCTAGAACATTGGAGCCATTTTTGTTATTTTGTTTTTACCCCTTCACAGAGCAACAGTTTAGCTTTGAAAATGCTGCATTACCTTCCTGCCTGATGTATTGTATCAGTACATCAACTTGTTCCCATGTGACTCCACCTCTGTGATTTGGCATTTCTCGTAAGGGAGCGTATCATATTTAAAGATCTTTAGTTTTCAAATACTGTTTTTTAGTAGTTTCATCTTCCTTTTATCAGATCCAAAGGTGCACATCCGACTTGGAAAATGAGAAGATTGACCGGCATAGCGTGCAACATCAGCTGTATAAAGTGCTGAAAGAGCTGCGCAAGACCCGAGAACAGATCACAAAGCTGGAGCCAGTGGTGAGCACAGAGTTCTTACCAGAGACCGTTACACCCGGAGAACTCAGTAGCAGATTTATTAAGCTCTGTGACGTGATAAACTGTCTGTTTTTTTATCACTGGCCAATCAGCTCCTACCTGTGAAGCTACAGGCTTGGTTTGAAAAATGACAGGTAGGAGCTGATTGGCCGGTGATAAAAAAACAGACAGTTTATCACTTCACCGAGCTTAATAAATCTGCCCCTCAGAGTGATCTAAGTTGGAGGATGTATTTTACACCACAAAATTGGCATACATCCCCTTTTTTATGCCATATTAATCCTAAAAAAAATATATATATATATATATATATATATATATATATATATATATATATATATTCCCTTTGTTTTACTTGGAGGATAATGTATTTTTAAATTTCCTGCTTAGTAAATGTACCCGTAGTCTTTATGGTAGTTGTAGTAGAAGTAACTGCTACTATCCATATCCATAGGCGGCACCACGGAGGTGCGGGTGTCTGGGTCGGTTACATCAAGATTTGGCAGAGGCGCTAGAGGTTATGCTCTATATCCTATGGGTTAGCATTGGATACTGTACTATATGGGTGAATAAACTGGTCCTGCTATTTTTTTTAAAAGATCCATTACCAAGTACTGTAAAAATATCACTCTGCCCCTGCCCTATCACCCCTTACCCGAACCTACAACCTCATTGCCTCCTCCATATTTTGCAGACTGCTTCACAGAATCTAACAATACAGGCTATTCGGCACTTTAAATGGTGCCCTCAGCTGGGATTCTGGGAGGAACGGTGGTGGTCTGCTGGCACTTTGTTGGTGGGTGTGGGACAGATCCGTACATAGAATTAACACTTCAAATCATTGAACTGCAATATAGATGGTTTCATAGTATATACACGTGCTTTATACAGAGATGCTAGATCTGATTTGCTTTTTAATAGCATAGTTTGGTACATAAGTAAAATGTATTTATTTACAGTTTCTTATGTAGTGCAGCAGATTCCGTTGCACTTTACAAATGTTGACAACACTGAAAGAACAAACTGGGTTAAACAGACAGTCTTGGAGGTTAGAGGGCCCTGCTGCAAGCTTACATTCTATAGGGACATAGGAGGGAAACACAAGGACAGGCACCAGTAATAGCATAGCAGTCCAACCAAGTTACAAGTCCAGAAGGGAAGCTATATAATACATAAGTGCCTCAGAGGGTTATGCGTGTGGTACTTATATATGATAGGCTTGCCTGAAGAGGTGAGTTTTCAGGGAACGATTGGAAGTTTGGAGGCTAGCGGTGAGTCTTATTGTGCGTGGAAGGGCATTCCATAGGGTGGGAGCAGCCCGATGAAAGTCCTGTAACAGTGATATACTGGTTGGTCACACTTGTTTTCTAGGTCTATCATGGAGAAAAATAAATTGTATTGTTCATAGCAGATTTCAGCTCAGAGTACTTCTGCTGCGTATGGCTCGTAGCTTAAGGGATCAGTAAGGGACCTGAAACTGTACACTTGCTAGGAAACGCTGCTCCTGATGCTGGTTTTATGTGAGGTGTATATGGAAATATATGTCCTTTCTCAGTGACTCATCCACATATCACTTTGCATATTTGACTCTTTATCCAGAAAAATATCCATTTTTTTTTTTTTTTTACCAAATGATCAATTCAGAATTCATTTTACAGTGAATTTCACTTCACCTATTCTAAGCAGGTGTAAAGTTTGGGAAAATCTCTAATCTAAGGTAAAATGTCATTTGGCTTTGGAGTCCACCCTCACAGCATAATGGAATACAGGGTGAATAGGTCCAAGCTGACAGTCCCCCTAAACCAGTGGTCAGGGAACTCGGTCCTCATTACCCCACACAGTGCATGTTTTGCTGGTAACCCAGCAGGTGCACATGTGTACTAATTACTCAGACACATTTTATAAGGTCCGCAGGTGGAGTTAATTATTTCACTTGTGATTCTGTGAGGAGACCTGCAAAACATGCACTGCGTGTGGTAATGAGGACCGAGTTCCCTGACCAATGTCCTAAACTCTCACACATTCTTTGTGCATAATAATAAGCTGCAGATTAAGCTAAATCTATTAGTGTGATAGGATTCTTAGTAGTTCTATGCACAGTATTGGGAACAAAGCAAAGAAAAAGATCAATTACAAAGGACTTTACACTACAGTGACAAATGTGTTTTGTTAGGAAGAACAAGAGTCCAGTAACCTCATAACAGCAGCTTCCCATACACACTGCACATGGCCCTCAGTATGTATAACCTACAGTGTAAAACCACCCACACATAATCAGCGCCCAGCCTAGGAGTTCCACTGTGCCTGGCAATGAGCAACTTGAACACTTACTTTTTTTTTTTTTTATAACTTTATTTTCTTTGTTCACCAGAAACGTGACATTTACTACGTGGAGACATCCAGCAACTTTGTGTCTGACTTCAGTGACAAGCTGAAGGTGCGGGAAGAGCGTCAGTCTCCGAGGCCCAACAGTCTCTTGGATGAAAGTTTCCTGGAGTGTCCCCGATGCAGAGAGGTGTACCCCACCAGCCAGCACCGGGAGCTCCTCGCACACATAGACTTCTGCACCAGCTGAAGGAGAACTGCTGCTGCCCAAACAGAATCGCTGTGCGGAAGACCGGGGAGAGGCTTACTCTGTTACACTCCATACTTTTTATTTTATATTAATTACCTGTACAAAAGTCTAATATTATGATGCATTATGCCGGTATGAACAGAGGTCTTACAACAATGTAATTGGCGCATGCAGTTTAAGACGTCCGTTTTCAGCCTTGTGTCGCTGACTTACTGTATGCTGCGGGCACTGATATTCCTATGCATTAGGATTCACGGACGGGTTGATATAACATGTATGGAGGAAACTACTGACCAGTCACAGTGATCTTTGTTGCTGGGGTTAATCAAACTGACAGTCCTTGACCTGATCCGGTTCTCACTCACATTATGCACTTTCTCACTTGCCTGAAGCATATCCAGCTCCGGTTCTAAGAACTGATGTCGTCTGCCATGCACTGATTTCAGTCTTACAGCCCATATCCACCTCAGGTTCTAAGAACTAATATACAGTAGTCTGCCATGCACTGATTTCAGTCTTACAGCCCATATCCCGCTCCGGTTCTAAGAACTAATGGCGTCTGCCATGTACTGATTTCAGTCTTACAGCCCATATCCACCTCCGGTTCTAAGAACTGATGTCCTCTGCCATGCACTGATTTTAGTCTTACAGCCCATATCCCGCTCCGGTTCTAAGAACTAATGGCGTCTGCCATGCACTGATTTCAGTCTTACAGCCCATATCCACCTCCGGTTCTAAGAACTAATGGCGTCTGCCATGCACTGATTTCAGTCTTACAGCCCATATCCACCTCCGGTTCTAAGAACTAATATAATCTGCCATGCACTGATTACAGCCCATATCCCGCTCCGGTTCTAAGAACTGATGTCCTCTGCCATGCACTGATTTCAGTCTTACAGCCCTTCCAGAACATTATGACTCCTGCTTTTACGTGAAAGCTTTTATCTGATAGAACAATGAACGAACGGTCTGCTCAAATGATAACATTGCACTTTTATTTTCAGCATATGTTTAGACTACTCTGCTTATGGCTTCTATGATTTATTATAATATTTTTTATGTTCTTATGCAAATTTTTTGACTTGGAGCCAGTAATATATTTAGAATTTGTGTATTGTTGGTATGTAAAAAAGGGAATTTAATAAAGTTTTTTTTTTATTTAGAAGAACAAAGCTTGCATCGTGGATATGTTAAATATGGTGAAAACCGTTTTTAGCCCCATTTCTAATCGATCTGACTAGTTTGCTTAGAAACTAAGCACTGATTGCTCTGTGTGTCTAGTCCCGCATGCCACCATAGCCTGACTAGATGTTGACCATGACTACTCCAGATCTAATCAGATCGCCAGTGTTCTCACTAGAGCACAGATTGCACCGCACACATCCCTGGTGCATAGCGTGTGTGTGTGTCAGCGATGTGTGGTGAGCGATCTGTGCTAACCTACACTGCTCAGCGTGGGACTGAAGTTGCCCCGTGTGTACTAGGCATTAACAGTGTAAAAGGGAAGAGGATGGCGCCACTCAAAGGTGAAAGTAGTGCAGGACATAAAGCAGATCACATACATTTTACTTTGGCGCGGATTGCCATTGTATCAAAGTTAAGCGAGACCATGATGTAGTTTGGATGTTTTTTAGGGCGGTAGCATAATCCTCGTCCGCAGCTGTTAATGGGGTTTTGTTTTTTAACTCTATAAAACCATTGGGACTTCCCTTGTCCTAACTGCCTTCTAAGCTACCCTTTGATCACGTCGAGGAGTCCCATGCTTCCCGAACTGCAGATGTTGGGCCTCCTAAACTGACCTCATAGCATACTACTGTTTTATTAGTGGCCTGACCAGTCCTCCTATAGTGGGCCGCACTCTTCACCATTAGCTCCACTGGCGTTTCCACATTATCAGGACTGTTAATGGCATATTGGTGCTTACCTAACTGGGCTCTCGGCTTCCCTGCCGCAACGCCAGGCCTGGGTGCTGGGAGCCGCATTATTTGTGCTCTGCTAAATAATAACCCGGCTCTTCTGCTTATATTTACATTTACCAGATCTCTTCTAGCAATATTGGGGCAGATGTATTAAGCCTTAACAAGAGATAAATGCAAGGGTGATAAAGAGAGATAAACGTCCAGCCAATCACATCCTAGCTGACTTTTTTCAAACACAGCCTGTAACATGGCAGTAAGGAGCTGATTGGCTGGACGTTTATCACCTTTGCATTTATCTCTTGTTAAGGTTTAATACATCTGCCCCAGTGTCACCCAGGCAAACTACCTATAGTCTGTAACTTTATTAACACCATCATAACCATATGGAGCATTGGATAGACAGAAATTAGGTGAGCGTGCTTGAAGGTTGACACAGTACTAGGTTGACATCCGGAAGGTCGACAGTGAAAAGGTCAAGATGGGTTTTTTTTTTTTTTTTCCCCCAAATGTCGACATGGACACTAAAACAGTGCACCGTCTCCCCTCGCTTGCTGTGCTCACCATGCTTCTGGCACCACCACGCCTTGTGGATGGTAGGGCATGAAATACTGCCTGTTGACTCAAAAGAAAATCAAAGCGAAAAACCCCATGTCGACCTTTTTGACTGTCGACCTAATGACCCTGTCAACCTTCAGTGGTCGACTTGGGGACCGTATCCCCTTGTGGCACAACTGCCATCCATTCATTGCTAACTTCCCCCCAAAAGCTGCATATTTTGCGCTGCTCTGAGCTATGACTACCTGTATAATGCAGTCCAACTGCCCTAACTACTGGCCCGCCGCCTTGCTTCTAGTACAGACAAGACTTCTACGTTGCCACAGTCATCTCATGATGCATAAATCTTCTGATAAAGGATGCAGAGGACCTGCTGGGTATTGTTCAGCAATTCTTCAGGACACACACACACTCTATGCCTGAGGTTCCTGGGTGTGTGTGAGTTGCACGCACGTCCCAGTTCAGTGTAGCCCCTGCCACCGACGCTCGCCAGCGGGGAGGGTCTGGCGAGCCCCGGCCAAGGATGGCAGGGGCTCCATCTGTATCACACTCTTTTTGATCACTTTTCAAGCTCAGAACATCTGGCCCACTATGCGATATTGGACCCTTAAGGTGCCCATACACGCAGCGATAAATGCAGCCGTGCGATGCGATGGGATGCGCACTCCCGCGGGCATCCCAGCGCACAGTACAAAAAGTATGTGCTGTGTTTTGATCGCATCGCTCGCATGCACAATGCATTCAATGCGATGCTATTTTAGCACAAAACGTACCGTATAATCGGTACGTTTATGGGGCACCTTTAGACTGATGTCTTCTAGAGAAGGATTGGAAGTAATCGCTTCTGGCTGTTTCTGGACCACTTTATACACATTTGGCTAAAACACTCATGCCTACACACTATGGATAATGATTCAGACCTGTTTGCTAGGCTGCTTATGCTCGCAGCCTAGTGAACAGGTAAACGCTGCCCAAACACCGGGCCCTGCGGCGCAAATCCTTGCAATTGCATACGAGGGCATGAGTACGCTTACTCACCCCCTTGCATGCGGCCGTACTAGCGAAAAATGTGCAAATAAGTCTGATTTTCAACGGAGATTGCTGAGAAGAGGGGGGGGGGGGGGGGGGGGGGGGGCGGCACCATCTGCCTCCCGCCTGGAGAAGGCCTTGACCTGCCTGCATTTCCATAAAATGCAGGGCGTTCCACTGCACCAGAACCCTTCCCACTCTCTTCGCCCCCCTGCCTGTGCAAACACCTCAGCAAGTGTGATACCCGCCGTAACGGATTTGCGCATGCGCAGACCCGCACAATCGTAAACGGGATTGGGTCTGAATCTGGCCCAATGGGCCTAATTCAGACCTGTTCGCAGGACAAATCTGTTCTCAAAATGGGCAAAAAGATACGGCGCTGCAGGTGTGGCAGATGTAACGTGTAGATTTGGGGGAGTTATTTTGTTTCTGTGCAGGGCAACTATTGGCTGCATTATATTTACACTGCAATTTAGATATCAGTTTGAGCACACCCCACCCAAATCTAACTCTGCACATGTTACATCTACCCCGGAGTGCAGCATGGTTTTTCCCATTTTGAGAACAAATTTGTTCTGCTATGAGTTCTGAATTAGGCCCACTGTCCCAATACAGTACGTGTACAATGTGTACCAAGCTTCACAGTAACTTCCTGATCCCAAGTGCTTCATCTTATTTTCTTCACTAGCCTTTATCAAGTAATATTTGCGGCTAAATCCCCGAAAACAACCGAAAATAAGGACACAATGCAGTCAAAATCTAGTCAGATTGCTTAGAAAATGACTGCAAATCTCTCTGTGTGTACAGAATGAGAGATACTGATCGCAATCTCTCATTCTGAACCACTACTCAGTCTTTTTTTGCTTAAGCAAAATTGCTTAGCACAGATCTCTGCGGGTGTATGCCCCTTTAGATAAAGAAAATTACACTGTAGGCAGCATATATAATCAACAATATCGGACGCGGGTCCCGATATTGTGCGTACACACTGAATGATATCGGTAAACGATATTGTTCAGTGACGTCACGGGGACCGCTGAACATGCGGGTCGTTTGGCTATATAGCTAAGTTGACCTGCATGTTCAACAGACATCAATCATCCTTAACAATTTGCAGGAGCGCGCATCGATATTCATACTGCGCAAAATATCAATTACAAGCCCTTTTCTGAACGATATCTTTCACAATATCCTCTAGTGTGTATAGGGCTTTACTGGGGTTTTTTTTTTTTTAAAGACCAGTGGGTTCAGACAAAAATCCTCAGGAACTCAGTTGGTTCAGAAAAAAATTCTCAGGAATACCAGGGTCTACACTACCTAGTGCCGGGCAGCGCCGCTGAGATGAGGGCTGAGCTCAGCTTCAGCTGCTGCCTGGCTCCAGCTGGTCGTCCCCTCTTCTCCACCCCCCCCCCCCCCCCCCCCGGCTGTGTGTGACGTTACCTTGTGCTTAGCAGCGCTGCCCGGCTCCAGGAGAGACGGTGGTGGTTTTTTCTAAAAAAAAAAACACCACTGAAGGGGTTAAGTAAAAATCGCTCAGTGACCAAATCAATCCGTGTGTACGGAGCTTTAGGATTGACCAATAACAGTAGAGCATTGGCTTTTTAATAAAAGCCTAGTTCCTGCAGTAGCCAGGTGCAAGCTGAACATCCGTAGGGGAAATACAATGACACTTTAATCTTAAATTGTGGGTAGCGAACAAGCAGATTAATGGCAATTTTACACTCTGCAAATATTGCCTAAGACAATGGAACGTCCCTATTATTTGGTAGTATAATAAGAGAGTGTATCGTAAAAACACAACACCTTCATCTTTGCTTTAGATGGGTGGATATTTACAAGAATGCTGAGCAACTTCCTTGTTGGAAATCACAGAGCAATCATCTTGTCACACTGCAGCATGCAGAGCCTCACTTCATCTGACCTGGGCAGCTGTCACAGATCTCCTGCCGCCAGACCGCCCCCCCTTCAGCACCTGCTTAACATGAGAGTCAACTTTGTAAATGTCCCATCTTTTGACTGTGGCAGGACAGGGTTGACCGCACCATGATGTGTTTTTGATTTTGGAATGCTGACGGTGCTTGCCATAAAATAATGGGGCACGTGTCTCTCGTGTATCGGTCTGACCAGTCTGATAACGAAACGCATTTTGGATTTTACTCTGAATTTAACAAGACCGTCGCTGTGACCGTGGTGGAGACGGTGTGCCTGTCGCTGGTGTTTGCGTTTTCGTGGCTTGCTAACATTTGTGCCATACTCTTGTTAGTCAGAAAGAAGAGGATGGTGACCTCCAACTGCTTCGTATTGAACCTGTTCTGTTCGGATCTACTCTTCGTTAGCATGATCCCTTTCATCATGGTCATCCGCTGGTCAGAAGTCTGGGTCCTGGGTGACGTTTTCTGCCACTTGCTCTTCTATGTTATGTGCCTGAGTGGTTGTGTCATACTGATCTCCCTGTCTGCAGTCAGCCTGGAGAGGATGTTCTGTATCATGAAGGTGACGCAGACCACCACCTGTGATGTGAAGGTGGTTGTGGTGGGGCTACTAATTATCTGGGGCTTCTCAGCCATGACCTCCTTACCTTTATGTCTGTTCTTCACAGTGGTAACAGAGAGGGTGAATGGAGAGGTAAGTCCCATCTAGGTTACATGATCTACACTTTATGTATCAATATCAGCCGGTGAATGAACATTTTCAGGTTTAATGCATAAAATCTTAGGGTGTCCATATACTACAGCGATGTATCGCAGCAGTGTATGGACATCTGATCCCCCTTGAGCCTCTTGGGACCTTCCCAAGCGGCATGATCGTATGCGGTCCTTTCACATGTGATCCCGTTCCCTGCCGCCAGGAGGGGGTTTGAGTGGGAGGTTGATAGGCAGCACCTCTGACTCTGGTCCGATGTACACGGGACTGTGCATCTTACCTGAGGGAACGTACTACACATGTGATTTGTCCTGATTTCACCTGATTTCTCGGCCCAATCCGTTGGAATCGTGTGAAATCGGGACAAAATTGCATAGTGTATGGGGGTACATAGTGTATTAGAGCACATAGATTGATTTTGTTTTATTCATGTAACCCAGGTGTAGCCAACGCCAGTCCTCAAGAGCTACCAACAGTTCACGTTTTCCAGTTCATCTCGCAGGTACACAGGTGCACTCATTACTGACTGACACATTATAAAAGATCCACAGGTGGAGCTAATTACTTCACTTGTGATTCTGTGAGGAGACCTGGAAAACATTAAAAGTTGGTAGCTCTCGAGGACTGGAGTTGGCTACCCCTGATGTAACCCATACTATTCACTCACTGATTCTGTGCTGGCTTTGTGCGGTCATTCACTGGTAATTTCTTTACCTCTTCTGTTTTTGGTTGTAAAATTCTAAAGCCCCCGTACACACTATGCAATAAAAGCAGACGATATGCACAGTGTATGGACGATAACGATGTGCACTGCCATGGGTCATTAACTACTGTACCTCCTTTCTCGTCTGTACCTGCAGTCAAATTTTGCCTATGTTGTTTATGTGCTATATCGTACATTCTGTAACTCCGGGGAGCTTGAGATAAGTCGCTAACGATATTGTGAGCTGCCTTTATCGAATAGTGTGTATGCAGCGTAACTATTACTTAAATCTGTAATTAAAAATTTTAATGTGTCTTAAAAGTATACATAGTAATAGTGATGGTGCATGTCTCAGCGTTGGTGTTTATGTTGTATCTTATACATATACTATCCCCTTAAATATAACAATTCCCTTAGATGGGTGGATGATTCTCCCAACTGTATATAAAAATGCAGTTTAGTGATGAGTTATCTTTGTAAAAGTTCCAAAAGATGTAAAGTCCAGGTGCTAGAGTCAGAGGCGGAACAACCATTGGTGCAGCAGGTGCACCGCTGTGTGGCATATTGTGAAATTGGGTTGAAGTCGAGAAGGGGGGCCTGGATCAGAGGCGGATTGCTGCTATCAGTGAGGTGGGGATGTGCTGCTGTCAGTGAGGTGGGGATGTGCTGCTGTCAGTGAGGCAGGGATGTGCTGCTGTCATTGAGGCGGGATGCGCTGCTGTCAGTGAGGCAGGGATGTGCTGCTGTCAGTGAGGCAGTGATGCACTGCTGTCAGTGAGGCAGAGATGCACTGCTGTCAGTGAGGTGGGGATGAGCTTCTGTCAGTGAGGCGGGGATGTGCTTCTGTCAGTGAGGTGGGGATGTGCATGTCTGTCAGTGAGATGTGGATGTGCTGCTGTCAGTGAGGCGGGAATGTGCTTCTGTCAGTGAGGCGGGAATGTGCTTCTGTCAGTGAGGCGGGAATGTGCTACTGTCAGTGAGGCGGGAATGTGCTGCTGTCAGTGATACGGGGGTGTGCTGCTGTCAGTGAGGCTGGGATGTTCTGCTGTCAGTGAGGCTGGGATGTACTGCTGTCAGTGAGGCTGGGATGAGCTGCTGTCAATGAGGCGGGGATAAGCTGTTGTCAGTGAGGCGGGGATGTCCTGCTGTCAGTGAGGCGAGAATGTGCTGCTGTCAGTGAGGCGGGGATGTGCTGCTGTCAGTGAGGCGGTGATGTGCTGCTGTCAGTGAGGTGGGGATGTGCTGCTGTCAGTGAGGCGGGGATGTGCTGCTCTGCTGTCAGTGAGGCGGGGATGTGCTGCTGTCAGTGAGGCGGGGATGTGCTTCTGTCAGTAAGGGGGGTGTGCTTCTGTCAGTGAGGCGGGGATGTGCTTCTTTCAGTGAGGCAGGTATGCACTGCTGTCAGTGAGGCGGGGATGTCGTGCTGTCAGTGAGGCGGGGATGCGCTGCTGTCAGTGATGCAGGGGTGTGCTGTGGTCAGTGAGGCGGGGGTGTGCTGCTGTCAGTGAGGCGGGGATGTGCTGCTGTCAGTGAGGCGGGGATGCGCTTCTGTCAGTGAGGCGGGGATGCGCTTCTGTCAGTGAGGCGGGGATGCGCTTCTGTCAGTGAGGCGGGAATGCCTGCTGTCAGTGAGGCGGGGATGTTCTGCTGTCAGTGAGGCGGGTATGTTCTGCTGTCAGTGAGGTGGGGATTAGCTGCTGTCAATGAGGCGGGGATGCACTGCTGTCAGTGAGGCGGGGGTGCGCTGCTGTCAGTGAGGCGGGGGTGCGCTGCTGTCAGTGAGGCGGGAATGTGCTACTGTCAGTGAGGCGGGAATGTGCTGCTGTCAGTGATACGGGGGTGTGCTGCTGTCAGTGAGGCTGGGATGTTCTGCTGTCAGTGAGGCTGGGATGTACTGCTGTCAGTGAGGCTGGGATGAGCTGCTGTCAATGAGGCGGGGATAAGCTGTTGTCAGTGAGGCGGGGATGTCCTGCTGTCAGTGAGGCGAGAATGTGCTGCTGTCAGTGAGGCGGGGATGTGCTGCTGTCAGTGAGGTGGGGATGTGCTGCTGTCAGTGAGGCGGGGATGTGCTGCTGTCAGTAAGGCGGGGATGTGCTGCTCTGCTGTCAGTGAGGCGGGGATGTGCTTCTGTCAGTAAGGGGGGGTGTGCTTCTGTCAGTGAGGCGGGGATGTGCTTCTTTCAGTGAGGCAGGTATGCACTGCTGTCAGTGAGGCGGGGATGTCGTGCTGTCAGTGAGGCGGGGATGCGCTGCTGTCAGTGATGCGGGGGTGTGCTGTAGTCAGTGAGGCGGGGGTGTGCTGCTGTCAGTGAGGCGGGGATGTGCTGCTGTCAGTGAGGCGGGGATGCGCTCCTGTCAGTGAGGCGGGGATGCGCTTCTGTCAGTGAGGCGGGGATGCGCTTCTGTCAGTGAGGCGGGGATGCGCTTCTGTCAGTGAGGCGGGAATGCGCTGCTGTCAGTAAAGCGGGGATGTTCTGCTGTCAGTGAGGCGGGTATGTTCTGCTGTCAGTGAGGTGGGGATTAGCTGCTGTCAATGAGGCGGGGATGTACTGCTGTCAGTGAGGCGGGGATGCGCTGCTGTCAGTGAGGCGGGGATGCGCTTCTGTCAGTGAGGCGGGGGTGCGCTGCTGTCAGTGAGGCGGGGGTGCGCTGCTGTCAGTGAGGCGGGGGTGCGCTGCTGTCAGTGAGGTGGGGGTGCGCTGCTGTCAGTGAGGCGGGGATGCGCTTCTATCAGGGAGGCGGGGATGCGCTGCTGTCAGTGAGGTTGGGATGCGCTGCTGTCAGTGAGGTGGGGATGCGCTGCTGTCAGTGAGACGGGGATGTGCTGCTGTCAGTGAGGCGGGAATGCACTGCTGTCAGTGAGGAGGGGATGTCCTGCTGTCAGTGAGGCAGGGACGTGCTTCTGTCAGTGAGGCAGTGATGTGATGTTGTCAGTGAGGCGGGATGTGCATGTCTGTCAGCGAGGCGGGGATGTGCTGCTGTCAGCGAGGCAGGGATGTGCTGCTGTCAGCAAGGCGGGGATGTGCTGCTGTCAGCGAGGCGGGGATGTGCATGTCTGTCAGCGAGGCAGGGATGTGCATGTCTATCAGTGAGGCGGGATGTGCTGCTGTCAGCGAGGTGGGGATGTGCTGCTGTCAGCGAGGCAGGGATGTGCATGTCTGTCAGTGAGGCAGGGATGTGCATGTCTATCAGTGAGGCGGGATGTGCATGTCTGTCAGTGAGGCGGGGAGGTGCATGTCTGTCAGTGAGGCAGGGATGTGCTGCTGTCAGTGAGGCGGGATGTGCATGTCTGTCAGTGAGGCAGGGATGTGCTGCTGTCAGTGAGGCGGGATGTGCATGTCTGTCAGTGAGGCGGGGAGGTGCATGTCTGTCAGTGAGGTGGGGAGGTGCATGTCTGTCAGTGAGGCGGGGAGGTGCATGTCTGTCAGTGAGGTGGGGAGGTGCATGTCTGTCAGTGAGGTGGGGATGTGCTGCTGTCAGTGAGGCGGGGATGTGCTGCTGTCAGTGAGGCAGGGATGTGCTGCTGTCAGCGAGGCAGGGATGTGCATGTCTGTCAGTGAGGCGGGGATGTGCATGTCTATCAGCGAGGTGGGGATGTGCTGCTGTCAGCGAGGTGGGGATGTGCTGCTGTCAGCGAGGCAGGGATGTGCATGTCTGTCAGTGAGGCAGGGATGTGCATGTATATCAGTGAGACGGGATGTGCATGTCTGTCAGTGAGGCGGGGAGGTGCATGTCTGTCAGTGAGGCAGGGATGTGCTGCTGTCAATGAGGCGGGGATGTGCTGCTGTCAGTGAGATGGGGATGTGCTGCTGTCAGTGAGGTGAGGATGTGTGTCTTTCTGAGACTAGTGAATGATGCTAGTGTGTACAGTTGTGGAGTGATACAGGTGTAGCTCTGTGATGGGATTTTGGTGGATGGATTTCCAACAGAGAAGATATCCGGTAGGCCGGCATTCCTGCAAGGCCGCCTGTCATGCACTGACTTTTTTTTTCTTAAGATATGGCCCTGCTCTGAGTAGTGGCCCCATCCCTCTCCTGTCTCCCACATAAACAACATTTGCCGGATCACAGAGTACAGTATCCAATGCTGCAAATACTTATTTAAGACGGGCACTCATCTATATCCATTGTGACATCTGTTAAAGGGATATGAGTGGGTGCTATCTGGGTGTGTAACAATTTTTGGGGTATTTCTGGGCTCATCTAGGGGAGGGATGGGGATGTTTCTGGGATTATGGTAATGAGTTTTGGGGTCTGCGTTCAGTCTCAGTGGAAGGGATTTGTATTATATGGAGGTTTGCATACCCTCCAACATATGAAGGTTGGAAATCGGTACACATTCAGAAAGGGTGTGTGGCCAATGGCAAAGGGGGCGTACTGGGCATTATATATATATATATATATATATATATATATAAACACTCCCCTTACATATATAAATTAACGCGCTCCCTCACCTCCCAACATGTGTGCTTCGTTCTCAGGGTACCGCAAAGTGCATCTGCCTTCGGCATCTCTCTCCAGTGCGGGAGGGTCCGCGGGCTGCGTGACGTCATGATGCGACACACACTGCCGGGACCCGCCGCAATGCACCACTGGGAACGGAGTGGGCGCCGGAGAGAGACCTAACCTGCTGGAGAGGGGCCACAGTCAATAGAATTAATTATTCTTTCCTTTCACGCCGTGCCGATCTTTTAGAGAAGGAGTAGCCGCCTAAACCTTTAAAAAATGGTACGATCGGTACACTCTGATTTAGCCGGTACAGACCGTTAACAAACGGTACTGTACCGGCTAGATCGGTACAGTTGGAGGTATGGGTTTGTGATGTATAACAGCAGTTTAAAGGTCTGGGGACCACTAGACTGCCCAGCATATTGTAACCAATGGCTTCCACACAGGTGCAGTGATGTATTAATCCGGAATATTTTGGTGTTGGTTTCATCTACATGTGATTTGATGCTGCTCACGTGAGGCCACTTCTAGAAATTTTTCAATGGCCACTTTTATTTCCATTCCGCCCCTGGGCTTTTATGACAGTTAGAAGTCGTTTGGGTGTGCGATCACAGGGAAGAAAAATCATGCAATCTGGTGTGTCCAATATTATCAGTGGGATTTATGTAATAATACATCTTTATATAGTTCCGCCCACTGCCCCTTGATGACCGATCGTGCATCCGGAACACTCATGAAGCAGAACCCAAATTGTTCCTCCCATTGTCTTGTTCCCTAATACATCCTTCATCATTTCCTAGATTTAGTGACTTACAGATCTGTCCTTGCCACACTCTCCAACATCTCTAAAATATAATTTTAACTAAACTATATAGACAACATTACCACTTCACAATTGGACCAAAATAATGTCTTTAGGGTAAAGTTATGGAGAAATATTAATATATCAATTTATTTCACCATTATATACTTACTAGTTAAAATCGAATGCTAATGCAATGTACTTTCACTTTGAGCTGTGACTGTTTTTAGCCCACCCCAGTCACTATCTGCTCCTACCTCCAATCTCTGTCTTCTCAGCTCCCTCTCTCCATATGCAGCAAGTTTGAAACAGACCAGTGTCCCTGCAAAAATTGCTTTCATTTTCTGTTATCTTTTTGCCCACAAATAAGTAATTTGGTCCATAGAGTGGTCTCTATTAGTCAGTCACCCGCCATCGGAAGGGGGTCCGAGTCAGAGGTCGGACCTGCATGCCGAAATCAGAATAACAGTGTATGTGGGCCTTAGGGGGCAGCAGATCTGTTGGATTGTGCTCCTTGCTGACAGTTTCAGGGTTCATTAAAATGAATGAACCAAAGTTAATGAAGCATTTCAGGTAAATAAAGTATTTATACAATAATAAAGCACCAGGACATTGATTTGTAAATGTTCCCGGATCATGACCTGGGAGTCCTTCTACACAAAGAGGGTGATTCAGACCCGCTTGTTGCAGGCCGAATTCGGTCCCCCGGCCGATCAGTGGCGTAGCTTTGTTTGGGGCGCCCCCCCGCCGTCAATGGGGGGGTGCCCCCCCTCTCCCGGCTGCCCGTGCCCCCCGTGCCCCCTCCCCCCATTGCCGCATGCTTACCTGTCCGCGCATCCCGGCTCCCCTCCTGGCTTTAATTGATTCTATGCAGACGGACCACGATAAAATGGCCGCCCCCATACCGCAGACAGTATCAGAGAACAGTCTGCTTTATGGAGCGGCCATTTTATCGTGGTCCGTCTCCATAGCATTGATTGAAGCCAGGAGGGGAGCCGGGACGCGCGGAAAGGTAAGCGGCAGCCTATGGGGGGCGGGGGGGATTACTATAGCACTGCAGCCCCCCCGGCGCCCCCATATGCACAGCGCCCCCCCCCGCGACCGCGGGGGCTGCGGTGCTATAGCTACGCCACTGCGGCCGATACTGCGGGTTTGTGTATGTTACAAATAAAACAAAGGGAAAAGATGACTCTCTTTTTGGGGCACTCTTAAATATTTTATATATAATTTATTAATAGATGTATTACGACATAGTATGTGTAATGTGTAAATATGCGCATGTGCAATCTTATTTTATGGGCATGCACACTGGGCGTACACTGCAGATGCTTGCTTGGGGCGGGAGGCTGACGTCACATGACGTCGGCGCCTATCCGGCCAGGATAGAAGTCAGTTTAGACTGACTGTTATCTGCAAAGGGGAAAAAAATCATTTCGATGGTGAGCGACCATCGAATCCTTTTTTTCTCCTGTGCGGCCTCATACAAATGGATGTGTGTGCGAGCGCATCACCTCGCATGCTTGTGCAAGGATTCGCAAGGCCAGGTGGCATTTACCTGCTCACTATCCTGAGAGTGTACGCTGACTAGCCATCAGGTCTGAATCATGCCCAAAGTTTGATGCATGTACTGCAATGGATGTGGGGAGGGATTCAACTAAATCCCTCCCATTGCACAACATGAATAGAAGATCAAAGACTACTATTGGATACATTTCAGAATAAAACCATACCACAGAATACCCTTTGACACAACCTGCTGAAAGACATAGAAGGTAAACAAATAACAGTATACAGTGCATGACCATAAAGGGAGGGGAAGGGGCATGCTTGCCTAAATTGATGGTTGCTTCTGTGTTAGAAGCCCAGAGAGGAGACTCTCTGCAGCTGTTTCTGGGGGGCAGGGCTGGTCATCGTTAAGCCCCGCCCCCATTAAGCCCTCCCCCATTCTGGGAGGTTCAGGTAAGTATGAAAAGGGGGTTGTTCATGAGAGGGTTTATATTCAAATTGAAATACCACAAAGCTGAAAGCTAAGTACAGGTGCTGAGCGAGTGTGGCTCAGGGGATAAAGGGACCGTTGTGTGAGGGCATTAATGGGAGTAGTATACTGTAGGTGCAAGTGAGGTAAACGCCAATAAAGAGATGAGGTTAAATGTAATAGGATGAGAGATTCAGAAAGTGAGAGATTTGGTAAGAAATCTCCTGTTTTTTTAAAGCGGCAATCATTTACACTGCAAAACCAGTTTGATTTTGCAGGGTGAATGATTGCCGCTTTAAAAAAACTGGAGATTTCTTACCAAATCTCTCACTTTCTGGTTCTATCACCCTATTCAATTCCACCCCATGGTGTCTATAATAGTAGCAAAACTGCTAAAGTTAAAAAAAAATCAGTGTTTTCTATCTAATCTTTTCTTTAACTTAACCCAGGAAAATTATATATTTTTTGAGAAAATATCCTGTCCTCCTATCCTCACCCTGGGCCAGATGTACTAAGCTTCAAAAAGTGATAAAGTGGAGAGTGATAAACTACCATCCAATCAGCTCCTTGCTGTCATTCCTCAAACCCAGTCTGTAACATGGCAGATAGGAGCTGATTGGCTGATTGCTAATCACTCTCCACTCTATCAGTATGTTAATGTCTATTAAATATGACCAAAGAAACAATAAGTGAAAAGCGTAGGTTACGTATTATGTCCGTAACCTGCGTACCCTTTATACCTAGCTACGTGCGAACAAAACGTAGCGCAGCGTAGCGTACCTTTATTGTGTATTATACACAAAAGAACCAATACCTTAATAAGAGATCCTTTCGCAGTACTTTACTCTAATCTGCGAATATACCTTTTAGGACAGTGTCCATAATATACCTTATCGCTAAATGCGAATAACAGACACAACCACAGTATAGAAGTAAGGAGATAGAAACTCCGTAAAAGGATGTATTTAAGTCCCTAATGGACAAAAGGGGGTTACAGGAATAGAAAATACAGGTATAACAAGTAATACAATAGTCTAACAATGAGTATAATAATCAGGCTCTGCTAGGGGAAGAAAAACAGATACAGGATACAATCATAATCAGCCACATTACATAAAAGGGGAATACGAATGTTTACCTTCAGGGGAAATAGCGAAGCGCAGTCCGGTCGGAGCTCACTATGTTCAGGTTTGAACATAGTCCGGTCAATGGTCAGGGAAAGGAAGATGTGCCGAAGTGACCGAGGCCGCCCTGGGTCACCTATCTTATAGGGTCAGAAGGGGGAGGTCAAAGGCCATTCCTATTGGTCAGGGTTCGTATGTCAAGTCCTCTGTGATTGGGGCAAAGTAATACAACTGGTTTGCAAAGGTGCAGGGGGAAGGTGAACTTTGGAGTCCTTTGTTCTGTTGGTATCGTCGTCAGGGGTTGTAAATAGCAGAACCAGTTTTAATAGATTCCTTTGTTATATACTTTTTAACAGAAACTGTCTTGGAAATGTGGATTTTGTCCATAACTATCGGACCGTATGTCTTGCGAAATATTCGCAATGACCGGAATACTGCGCATAAGAAACGGAACGTAACGGTACTAAACATGATACAGACGGATGTATGCAATGCTAACTAAGCTATGTGTGGGGGAGGTTACACTATATACAGTTGTTTTTCAGATATGGCTTTCTTTGGTAGGTATTGTTTGTGACAACGGACCCTTGAACTCTTTGTTGTCTCTCTTTTTGGTATGCTTTTAAGTATGATGGTATTATCACTATAAAACATCCGGTCTTGGGTAATGTGTCAAGCTTATAGATTCTACCTTGACCTAAACTGGGACGGGTAACACACTCTCAGAACTCTGTATCGTCTTGTCCAATGCCTGGCAGCAGTGCGGCGGCGGTATCCTTGACTTTGAAGATAAGAACGGATAGTGGGGGGGGGAGGACAAGAATAGGACCCACAACAATAGAGAAAACTGAGAAAGGAAAAATTTGTTAGTGATCCTTCCAACCTGTTACCAGTGGGGTGTGTCACAGTCCCTTTTGTAGCTTGTACAGGTTGCTTGACCTTAGCTGCTCTCCAGTTCTCCCGAAATGGTGCCTCTAGCGATTTCTTTCTTTCGCCCTCAAGTGTAAGGACCTTCTGGGTTTCTGGTCTTTTGGCAGTAGGACGAACGTACCCGAATCTCTCTCTCTGCGACTTTGTTATTGGGTAGTGCTGGTCAACAAGACTTGGGGTGGTTCTTTCCAAAGGTCTATCAAGCAACCTGTATATGGCAAAGCAGGGGAAACAACAACATCTCCTGGTTCATGGTTATGACAGTTCACAACATGTGTCAACAAAGTCCTTTTGCTGCAGTTTTCCAGGTGTGGATACATCACTTGCATTACTTTTTTCCGTGGTGTGGTCTGGGATCACCTTGTGGGATTACCATAACGTGTGGCTGCCCGCCAAGCAATGTTTCGATGGGGACAAATGAGGTGGAGTTCTGAGAGTGATTCTACTACTACAAAAAGAGATTGTGGGGTGTACCATCAGTCCCTAAAAGGTTCACACATGACTTAAAATCTTTCATATAAACTTGCATACTCAGGGGTGTTTCTGGGCTGCCATATCTATACGCACAAACATCAACACATATATATATAAAAAAAAATAAGTAAATAAATAACTAGAATGCTTCTAGAGTGGACTGTACAAAGCCAATTTTGTATTAACTGCAGAGGATCCTGCTGGAGGAGGGATGTGGAGATGGCTCTGTGGGAACAGCCGTTGCAGTTTCTTTCCCCCAGACAAGTAAGGCATGATCCTGTCGTCTTACCTGTCTGTGGGCACACCAGTAATTTCGGACTAATTTTCCACATACCTTCCCTGTCAAGACAAGTCAGGCCATGGACTATCTCTGCCCTGACAGTTTGGCATGTTCTCAGAGTCACTGGTTTTCCTTGTCCATCTTTCTATTCCTGTCCACATCCCTTCGGCTTCCAGACTGCTTCTCCTGCAGGGGACACAAATCTTGTATTTCTATGTGAATACACTGACATTTACAGGGGGAACACAAACATTATCCGCAGAGCGCATGGCTCACCCAGCTGCCTTGCCAGCATGTTCATTATCAAGTGACACTGAATCCTTATCGAAGGTGTGGGCTTTACACTTGATAACAGCCACTCTGTCCGGCAGCTGTGTGACTGTCAGGAATCTTTTAAACTTACAACGCTTGCGCCACTGGAGTGCCAGCTACTGAAACAAAACATCTCTGAGGCGCCATAGGGCCTAAGATCTTCTGCATTACCCCATCAAACGTACTTGGAGTCGGCATGAATATTGGCTGTTTTTCTCTCAGCCCGCAGTACTACTAATGAGACTGCTGTTGCTGAGTGAGACGTCCAATGGGTTCAGCCTCTACTATGCCTTTTCCATCTATTACGGTATAGCCAGTGTACAATTTTCCCCTCTCGGTGTTGTGGAAAGAACGAGGGAGAGAAAAAAAAATGAATTACCTCTTCCAATGGGTTGTTACCACCCTTTGGGGGCATGCTGCAAAGGTCTGATTCAAACATGTCATGCAATCATATTCGTCTTGGCTCCCACTAAATTCCACCATTCCAGCAACCTCAGCACCAATCCACCCTTTGTGCCTTGGAGGGCACACCTGGTAAGAGTGTTGCTGGGTTTACAATATTACCCATTTTACTGGTAACATTCATAGAATTCATCAATGCAAGTTCCCATTTAGTGACCTTGGCTGATGAATATTTTTCACATGTTTAGGCAGAACTTTAAAAGTGTCCAGACTATATGAGGAGCATAAACAGTTAACCACACCCCAACCCCACATTCTCAGTTTTGTTTACCAGTAGTGCTATGGCACCTACACTGTGTAGACAAGTAGGAAGTGCCCGAGTAATAGGGTTTAATTGTACACTGCAGTACGACATTGGTCAGGCTGGCATCACCAGGTTTCTTACGTCACTATATCTGTCGCCCCCTCAGCAGGTCTAATATTCTAAATCACATGGTCTCTTGTGTCAGTCATACCCATGGAAAAAGGCTGTAATCAGGCCTGTTTCTTCTTCTTTTCTTATCCACATTTTTCTGTGAAGACATGGGTTTTGTGATTGCACCTATTTATATGTAAATGCATTTTACAACCCTTTTCATTCTGTTGAAGGGGAATGCTTTGTGCACTACTTGGACTGCTTTTCACAAGATGGTGGCTGTGGTTGCCCTGGGTAACATAAAGAGCAATGCTTAAAGTTACTGGGACTTTGTTCAAGATTTACTGAAAAATATATATATTGACTACTCGCTTTATGGGGTACCGCATATTCACAATAGGTATTTCTCTGCTGGGAGTGCGACAGTTTTTTCGAACTATTTTTCTATGATTTGTGGGTTTATGGTTACTAATGTGTCCCAGATTCCCCCCCCCCCCCCTTGTTCAGGCGCAACCGCAATCCGTCCTGAGATACCTTATGTCCTGCCTCAGGAGGATACACCAGAAGTTGTCTATCGCCATCTGCTGGTGTTGTGGATGAGGAAAGGACATAACAATAGATCATTAACCCATTGTATTGGTATTTACCCATTGGTGGGCCGTAAGGACAGTGTGCGATCTTGCAAGACCCGGGGGAGGGGCTTGGTGGCTCTCTGAGGTTTCTGGAACAGAAGAGTAGGGGAAGGAGGAAAAAATTGGAAAAAGAGAGAGAGAAAAACTCAAAAAGGGTAGAAAATATTAATGACAGTAATGTGTACATTTATTTTCAACAGGAAATTTTTCTTTTATTTGGATGACACCAGGATTTAGCACTATGGGGGAATTGGCTCTCAACTATTTGGTTCTTACCCTTTTCAACTCCTGTTCTGATTTGTAAGCCCTCCCTTTCTTTCTCTTTCCCAGTGTGAATGTAACTATGGGCTGTGTCTAGGGGTATTTAGCTAAAAGTTCTCTTTTGGGAACCTTGTTATTTCACTGGGTATTTTTCCAGCTCAACCTCAGGTTTCAAATGGTGAAGCTGTACTTTGGGGCGCTATGCTTTCTGTTTTTAACAGGGTTTCTATTGAAGCTATTGTTGCCATTAATCCTGTGTCCTTCCCATCTTTAGTTCAAAGGGAACCCGGTATTTGTGCTGTAGTTTTTAGCTACCTTAGATGGGTTAAAAAAAAAATCTATAACAGTACAGTGCAGCATTAGTCATGGGGATATATCTAACAATTTTGCATCTAGTTCGTGCATACTGGTCCTGTTGTTTCTAAGTTATGAATTCTCTGGAGTCCAGCAGCAGACATAACTTATATTTCAAGGTAGTTCTGTAATTTGAAGGTCAATCGTAGCCGCTGCAGTCAATAAGACAGAGCATTTGATATGCAAGGGCCCGATTATGATCTCTATTTGATTCACCAATGGGTAATGCTGCACCTTTCCTGTTACCCCAATTGTAACTGCTAATTGCGTGGCACAACCTAGACCAGGAGGGAATGTTGTTAACGGGTTTGATACAAAAAAACTTTTACCTTTAAACCATTCCACTTACCCATATCTGAGGCTCCTCCCTCAGATATTGTCTTATGTTACCTGGTTGTGGGGTGTATGTGTGTCCTACTCCCTGTTTGCATATATGTGTCATGCTTAGGGCGGCGTTGGCTACTAGGTGGGGCTATGGCTATGTGTTGAGACCTACCTGTCTTCTCCCATTGTGTCTCCCAGTTACTTACATATGTGTTATATTTCCTATGGTTACTTACCCTGCAATGTCTGGCTATGTGTCGTTTGTTTCCACATTTGAAACATACCGTTTGGTTTTGTCTTACCGTGTCTTGCCTTGGGTGTGGTATGTTATAGGTTGGATCCTTACTAAAAGTGTGACTATCGGCTGTTATCATGCCGTTTGTCTGTCTTTCTGTTTTAAATCGTTTGTCCAGATCAATAGCAGATTTCCTTAAAGTATGTATTGTCATCTGTCTGCAGTTGGGGTGAATAGCTTCTATGTTGGTTCTCAAATTTTCCCTAAGACCTTGTATCAGCACAGAGACAATCCCTCCCTTAAGATGTATGTTGTCCCTGGGGTCGGGGATACCAGAGTGTTTTGGCAACGCCTGTAAAGCACGGTTGAAATAATCGCTGGCAGACTCACCATCTTTTTGTTTGATGGTGAACATCAGAGTATTTTCAACCGTCGCGGGGAAACATACACCCAATTGTATGTTTAATAGGCGTATATTTTCCTGGTTGCCCTGTTCAGTTAAAATCTTATCGCCCTCCACACCACTGTCTCGAATGAATTTCTGGACATCTATGTGTGAAGGGAGGCAAGCTCTCAACATGTATCGCCAATCCTTATTGGTGGGCTCATCTGAATTTCCTCGCTCCCTTACAAATTTCTGACACTTTGCCAGATCTTTGCTGGGATCAGGGAAATTTTTGATGATTGAATGACGTTCCAATCGTGTCCACGTATTGTGCATGTCACTATCCTTTACAGGCATTACCTCATCCCTGTCTCCCCGTCCACAAGGAGGTTCCACTGTGTGCAGAGGGTGAATCTGTATCCCCCCTGCACCATTGGGCAACATCCCAGGAACAACTATCTCTGTGCTGTGTTGTGTGTACTTACCTGTGTCTCCAATCGTGTTCCTGGCATCAGCCATCTCCTCGACCAGAATGGCAGCAGCAGCTTGGGCTGTCTCAACCTCTCTCTCCTTTCCGCTAGCTTCGCAAGGGATGGCTGATGTCAGGAATCCCCCCTGTGGATCTGTATCTTGCTTATAGGGCAGTGTTTTTCAACCACTGTGCCGTGGCACACTAGTGTGCCTCGAGCTGTTCTCAAGTGTGCCCCCAGATCTAGAGATGCCCACACCAGTTTACAGCCACTACCAGTTCAACTGTTATTTACTGGTCTCTTCTTTTCATGTAAAGGGCCAGTGTATTTTATTTGTGTTACCTGTGGGGACCAGCGTGATTGTTTGTTGTATGGGAGCCAATAGGTTTGTTTTTTTTCCTGTGGGGGCCAATGTGTTTTGCCCTGTGGGGATCTCATGGTGTGCCTTGGCAATTTAAAAATCTTATTTAGTGTGCCGCAAGGTAAAAAGGTTGAAAATCACTGTTATAGGGGGTAAAAACAGTACACAAGTTATTCATTTTCAGGTTATTTTTGGTTTCACTTCGGACTTGAATTGTTCCCTTTTTTACATATTGGTGAGTGGAAACATTCGTATTCCTGTGGCTGATTATACTTGCATCTGACAGATAACTATGTTCCTTTTTGATTATACTTTCCTTCTGCCACAATTTTAGACATTCATTCTGTTCAACTCTTTCCTTGAGTGGCAAGAACAAACATTTCTGATCTCTAACTGCTGATAAGACTTCTGGATCGAAACCACCAACACTGGGAAATTCTAACTTGCTGCCTTGTGTCAATCCTTTTCCATTTCTTTTTGTAAACAACTGCTCGTTCACTGTGCTCCAACACATTATGGAAGCTGTCGACCCTTTGGGTCGACTAGATTCCTCCCTAACTAACTCGGTATCCCTGTGTGACCCGTTATTACCCATAATTACAGGAATAAAAGTTCACAGCTAGCAGAAACCGGAGGGCCCTTTATCAGTGAGTCACTCCCAATCACTCCTTCTCCACAAAATGGCACTATGCCGCAATCAAGCGTGAAGCCCACTATGCGAGGTAATGTACTCAATCACCACTATGGTCAGAAACGCATAACTACACGTCTTGCGGGGTGCGGCTGGATTTTTGCAGAATACAAGAAAACTTGTTTTTCCTGTATTCTCAAAATCGGTATTTCTAAAGTAGCTGATCGGATCACTGGGTTCCGATTTTGCCTCTTGTACCCTCCCAGTGGATCAAAATAGGTAGTTCCACGGAAGGGGCAGTTCCTATGGGCACGTCGCCACGTGCACCTTATCTTACACTAAACTGTCCTACACTGGACTACACTGCGCTTGAGTCGTGCTGTCACACACCCGTTCGCCTCAGTTTTGTTTCACACTGGGCGCTAGTTACACCTTGGTCTTATGCTTAACTTTGAAATATTTCTGTACAGAAAAGTCTTCCCAGGTTGGTAGTTTCTCACTAGATACTTATGCAGGTATAAATCCCTTTTAAATGGCTATAGGAATCTATTAAAATAATGCTTGAGTTGCTTGTTTTTGGAAAATGAACAAAAAGAAAAAAAACTTATTTTCTCTTATTAATCACCGCCTTATCCACAGTATATTACTATACTGTTTTAAATAAAGCTAGTGGTTTAATACTGTTCACCTTTTGAGTTCCTATGTGTGCTGCATGTGCAGTGCCAATGAACAGCCACGTGTGTACGTGCGTTGTTCACAGGCCGCCGATGAATCGGCCACCCACGTGTTCTATAGTGTATTTGCAAGGTTGCGCTCGGGTTTCGCTATACGCAGTAATTGCGCCTAAATGTGGAATAAATCCCTTAACTTCGTCCGAGAGTTACGTATCAAGATGCGAAATAAATCCCGCACTTAATCCGTAAATCTCGTACAAAGATGCGAAAATTTCCCGATGTGGGCACGTGCGCGCGCACCTTGCGTAATACACAATAGACACTTTACGTTACTGTAAAAGGCCCAGAACTTATCGCCACGTGGCGGAGTCCCTGGCCCTGCAGTAACTAACACTAAAAGTTATAGTTTTGCACAGAGGGGATCCTCTATGTACTATAATAAAACACAGGCCTTTGTCTCCACGTGTGCGAACTTTATCGCATGTGGCACATATACTGTAATGAACAAGCAACTCAAGACACTATACCCCGTTAAACTACTTGTGGCAGGCAGAAGTACAGTTTACTAAACACTTAAATATGCTTTAAAACACGTGGTTTAATGTTTCCCTGGATTTCACTTATTGTACTTCGAGTTCAACGCTAGCACTTCTCGAACCCCGCACCGCCGCGGACCTGGCCTATCCAGCAATGGATAATAAATACTTCCACCCTTTTGCTGGTATAGGTCAAGTCGCGCGCCTGGTACTGAGCTCTAGAATGTGAAACGGCCAGATGAGCCCTCAATTGTTAATGTCTATTAAATATGACCAAAGAAACAATAAGTGAAAAGCGTAGGTTACGTATTATGTCCGTAACCTGCGTACCCTTTATACCTAGCTACGTGCGAACAAAACGTAGCGCAGCGTAGCGTACCTTTATTGTGTATTATACACAAAAGAACCAATACCTTAATAAGAGATCCTTTCGCAGTACTTTGACTCTAATCTGCGAATATACCTTTTAGGACAGTGTCCATAATATACCTTATCGCTAAATGCGAATAACAGACACAACCACAGTATAGAAGTAAGGAGATAGAAACTCCGTAAAAGGATGTATTTAAGTCCCTAATGCAGGGGTTCCCAATCTTTTTCTATTCACGGCACCCTAGAGTATCAGATTTTTTCCAAGGCACCCCTAGACCCCCAAAAATATATATCAAATTAAGTAGATTGTGTTTATATGTGCTTCTTAGGTTCGGTTATGTGGTAAAGGGCAGGATTTGCTTCTGATTGTACACATTTTATGATTGGCAGCCACCAGCAGTGGTTTTGTCCAGAAAGAATTGATTATAAATAATATGAATTGGTCCTGAACGACCAACCTGAGGCACCCCTGCAAGTGTCCCGAGGCACCCCAGGGAGCCTAGGCGCACAGTTTGGGAACCACTGCCCTAATGGACAAAAGGGGGTTACAGGAATAGAAAATACAGGTATAACAAGTAATACAATAGTCTAACAATGAGTATAATAATCAGGCTCTGCTAGGGGAAGAAAAACAGATACAGGATACAATCATAATCAGCCACATTACATAAAAGGGGAATACGAATGTTTACCTTCAGGGAAAATAGCGAAGCGCAGTCCGGTCGGAGCTCACTATGTTCAGGTTTGAACATAGTCCGGTCAATGGTCAGGGAAAGGAAGATGTGCCGAAGTGGCCGAGGCCGCCCTGGGTCACCTATCTTATAGGGTCAGAAGGGGGAGGTCAAAGGCCATTCCTATTGGTCAGGGTTCGTATGTCAAGTCCTCTGTGATTGGGGCAAAGTAATACAACTGGTTTGCAAAGGTGCAGGGGGAAGGTGAACTTTGGAGTCCTTTGTTCTGTTGGTATCGTCGTCAGGGGTTGTAAATAGCAGTGAGAACCAGTTTTAATAGATTCCTTTGTTATATACTTTTTAACAGAAACTGTCTTGGAAATGTGGATTTTGTCCATAACTATCGGACCGTATGTCTTGCGAAATATTCGCAATGACCGGAATACTGCGCATAAGAAACGGAACGTAACGGTACTAAACATGATACAGACGGATGTATGCAATGCTAACTAAGCTATGTGTGGCGTTCTAAACCTTTAACTATATTTTATTTAGTGTCAGTATGTTCTTATGAATTTATGTGTAATAGTATGGCTGCGCTTCTGGTCCACTTTTGTCACACAGACTCGGGTATGGAAACTTTATTTGCGCAACTCTGCGAACCAAAATGGCGGCCATACTATCCTAAAATGGCGTGTATGCAACTCGACTTTAACAAGTATTTGAAACTTAGTGCATCTGGCGCTGATGGTTGTGACCTTGCTGGTATATGAACAGGGCCGTAACTAGGGGGGGGGGGGGGGGCTGGGGGGTCACGTGCACCGGGCGCTGGAGGAGGGGCGCTAGTGTGAGGTCCTAGCAGCGGGATCCCGGGGACGGGCAGCGGGGTCCCGGGGACGGGCAGCGGCTGTCCGGGGACTGGTGAGTTAACTCCGGCTCCTAGCGCTGCCGGGCAGTGGGCGGGAAGCAGGTTTTGAAAAGACTTGCTGGACGCTGATTGGCTGAATTCAGCCAATCAGCGTCCGGCAAGTCTTTTCAAAGTCATCAGCGCTTCCCGCCGCCAGGCAGATATAGGGATGGCCATCGGCACATCCCCCATCGATGGCTGCCATCGATGGCTTCTAGAGCAGGAACCATCGATGGCTATAAACCATTCTATCTCACACCATCGATGGTTCCTGCCATCGCTTAGCCGCGCATGCGCAGAGCAACGGGAAGGGTCGCTGCGGGCAGCCTGCTCGGCCGGGATCCGCGCGCATGCACAGAAGAAACTTTAGCCATCAATCCAGTTTAAGTTTCTTTTGCGCATGCGCGCACCTTCCGGCGGGGCGGGCCGCCCGCAGCGATGCCGCTGGACGCAATGACGCTACGCACGTGCCCACAACTTTTACCATCGGAAGCCATCCATCGATGGCATATAACTATTCGACCATCCACTATCGATGCCCAAAACATCGAGCACTAGGTACCAACCATCGATGTTTTAGGAACATCGATAGTCGATGGCCATCCCTAGGCAGATAGCGCTAGGAGACGGAGTGAGTGAAGGCTACCGCTACACCAGTCCCTGGACGCTGCCTACCCCCGCTGGCTGCACACAGGTATGTTGGCAGCGGGGGTCCATGGACTGGTGTAGCGGCAGCTTTCACTCACTCCGTCTCCTAGCGCTATTTGCCTGGCGGCGGGAAGCGCTGATGATTTTGAAAAGACTTGCCGGACGCTGATTGGCTGAAAATCTGCTTCCCGCCCACCGCCCGGCAGCGCTAGGAGCCGGAGTTAACCTACGCCTGTCCCCAATGCAGTCATTTGGTGTTTTTTGGGGGGGGGCGACCAAGTGACTGCCGCCCCGGGTGCCGAAACACCTAGTTTCGGCCCTGATATGAAGTTGGCTGTACAGTTGGCAGGTGGGGGCTGATGTCTTATGTCACTTGCACTGCAGATGCTTGTGTGCCCCAGGACCGCATTACATCTTCTTGCGTGCGTTGTTTTCATTTATTACTGTTTCTTGTTGATTATGGGTGTCGCCCATATCTAACGTAAACGCTATATCACATGTATATTATATAACACATGTATGATAGCAGCAGCTTGATAGCATGGGACAGGCCAGTTATATACAGAACCTCATGTTTCCTGTCAGTTTAACCCAAATCTGTCATGGTATAAATGTGTGATAGCCGAAAATGATTAAAATGGGTTACTCAGGCTGTGCGCTGCAACCACACTGCCGGGAAAGGAAACCGCATCCAAGAATGCTGCCACTGGCTTCGGCTTGCACAGAAAATGAGTTTGACGCCCCACCATTTCTGGGGTGCTTCGTGACGCCACCCCCACATGCCAGCAGCATGTCAATCATGATGCCGCATTTGGGGCACAGCAAACAACCTCACATCCCCAGAACTGAGCATACGCAGATCTCTAAGCAAGGGCAAAGAAATGGTTGCGTCCACCGCTGAATCAGCCCTGATGTTATTGTCTCTGTGTTTGCAGCCTTTAGTTATTTATGAGGAAGTACCTATCAGGTGAAGAAGGACGTTGGGTCCTTAAACATTTGGGGTTATTCCTGCCTTATATCGCTTTCACGTTGTTAAGCCAGGTCAGACTCTGGATTTCGATCCTGGGTCTGACCCATTTACACTGAACCTGGGTTGCCTTTCTGGTTGACACTCAAAACTGCTGACATCAGCTGCCCGCACCCACGTCATGAGCAAATTTACATGGGTGCCCATAGTTTTCGGATAGCCTCTCTGGGAGAAGCCCGGAGAGGACAGCCGGATCTTCAGATCAGGGGGCGGGGACGGGGCTGATGACTGAAAGCCGCGCCCCCAATCAAGGCAAACGCCACGATTCGCGGGTCCGCGAGTAGGGGGCGGGCTAAAATGATGCAAAATTATGCAATTTGCGTCATTTTAGTCCCGCCCCTTGCCGCGGACCCGTGAAAAACGGTAATTAGTGTGGCAAGGAAGAGGGGTGCGGGGGCTTCCAGGCAAAAGTGGGAGGATTGCCGACCTTCCCGGGGGGCCAGGAGGGGGACCCGATTCCGGGAGGATAGGCAAGCCTGGTGCAGCCACCCGTTCACACTGCTAAGTGCGAACGGGATGGCGAACAAGCAGTTCACCGCACCTGCTCACACCAAGTGGCTGCACATGCGCATATGCAGTTGCTCCCCTGTGTGAGCACGCAGGGGAGCGTGGTGATCAGAATCACCCCCAGAGGGACATGAGTTTAACCTTCTTATTATAACCAATATTGCCAAGTTGGGCGACTCCAGTTATTCAGTTTGGTGCTTCCACACCTCGACAACAACCCAGCAATAACCCCCGGTTCTAGGTGCGGTGTGAAAACGGTATTACTCAAGAGATTTGGATCGATGTTTGCATATGGTGTTAAATGTTTACAGATTAAAGGTGAGCATTTTAATTAGCATTTTAACTTTTGTTCCTTCATATCTGACTTTCAATTTATTACTTTGTCTTTAAATACTGTGCGACTCCTTGGCAGTCAGCCGGTGCTACCATTAGTCTAACCCTAGGCCATTGCCTGGGGCACCAGTGGTTAGAAGACACTTAGGGCAAAATCTACTAAGCTTGAAAGGTGATAAAATAGAGAGTGATAAACCACCAGCCAATCAGCTCCTACCTCCCATATCACAGGCTGTGTTTGAAAAATGACAGGTAAGAGCTGATTGGCTGGTGGTTTATCACTCTCCATTTTATCACTTTTCAAGGCTTAGTACATCTCGCCCTTAAATCCCTAAATGGGTCAATCATCACATGATTTGCACAGAGTCAGCTGCTGACATGGATGGGAAACAGCCAGTTGCTGCTATTTAATGCCAATTTTACCCAGAACTGTATTAATTGGTTATGGCGCTAAAGCCATGTGCCAAGCTGCCAGCCTGGGAATGCTGCCCCACCACATACTGTACATACAGAGGTAAGAAACAGCAATGGTGGAGTTGCCATTTTTAAATGGGGTCTGTATGATGATGATGGTGATGTGATATAGTTGAATAATAATATAATAAATAAAAGTTAAGTTTTAATTCATTTTCTTGGGACACTGTATCAAAATAAATATGAATGCTGAATGAGCCACAGTTAGTCAGCCTAGAGTGCCCCTTGTAGGAATTATTTTCTTCCTTTTGTTTGTACGATGTGATAGCTACGTCTATCATTGTGCATCCATAACATCCACAATAGAACATCCATTATTACCCCCATTTATCAAGAAAACATTTGCTGGAGCAGCGGAGTGATAATCGGCTACCCGCCATAGTGCCAGCTACTAGTGGTAATTGCAGCCTACCAGCTGTCGTTGATCCATCTGTACTGTACATCCTGTACGTAGCCTGGATGTGCCGGTTATTGGGTTCCCAGTTCTAAAGATAAAGCCTTTATTTGATCAGATAAAATGTTTCTGTGGATGGGGGTTATTCAGACCTGTTCGCTACTGTGCGAATTAGCAGATCACTGCAATCAGATAGTCACCACCCAGTAAGAATGACAAACCGCCCTGTGCAAGTCTAACAATGGCGTGTCCTGTCAATCAACTTGAGAACAGCTGCCAATCAGAATAGACACTGGATATTGTCGCTGTTTGGGCTCGCTCTTGCAGGCTATGATCCGTATACATGAGCAGTCGCTCGATAATCATCTGAATGCAAATTTGCAGAGCAGCGATCAGGTCTGAATTGAGCCCTATGTCCTTATGTTATAGCAGACAACACACTTTCACGTGAGAATGGGAAATATTTCATCAGGGAGACCAGGGAAGGTATGATGGGGCTTCTTGCTATGGGACCGATTCAGGCCTGCACGGTGGGCTGCGAGTGTTCTGAGCCCAGCGATCAGGCAAACGCCATCCCACACACACAAAATCCTGCCTCTGCCCGCTGATATCAGTGGCCCTCCCTCCCAACGGCCAGGCATAGGCTGTGTTTTCTGGGGCACTCCCAGAAAACGCCAGCGTTCTGCCCCCAAACACCCAGCACCTGTCCATCAACTTGCGAACGTCCAGTGATGGCTAGCCATTGCTGGCTTTGTTCTTAGGGGGACCCCGCACCTGCATGGTCGCTCGATAATCGCACGGGATGCCAATTCGCAGAACAATTGTTTTCACCAAGGAATTGGGATTTTCTCCATGAAATAAATAGACCCAGTGGTATTGATGCATTATCCACAATGTCCTTCCTGAAAGAGTTAAATGTACGAGCGCTTGATGTGAGGTTGATAATGTCAGCTATCAGGAAATAAGACTCACTCACTGATAGGGACAAGCAGTAAATGATAGGGGACTGTGCCAAGTCACACATGTCGTTGACGCTCTCCTTTTCAGAATGCCTGTTTGCTTTCTAACGAGATGAACTCCCGAGAACACTCTACATATAAATTAATTTACTGAGCCGCAAGATCTTGGTGACTCATGAGGAAAGTGGTTATTCTGGAATTCCTTACACGTTTGTCACAATGGCCGGTAAATACTCCATATTCGTATATGTCCCGTGTCCAAGGGGGATGTAACTAGTTCTCTTCCCCATGGGGTGATAACATCTTTGGCATAAATCACCTGAAAGGTCACTTGGCATGGGAAGTGGGAAATTAACCGTTATCTCTACATATTCAAGAATCATTAATTCCCACTGAAATGGACATAAGAATGGATTCTCTCATAAGGGAATGGGATCATTGGATAGACAGTAACTAGGTCGACATGGGTTAAGGTCGACAGGTCATTAGGTTTACATTGGGAAGGTTGACAGTCAAAAGGTTGACATGGGGTTTTTCACTTTTTTTTTGTCCCGAATTTCGACACAGTCGACATGGACACTGAAACGTAGCACTGCATCCCCTCACATGGCTTTGCACACGGTGCCTTGCCTCACTAGTGGATGGTGGGGCATGAAATACCACCTGTCGACACATGTTGGCTCAAAAAAAAGTGAAAAAACCCATGTCGACCTATTGACTGTAAACACGGAGCATCTGAGAGACAATCCTACCTGGGTTCTGTGTGGTTCTTTAGGTCTATATGAAAGGAAGGGCACATGGACCCCTTCCATAAGTTTCATAGTAGACCTAAAGAACTCATCGATCTTTGAAAAAAGGCTTCTAACTGAACTCATTATCTGAGTGGCCAAATTAGTTTGGGTTAGTGCTCTGTTGGGCCACTGTTAACACGGCTAGAATTCTTTTAGTCATGGATTCTGCAACTGGCTGTATGCTTCCTGGGGAATATTATCCCAAATGCAATGTTCTGCTTCTTCCAGTTCCTGAAGCTTTGATGGTAATGGATCCAGAAGGATCATCTTTATAGGTAAATTGAAAACCTGATTGGTCAGACCGCATGACCCATTTTAAGTCATTTTTAGGCAATTTTTTGTGTTCCTGAGCAAATTGGAGAAGTTACACTCCGCGTACCTCCATTATCTGCAGAATTGCCTGGTGTCATCATGACTTGTCCACTCAGTTTATATATTAATTTCCTAATGTTTTGCACATTTATTAGTCTAATCTGATACTGAGAGACCAGTTTGGGTTCATCAATCCACATTTCCAACATTTTATAAAACATGGGCAGTCTCTATATATGTTGTTTTTGTAAACATTTAAATGGACTATATTTTGAAGAACTTCTCCTTTTAGAACCCAGTTCCCATGTAATAAATGGGTGTTTTCCATTGTTATCTGAAGAGGGGACACAGATAGTTCCATGTTTTAGTCTGCTGGTGCCTGGCCTCATTCTTCAGTAGAGCTCTGTCCTACCGGTGCAGGTCAGGTGATGGAGGAAGTAGGGGCATAGTTACCCTTTACTTGCATCGCAGTAACCACCCACATGACCTTCCTGCTGTACATTATAAGGGTATTGGAACATGATGTAAGACCTCTGTGACCAAATGCTTTTTATACTGGCCTTGGTTATCCGATATCCATCTGGTATCCACCTGTTTTCCTAATAAACTCTGATGTGACGATATCACAACTCACTGTTTGTACAGACCTTGTTTATAGGAGTTTGCGCACATTTTGTTTGCGCATTGTAGAACCCTGACGTTGTAACTTAAGCAGATTGTCAAGACAGGAGATAAGGCCAAGATAAGATTAGGGCTACACAAACACTTCTTCATTCATGCACTTGTGGCCGATTGTGTTGGATATGTTGTCGGCTAGTCATTTTCTGCTGTGCAATTAGTATTGGATTCAGAATGTGGTTGCTGGTGCATACAAAGACTAAAGCTGGGTACACATCTATACAATTCCTGTTTTCTTGCGACCGTTCGACCGACCATAGATGCGACGGACCGTCCACAAACAACAGCCGATACGTGCGTACACACCAGTACAATTTTACTTGCAACGTCCAATATACTCCCGTCCAAACAGTCGCAAGAAAAATATTGTACCACCGTACACACTCTCTCGATTTGGGCTATTGACATGATATATATATATATATAAACAAAATGATCATAATGGGCTGAGTAAAGGGCATACCAAAACAAAGAGGCGTGAGTACAGAACCTAAACAAAAGTTGGGGTTCGCATCTAAAGTCAGCCGGCAGGGTGACTATGGACATATATGGAAAACTGCTATAAAGGCAGGGGGAAAGCGTCTACAGTCAGCCGGCAGGGTGACTATGGACAGATACCGCAAACTGACTGTAGTCGCGTACACCGTCTTTATAGCAGTTTGCCGTATATGTCCATAGTCACCCTGCCGGTTGACTGTAGTCATGTACCCCGTCTTTATAGCAGATGGCAGGGTGACTAGCGACAGATACGGCGACCTGCTATAAAGATGGGGTGCATGTATATTATGATTATTTATTTACATATATACGGGGAGAGGTGAACGCTTCTTGTGTTGTAGGAGAGATCATGCAGCTACGGAACGCCCACATGGGCGTTCCAGCTTTGGCAGTATAATTGCAAGAACTGCCAGCATATCGATCGAACGTGCGTACACACTGCACTTTTGTTCCGATATGGGCCCGTCCTGTCAGATGAATATTAAACAGCAAAGAACCTTCGACCGACCGAGTGTGGACGGACAAGACCGTTTTTGGCCGTTTATCGATCATACAGAGGGAGTCGGGACAGCGTGCACACCTATACAATCGAACGGCCGTTCGTCCCAGAATGGAAGAACGGCCCGACGATTGTATATATGTGTACCCAGCTTCAGTGGCGGTGTGAAATTATGCAAAATCCACAGGAAGTGCGTAAAATTAAAAGTATTTCTTAGTGTTCCATTATTTTTGGATTCATGTTCCATGATGTCATTGACTTGATATTCTAATCTACCTTAATTGTATGGACTCCTGTATATGCTAATGTATCCAATAAATATATCGTTACTTGTTTCCAGAGGCGTAGCTAGGGCGGAGCCGGTGAAGCACATGCTCCGAGCGCAGATATGTCACCTGGCGCCGGAGCTCTGCCACCGTAGCCATGTAGCCTGTGTGTGTCAGCTCCACATATCTCCTGTATGTGTCAGCCATCCCCGCTCCCACCTCTGTGTGCCAGCCTCATCCATAGTAGTATCTCCCTGTCTCTTTCTCTCTAAGGGGCCCATTTATCAAGTAAGATTTGCGGCTAAACCCCCGAAAACACCCGTTTTCGGGGGTTAACCGCAAATATTATGTATCCCTGAAATGTATTAAAGGGGACCGCAGCAGGAATCTCCGATCCCTGCTGCGATCCCCCCCTGCAGTGCCGCTGCCCGCATCCCCCATAGGTTTCTATGGAGGATGCGAAGCTGCCCGATGTATCAACATCGGGCATCGCCCATTCTAATGTGGCGACAGCCCATTGTAGCCTATGGCTACACTTCGCACTGCCCGAGCAGGGAGTCAGAGAGGTCGGCGGGGGTCAGCGCATAACCGCGCATGCGCTGACTCCCGGCTTCCGGGTTAGGGCTTTGCAGGAAAGGGCTCCTATCGGAGCCCTGTCCCTGCGCCCCCAGAATGATAAATTCCTGTGGTATCAGATGATACCGCAATGCGATGCCCGGCGTTGTCATCACGCCGGGATCGCTATAGAATGATAAATGCGCCCCTAATACTCTCTCCCTGATGTCCCCTCTCTCCCTAACTCAATCCTGCTTGCTCTGCTCCTTCTCCAACCTCCCAATCTCTCTCTCTGTCACCCTCTATCTCTCTGTTTAATATGCCTATCACCCTGTATCTCTCTGTTCCATATGCCTCTCATTCCCTATTTTTCCACAAAACCCTATTTCTCCCCCCTGACCTTCCCTCTATCTCTCTCACTGACAGCATCTTTGACTCAAATCGGGGGGGGGGGGGGGGGGGGGTGAAGAAACAGACAGAACATACCCTTGCTCCGTGGCACTGTGGCACCTAGCTACACCACTGCTTGTTTCCTAGCACGGTGCCCTTCGTATGCCATCGCATACCAGTACTTAAGGTATGCGATGGGATGCGATGTGACCCGATTTTAGGGTTTTAAGAGCTGCACTGTACAATTTTAAAATCGCGTCGCATCGCATGCCATTACAATGGCATGCGATGCGATCAGACCCGATTTTGAATTGTACAGCCACCTTGATGGGTGATTACTATGTTAAATGCACCCCCAGACCCGATTTTTTATTGTACAGCCACCCTGATGGGTGATTACTATGTTAAATGCACCCCCATTGTTAACGCCAACCCCACTATCAACGCCAACCCAAAGCGTGGAGAGCGCAGCGAGCCCGCGAGTGGCGGTGGTACGTGCCCTCCGACCTTTTCATACCCCCTCTATCCAAGTCAGCGTGGAGATGATTTTAGATAGTGTGGTGAGCGCAGCGAGCCAACAAGCCTGAAGCGTGGAGAGCGAATGCGAAATACATGTGAAGTAATCCGCGTCCCCTCGCGGGGCTCGCTACGCTCGCCGCTTCGGGCTCGGTGGCTTGCTGCGCTCCTCACACTATATAGAATCAACTCCATGCCGACGTGGATAGTGGGGGTATGAAAAGGTCGGAGGACACGTACCGCCACCCCTCGCGGGCTCACTGCGCTCACCACGCTTTGGGTTGGCGTTGATAGTGGGGGTGGCGTTAACAATGGGGGTGCATTTAACATAGTAATCACCCATCAGGGTGGCTGTACAATTAAAAATGGGGTCTGATCGCATTGCATCGCATGTACACACCCACACTTCTAGGTGCCATGTTCACAATCTCATTTCCCAATAACTCCTTATATGGAACTAGACACGCCGTTGGGAGGAGCATGACACGCCCCCTCAATGGGACACTTTGCTAAATTATATTAACAACTATAATCTCCCTGAAACTAGTTTTCAAAAGTAGGCTCCCGCCCCTCCACACTCAGAGAGTTCCCCCGAACATCTGAGAATGGATGTTTAGCATAAACATCAATTTGCAATGGGATGGTGAACTAGCAGTTTGCGGTGCCCGCTCGCACCCAGCGATGCAAAAAATTGCTTACCTATGTGAAAGTGCAGGGAAGCGATTGATTCAGAATAAGGCCCCTGACTAAAATGAGAGAATTTGAAAACGCAATCCCCTCACAGTTTGCCTGACAGGAAGCCGCTGTTTCATGGCCCGTAACCTGGCATTTTATGGAGTGGTTGGAAAAACGCAAGTGTGCCCAGACATTTGTGAGGAGGGTCTGTGACATCAGTGATGAACACTTCCAGCCTGTCAGTCGCAGATTAGTGGCAGCCTCAGAGTGACTCACAATTGCACAGAATCGAAAACTGTTCAATGTTTCAGGAATTGCGTATGTAGTTGTGAGTGGATAGCGATCCAATTATTTCAGATGGGATGTTTCTATGGGAAACCAATCAGATACTATCTATTATCTTTAAGAAGATGCTAAATCATGTAGATTCTTATTGGTTGCCCATAGCAACAGCCCATGTAAAATAGAACTTCCATCTTAGCAAATTTCCCCTGACTGTTCACTTGCTGCCTATGGGGGTTATTTTGGTTCACTCCTTCTGGCAAATTCCTTCTTAGATGGACAAAACCATGTGCACTGCAGGGGGGCAGATGTAAAATGTGCAGAGAGAATTAGATTTGGGTGAGTGATTTTGTTTCTGTGCAGGGAAAATACTGACTGCTTTATTTTTACACTGCAATATAGATCTCACTTTGAAGTAAAACCCACCCAAATCTAATTCTCTCTGCACAAGTAACGGGGCGCCGCATGGCTTGTCCGCCTCTGTTAAACAGCCGGGGTGCCCAGCAGCTCCCCCCAACACCGCTGCCTCCCTTCCTCCCCCTCTGTCCTCTCCCCGTCCGCCACAGGCACAATTGAGTGATTTCCGAGGGGAGGGGAGCGCATCGCGTGTCTCTCCTTCTCCTCGCTCACTGTGTCACTGGGCTGTCAGCCAACCAGAGCTCGTGGGCCAGCAGCCAATCAGGAGCCAGCTGCGAGGTATGAATGGCTGACGGCTAGGGTGACCAACTCATCCCTTTAATCCGGGACACATATTAATTACACAGGTTCTGTGGCAGTTTAAAACCAGGTGAAATGGAGTCTGGAGGTGTGGCAGTTTAAAACCAGGTGAATGCCAGCCACAGAACCTATGTAATTAATATGTGTCCCGGATTAAAGGGATGAGTTGGTCACCCTACTGATGGCTCAGGTACACACTGAAGGGGAAGGAGAGACGTGCAATGCGCTCCTCTCCCCTCCCCTCCCCAGGAAAGCAGCAGCAGCGATGGCAGCGAAGGGGGACTGGAGGGGGAGAAACAGAGACAGTGAGTTGTGCTGCTTGTGGCACTGTGGGGGCATATCTGGCACTGTGGGGGCATATGTGTGGCACTGTGGGGGCATATCTGGCACTGTAGGGGCATATGTGTGGCACTGTGGGGGCATATCTGGCACTGTATGGGCATATGTGTGGTACTTTGGGGGCATATATGGCACTGTGGGGGCCTATGTGTGGCACTGTGGGGGACTATGTGTGGCACTGTGGGGGCATATTTGGCACTGAGGGAGCATATATGTGTGGCACTGTGGGGGCATATGTGTGGCACTGTGGGGGCATATGTGTGGCACTGTGGGGGCATATGTGTGGCACTGTGGGGGCATATCTGTGGCACTGTGGGGGCATATCTGTGGCACTGTGGGGGCATATCTGTGGCACTGTGGGGGCATATCTGTGGCACTGTGGGGGCATATATTTGGCACTGTGGGGGCATATGTGTGGCACTGTGGGGGCATATATGTGTGGCACTGTGGGGACATATGTGTGGCACTGTGGGGGCATATATATATGGCACTGTGGGGGCATATCTAGCACTGTGGGGGCATATTAGTAAACGGCATCAGTTGTGCGGCAGCGGCGCGTGGGGCATAATGTGTAATAGGCATTATGGTGTGGGGAGTATTGTGTAATTGCCATCACAGTGTGGGGTCTAATGGGCATCATGGTTTGTGACATAATGTGTAATTGGCATCACGGATAAATAGTGTATAATGATTTAAGTAGCCTGTTATTGTTTGGCCTTGATCTGCGAGGCGTACTAGGTCACTGTGTGGGCCTTTATATTTTTATGTCACTATGTGGCCTTCAGTCCGCCAACTTAAGTGTGGGAGGACAATGGCAATTCCTGCGGTAATCAATGTCTGGTCATGCAGGTTGCAAAAGTGAGATGTAAGGTAATTGTTTTCCTGCTAGACCAAGCCCCCTATATTAAGCCACACCCCTTTTAAAAATAAACCACGCCCCCTATTTCATAGTTACATAGTAGGTAAGGCTGAAAAAAGACTTGCGTCCATCTAGTTCAACCTGGTATAGATATCCATTGCTGATTTGGTAGGTTCTGATATTTTACAGACAGATTATATTTCTTATTTGTACCCATGGATGTTTTTATCCAGTAAATGCTTGTCCAACTTTGCCTTGAACGCATTTAATGAGCCAGCCGTTACCACCTCTCTGGGAAGAGAGTTCTTGAGTTTGACTGTTCTGACCGTAAAGAAATTCTTTCTACTAGCTGAATGAAATCTTTTTTCTTCTAGTCTATACTCATGCCCTCGTGTCCTATTTCGGCGGGCGCAATTTCTTCTATACCTTGTTATGTATTGGGGGGGCATTTTTATTTCTTTGACCTGGGAGCTAAATTGTCTCGAAACGGCCCTGGTAACATCCACCCCACCTGCAGTGCACATGGTTTTGTCCATCTAAGAAGTAATTTGCCAGAAGGAGTGAACCAAAATAACCCCCTATATCCTAACCCTTACAGGTGCCAATGTAACTAAATATTGATACTCACTTTACCTGACATTGGTTTTAATGTTATGTCTGATCAGTGTATATGTCTACTACGTTCTCATTGTTAAAACCCTGACAAGGTAAGAATTTCCTGAAATATAATTAAAAAAAAAACACCCTGAAAAAAAAAATGGCTTTGGTAATTTATTGCAAACCTGTCACAATCGTGTTATTACCATCTTAAGGTGATGAGAAAAAAATGTAATGAAAAATGCGACTTGAAATAGAAATGTGCAGTTTATATTTTTTTAGAAAATCTGGACCCACCAAAATTTTCTGGGTCTGAACAGAATAGAGTCCCGATTAGGTTCCTCTGAGGAGATTTAGGGGGTTATTCTGGTTCACTCACAAAGGCAAATTCACTCTCAGATAGCCAAAACCATGCTGCACTGCAGATGGGGCTGATGTGGCATGTGCAGAGAGAGTTTAGTTCCAAAACACTTGAGGATGGTTTTGCAAAATCAAAATTTGATGATGAAATAGGAACCAAATCTAAACCATGAGACTATGCTCATCTCTAATTTCAATAACTGTATAATAGAATATAATTATTTCAATTGTAAATATTACTCATTTTTGCAAATGCGCAACTCATTTTTAACTATTTATTTATTAGGGAGTGGGCTTTGAGCTCTAGCGCAGGTGTGCACAGGGCCACCGCAAGCACCCCCCCCCCCCCCCACCTTCCCCCTCCTCTATTACTTACCCGGTGCCAGCGGTGCGGCATCACCCTCCTTCATCCCCTTGGCGTCTCCTCAGTCGTGCATAGTCCTGCAGCGCTGAGCCTGGGACACAGAAGGGAGCGCCCAGATGATGCTGATCAGCACCCTCCTCTGTGTTCTGGGCTCGGTGCTCTGCAGGCTGCCCTGTGTGCTGTGAGTGCATGCCTGCCTGGCTGGCTGGCGAGAGGCAGGAGTGGCGCTGTGAGCATAATGAGCTGCCCGGGACTATCCAGAGGCCGGGGCACGGGATAGCTGTACCCACGGCACCCCCCTGTCGGCGGCCCTGGGTGTGCACATCCCCCAGGGAAGTAGCTAGATTCAGTTGCCTTGCAGAGATTTCAATTGTTAACTGCAGCATTAGCAGATGTCCTATTCCCATCATGGTTATCTGCAGTAGTGACTGTTCACGTTACACCAATGCTGTACCAGTAGCCATAATAATTGGACCAGTGAGGATGTGGTTGCATTGGAAGCTAAAGATAATCCCTCTGACTAATCAGAGCAAGGTAACATCAAGGGCAAAGGCCAGAGTCGGATGTGGTCCCTTTTTAATCTCACTCTCTTAAATAGAGTATTATTTCTGTGCCACTATTCTAGAACACCTTTACTTCGCATACCTCATCCCCCTGCCTGTAGTCAGTCTGCCCCTGCACAAATGTTGCCCTATTGTCTACAAGCCCAAGCTCAAAGCTACAAGCTCTACACAGACTCGCCTACCCTCCGGGAATGGGCGGGAGGGTCCTGAAAATCAGGTCCCCCTCCTGCCTCCCCTCCCCCCCCCGGTAAGGTGGACAAGTCTCCTGCATTTTCCCTACAGCCCCAGCTCCCCCCTTCCCCACAGTTTAAAGCTCCGCGGGGAGGGGCTAAAATTACGCAATTTGCGTCATTTCACGTCATTTTAGCCCCGCCCACCACCCACGGACCTGCAAATTGATGCTGCTGCCGGTCATGGGGTAGCCTCTTCCCGCCCCCCTTTCACCAAGCCTGGAGAGGAGTTTTAAAAAGTCGGCAAGTATGGCGCTACATTGTGCAAATAGAACAGAAAGCAAATCACATAGTAGATCTGGGTATGGGTAACACGTAACAATTTGAAGGTCTACATACATTCGGTAGACCACTGAAGGCCGACAGAGCTTAGGTTGTAGCAGAATAATACATACCTACTCTCCTGGATGCTGTGGGGGACTCACGTTTTTTTGGAAAGTCCCCCACACCCTCGGAACAACAGGCAACCGTCCCGCATTCTGCCCACTTCCTAGTGAAGTGGGCAGACCAGGGAGTTTACCAGCAGTCTGACAGAAGGGGTGTGGCCTAGTGATGCCATTCTATGCTAATGGTGTCATTGTAGCCCCACCTTTATGCAAATTTGGCCCAATCGCTCCATTTGTCCTGCAAAGGTATGGGGCTTAATGACACAATTAACCCACCCGCTACTTCTCCGCTCCAGGGAGTAAAATGTTGAAGTAGGTAAGAATGAGCGGAATGAAGTTTAGTGATAGATAGGTCAGGTATGGTAAATCCCGTCAGAGGGCCTGATTCTGAGGGCATGCTGCTGCGACCACTTTACCGCCTCTTGCTGTAGTCATGCCTGTGACTATATGTTACTATATTGTATAAGCATCTGTTTATCTGTGCCAAGTGCTTTGAGGCCCAGCACATTTCCAATACTGTACATTTCTGATACTGTGCATCTCAACCGCAGATACCCCTCTGTACGTGCACATTGTGGGACACATGGGGTGAGATTTTATAGGATGAGAGATTCAGAAAGTGAGAGATTTGGGAAGAAATCTCCAGGTTTTTTAAAGCGGCAATCATTTACACTTCAAAATCAAACTGGTTTTGCAGTGTAAATGATTGCCGCTTTAAAAAAACTGGAGATTTCTTCCCAAATCTCTCACTTTCTGAATCTCTCATCCTATTAAATCTCACCCATGCACCCTAAACTTTCATGATTTAACGCACACCCAGTAGCAAAAAACTGCTGCTCAATTCCGGGAACATCGGCATTGCGTGCGTGTTGTCATGCCCAAAATCTTTATCTTTACCACTTTTATACAGAAATTGTTTTGAAAATAGTAACATACAAATGGGGAAAGGAAAATAAACCTTATTTGGGTCCGTTCGCAGCTAGTATGCATTCACATGGGGACCGATGTTTTGTTAGCACGGATGTGCAGTTCTGCGCATGTGCAAACGTGGGGTGAGTACACCCATGGCGAACATTCTGTTCACCGGATGCATGCACTGAACACAGCGGGTGGGGGGCAGGGAGGGACATGGGGCACCAGGCAGCGCCATTAGCATATGGGAAAGCCCAACATTTCATGGGCGTTCCCATGAGAACGCTGGATGTTCTCATGCTAATGAGGCTGCAACGCATTTTCATATGTCCTCAGATGGGTTTCGTTATAAGAGAACTGCGGACATAATGGTTTAAATCAGGCATGTCCAACGTTGGCCCTCCAGATGTTGTGAAACTACACATCCCAGCATGCTTTGCCACAGTTTTGCTATTAGAGAATGCTAAAACTATTGCAAAGCATGCTGGGATGTGTAGTTTCAAAAATCTGGAGGGCCAATGTTGGAAATGCCTGGTTTAAATCACCTTAAAATAATAAACACACATAGTCCTGGCCATCAGGTGATCAGCCACGCTGGCTGCAGGTAAAGTCATTATCAGCTGTGACATACTCTTCCCTAGTTCCCAGCCAGCAATGAGCAGTACTGGGGAGATATAAAAAGAGATAAATATTATTGTAATAAATCCAACTGTCACAGGACCATTGTTAAGTTATTAACCCTTCATTGTATACTGTTGCAAATTTGCTATATACCCAGCCTATTCTCAATTAGGAGGAAGGTATATAGGTTTACCATTAAATGGTGTATCAAATTGGATGTGATTTTTTTTCATCATTTTTCCTTGTCAGTACAATACACAAGAAGCATGAAAATATTTAAAAAAAATAACTTAAAAATAAATCATGCAACGAAGGGTTAGAAGGGTAAGAACACATTATAACAAATATACTGGATGTTATAACCGTTGCAGAAAGGGCTCTGGCTTGCATCAATATCTAGTTACGCCTCGTTACTAGATATTCGTAGGCCCCATAGCAAAAGTTTGTAAGGGCCCCTATGTACCTACTAATGGTGCAAAATGTATATAGCATATATAACTTACACAGTAAAGATGGGCCCTTTTTAGCTCTGGGCCCCATAGCAGCTGCACCCCTTGCACCTATGGTAGTTACGACCTTGATCAATGGAAGCGATTGATTCTTTGGATCAGTTATGAAGTGGTGGACTGAGTTGCGCTCTGTTGGTCCAAATATGTTTGGGGTTGGCGGCTGGCAGCACTGGTTTTCCCTATCATATAATACATAAATAATTTGATTTGGTGCTGGATTGCCAACTCTTGGCACCCTTGCAAATGCCCCGCGACACCCAGTTTGGGAACCAATGCCCTAGTCAGGGGTGTAACTCTTAGAGGCAAAAAAGACACCTGCCTCCAAGCACCAAAGGAGCACCGCCATGTACAGCAGCACTTGTATGTTTCAAAGTAGGATACAAGAGTGACCGCTGCTGTTCCAATGGAGCTCTATGGCTCTGTCCCAGAATCCCTGCTCACCTGCAGTAGGGGAAAGGGGGGCTCCTGTCTGGCACCGCACAACCTGCTCTGCAGCAATCCGCTGATGCACCCGCCGTTGCTGCCGGATTGTAAGATGGGACCCGCCGGTGATAGCCCATTCTGCTGCAGACGGCTGACTCTTGTGAGTCTGACCCGCCAGACTTTTGTCACAAAGCGTAGCCAATTCGATGTGGGATCCGGTCTGTGTAGTCCAGCTGAACGCACTATCTATATAACTTTGTAAAGCCTCGTACACACGGTTCGATTTTGTCTAGCCTTGTATTTAATTTTGCCTATATATAGGCAAAATCAAATAAAAAATAGGATGGTTTACAGCCGCTTGCGATCCCGATTCAAACCTGATCTGCGGCCCCTTCGGCATCAAAATCGAATAGAAAAATAACCTGTTCAGGCAAGACTATTTAAAGGTGCTTACACATGTACAGGTTTATCTGTCCAATCTATCTGGTGGGAACAAAAACCTGGAATGACAATCAAAAATGTCCACTCAAATGCAGGAAAACAGAAAAAAATATATGCTTTGATAAATTTGTTATATCAGAATGATTTAAACAATTTGTCTGACTGATCCCTGTCTGTTTTCAAGCGATTGGGAACAATTTTTTGAATGGTATTTGCTCCCATACATTTCCAGGTTTTTGTTCCCACCAGATAGATTGGACAGATAAATCTGTACGTTTGTACGCACCTTGTACGCACCTTAATACAGATCTGTACTATAAAATCTAAATTGAATGTGTATACAGCGCCATTCAATTCAATCCCGATCAAATCAGGATTGAATAGAAAATGAATCACATCGTATGTACACCCCTTAAGACACAACTTATTTGCTTACCATTTTATTAATGGGTCAATGGGGATCACCAAAATCCGACTTGCCCTAGTTCCTTCTACTGTTTATTTCCAGCAGAATTTAGACATTCCCCATGAAGACATTGGTAACATGTTGACATTATGCTACAATGCTGACATAACTGTCAATATTATGAATATCAACATTGTAGCTGTTGACATTATGGGCAGTATTCAATGAGAAAAAACGTGTTTTATAGCGAGTTTGTGCTTTTCTCGCGTTGGATGGAGAATTTTGGTCTCAAAAAGCGAACAACCCTATTCAACGTGCACTTCTCGCGGTCTTTCTGAGTGATTTTCGCCGTGTCTCTCCGTGTAGCAATTCTCCATCTTTTCATGGAGAAGTGGAATGTGAACTTTTTAAATAAAAGGTTTTTTGTTTTAATTTTGGTGTACAAAAATCAGTTTTTTTTGTTCTGAGAAGGGGCATGCTATTTTTATTCGGGATGCAGTTAAAATCCCGGCGGTCGGGATCCCGGAATTCAGAATGCCGACCGCCGAAATCCCGACACATTCTCCCTCCGTGGGTGTCCATGACACCCCTGGAGGGAGAATAAATTAGTGTGCCGAGCGCAGCGAGGCACCGGGCCCGCTGCGTGGCGAGCGCAGCGAGCCCGCAAGGGAGGGCGATCCACGTCCCCCCCCTTGTCGGGATTCCGGCGTCGGGATTCTGAACGCCGGGATCCTGACCGCCGGGATTCAGTACTGAATCCTTTTATTCATGTGCTTATAGCACATGAATATATATTTTAATAAAAAAAAAAATATATATATATATGGAAAAGAAGGGGGTTTTCCAGAGGGCGCTATCCAATTTCTGACAGAGAAATACCGGTTTTAACCGTTTATTATAAAAGATGTACAAAATCCCTTTATAGGGTATCACAAATACATAAAAATCAAATACATAAAATACAGGTAAAATACTGCTTGATACAGAATTTACAGTTTCACATAAAGTAATGTTCAGATCGGTGACAAATAGCTATTTGTCACCGATCTGAACATTACTTTATGTGAAACTGTAAATTCTGTATCAAGCAGTATTTTACCTGTATTTTATGTATTTGATTTTTATGTATTTGTGATACCCTATAAAGGGATTTTGTACATCTTTTATAATAAACGGTTAAAACCGGTATTTCTCTGTCAGAAATTGGATAGCGCCCTCTGGAAAACCCCCTTCTTTTCCATTTCTATTCTGGGTCTTGCCTAACAGAGGACCCCCCAGAGGTGCTGCTGCCACTCTCTCGAGCGCAGTAAGGGTTTCCCCCTCCTTTTTTTATATATATATATATATATATTTTTTTTACACAGAGCAGCCAGCAGGGGGCCGGGAGCCGAGCCGCTCATTAGATATTCATATATTCACTGCACCCGATCATTACATACAGCAGGGGACCTTTGCGTGGCGTAGCCGCGCGTCAAAAAGGGGGCGTGACATCATGGGAAGGAGGCGTGGCATCACAAAAAGGGGTGTGGTATTACACTTTAGACCATACACAGTAATGCCCATTACACATTTTAGCAAGCTCTGTAATACCCATTACACATAAAGCCACACGCCGTAATGCTAATTACACATAAGGCCACACACCATAATGCCTATTACACATTGTGCCACACATCATGATGCCCATTACATACTATATAACAAACTGTAATGCCCATTACATATTTGCCACATAAGTGCTGCTTACCAACGTGCTCATTGCTAGGGGGTTCTTGCTTGATGGCACCATAGTACCCATTACACATGATGCCGCACACCATAATACCCATTACACATGATGCCGCACACCATAGTACCCATTACACATGATGCCGCGCACCATAGTACCCATTACACATGATGCTGCACACATAATGTCCCTTACACATGATGCTGCACACATAATGCCCCTTACACATGATGCTGCACACTGTAATGCCCCTTACATATTAAGCCACACATTATGCGTAATGCCCCCACATACCGCCACTTGTAGCGTCCCTTAAGCAATGCCCCCAAAAGTGCCACTTACTGTAAATTTTTATATGAGCCTTTGCTGCTGCTGCAGGGAGAGATGGAGAGCGGTGCAGATGCTTCTATGGGGAGAGGAGCAGAGCGCAGCGCAGAGCACGCTCCCACTCCCCTCCTGGTGTCCCCTCTAGCCGAGTGTACATTTGAAAAATTGTGCGCGCTGTTGTTGTGCGTGACATCGGGGGAGCAGGCCAGGCGCTGGCACCACATGATTAAAGGGGGGGGCGGGCTGAGGGGAAAGCGGGGAGAAGAATTGGAGTGGAAGCTGCAGGGGTGACAGTCATTGACAGCTGGGCAAAGAGCAGGGGGCTGCAGGTCACGGCTGTTTGAAATAATACCCCTTTCACAACAGAAAATGCAGGGATTTACCCGGGACATTCCCAGGCTGACCCCTTATACACCAGCCTAGTCCCTGCATTTTCTGGTGTGAGGGGGGGAGACAACCACTCCCCTTTCCCTACCCCCTTTAACCAACCAGCTATATCTTCGGATCCAACTAACCCATTTACATTAGACCAGTATCATATTGAAGAACTTTTGAGTTGGCTTCTAATGATTTTGGTCCCGTGAAACTGGGCTGTTTGGTTCCAGAGAAATCTGCCCTCAAAGAACATAAACAGTCATGAAATTACATTTAAGAAATGAAAAAACGGTTTAACCTCAATATTCCTGGAACCAATTAACCCATATGGATTCAGCCTGGTATCAGATTGAAGGCCCAGCGATTTGGGTTCGACTGAGATCAACCTCAAGCTTCAGTGATGCTGAAGGGGGAACTGGCAGCCGTTGAACTGGGTGGGGGTCGGAATTAGCGGGTCCCATGTTATCCTAGAGGGAAATGTTCCAGTTTTGCCTGGCAGTATCTCTGGTTCCCAGGGGGCTAAAGACACAGAGCTGGGCTCGTTGGAAAGCCCCATCCCTCAGCTACAAAATGCACCCACAGACCACCCCCTAGATTCGCCTATGCCGGGGAGCCCTTCTCCCCTCCACAAAAGTTCTGGGGCAGGCAGGGAGACTTCAATCTCCCTGCCTTCCACCGTACCACGGCTCCCTGCCGCGGACGCTCGTCTGCTGCAGGGGTTAAGATTCGCCGCGAGGGGAAACTCGCCCCTCCGACATTGAATACAGGGAGAGCGAGTGGCAGCCAGCCCTCCGGAACACAGCGAGTGTGCAGCGAATCCTAAACAGGATTCGCTGCACACGGCGATATATTACATTGAATACTGCCATATGGCTGCATCCGAGGGTCTGCCACCAAAGTACTGTACCATTGTAATCAAATAAAACATTTTGCAAAACAGGGTGTACACAGCAAATGATCTAGATGCAGTTTCTGTTGTGATTCCACCTTATTTCTGTGTACTGAGACTATGTTATAAATGCTTATTTTATTTTTGCTTCTTCATGTTCTCATCTCTACCCACCAGGAGGTCCAGGTCTGCACTCTCCAGTGGCCCGATCTTACAGAAGAAATCTTTTGGGACATTTCATTTATCATTTTGGATTTCTTGATACCTGGATTAAGCATTGTAGTCAGCTACACCAAAATATTTAAGGTAATTGCAACATCCAAACTCCCAATGTGTATGTTTATATATTTAAAGCTGCACAAACACCTACTATGTTTATTTTACTACGTTTCACTCTACACTAGCAGATGACTCAGATGCTGCTCTTTATGGCCATTTATCTCAGTGCTCCTCTGCTTTAGTGATGGCCATTGGAAATCCATGGCTGGCAATTATCAATGTCCTTGATTTAATGGAAATGGCATTGCGGTAGTTGCCACCATCATATGCTTATTTCCGATAGTTCATCCATTGTTAAATTGTTGTTGGTCCTTTTCAGCTGTGGTGTACACAGCACAGGTTCACTACACATGCGGAATGTCCGGCTAGAAGCAGTGTCCACAGCATCGGTTCACTACACATGCGGAGTGTCCGGGCAGAAGTGGTGTACACAGCACAGGTTCACTACACATGCGGAATGTCCGGCCAGAATTGATGTCCACAGCACAGGTTCACTACACATGCGGAATGTCCGGCTAGAAGTGGTGTCCAGAGCACAGGTTCACTACACATGTGGAGTGTCCGGGCAGAAGTGGTGTACACAGCACAGGTTCACTACACATGCGGAAAGTCCGGCTAGAAGTGGTGTCCACAGCACAGGTTCACTACACATGCGGAATGTCTGGCCAGAAGTGGTGTCCACAGCACAGGTTCATTACACATGCGAAATGTCCGGCTAGAAGTGGTGTCCACAGCACAGGTTCACTACACATGCGGAATGTCCGGCTAGAAGCGGTGTCCACAGCACAGGTTCACTACACATGCGGAATGTCCGGGCAGAAGTGGTGTACACAGCACAGGTTCACTACACATGCGGAATGTCCGGCTAGAAGTGGTGTCCACAGCACAGGTTCACTACACATGCGGAATGTCCGGCTAGAAGTGGTGTCCACAGCACAGGTTCACTACACATGCGTAATGTCCGGCTAGAAGTGGTGTCCACAGCACAAGTTCACTACACATGCGGAATGTCCGGCTAGAAGTGGTGTCCACAGCACAGGTTCACTACACATGCGGAATGTCTGGCTAGAAGTGGTGTCCACAGCACAGGTTCACTACACATGCGGAATGTCCAGCTAGAACTAGTGGTGTCCAGAGCACAGCTACAGTGCACATGTGGAATATCCGTACAGAAGAGGTTCCCACAGCACAGCTCCACTGCATGTGCAGGAATGTCAGGCCAGAAGTGGTACCCACAGCACAGCTCCACTGCATTTGCAGGAATGTCCGGCCAGAAGTGGTGCCCACAGCACAGCTCCACTGCATGTGCAGGAATGTCCGGCCAGAAGTGGTGCCCACATTTTAATGTGCATTCCTAGCCTGTGCAATTTCAAATGCTTTCCATCTCATCAACATATGACATGATTTAATTGCACTAAATGACAAAAGCTATTTAATATAAAGATGTATTATATTTTTTACAGTACCTTCTTTGCACATATGAAAATGAATTGCAGTCAGGATTGTTATTATGTTCATGTTGCAATGTGGGATTTTGACACTTGAATGTGATTAGATAGATACAGTATGGGTAGGTCTAGGGATGACTGGGGCCGCAAGTAGCCCTGGCACATTCTTGTGTGTGTGCACCGCATACACACATGTGGCCAACAATAGGGGGTGAGGCCACAGCTTAGGGGTCATGTCATGAGTCAGTGGGGACTGGCCTTGAGGCAAGACCCCATCTACTTTTATACTAGTGTCTGACAAGCAGGTGAACAGGGAGCCGAGAAGCCCAACAGGCCATCATCCCTTCTGACATTTGCCAGAAGGGTCCGATGGTCAGTCCAGCCCCAGGTAGGACACAGAAGAAGGTATATAAATGGCAGCAGGAAAGAGCTGGAGTGACAGACAACGTCAATGCTAGTGGCAAGGGGGATACATGGGCCACAAGACTGAGCATGAGGCAGGCAGCAGGCCGATAGAGTAAGTGGTAAACAGGCCAAGGTCAGGATAAAGGACAATCAAATGCAGGTCAGAACTACCTGGTGCAGCCATTGCAATAAGCGAAAGTGGCTGAATGCAGAGCAGATATCACATGGTCAGCAGACAATATTACCGGCACTGAAATAAAGGTGGGGTCTATTTATTCAGTGCTGAACCAATGGGAGAGCAGGAAAGAGTAGGCCACACTTCAATCACCGAACAAATCAGTGGAATAACAGTGTAAGCACTGGCCTCGGCTCCAGGTGGTCAGGAGTGCATCATGGAGGTGCTGTCCTTGCTCACAAGCCCCCTTTGTAGCCCCCTTGGGCTGAAGAGCCTTGAAATGTACAGGATACAGTCATAAGGCCTACAGTAACTAGGTCGACAAGCATTGGGTCGACACCACTAGGTTGACATGCAGCAAGGTTAACATGGGTTAAGGTCAACATGGGTCAAGGTCGACAAGGGTCAATTGAGGGATGCGTTGCCCTTCAAACAGTGTCCTTGTCGACTGTGTCGACATTCGGGTAAAAAAAAACTGTGAAAAAACCCATATCGACATTTTGACTCGACCTAACACTAGTGGTCAGAAAGTGGTTTACCTAACACTAGTGTCGACTCAATACCATGTCGACCTAGATACACTTCGACATTAACCCATGTCGACCTTAACCCATGTCGACCTTGCTGCATGTCGACCTAGTGTTGTCGACACAATGCTTATCGACCTAGTTATGGTCGACTAAATGATCCCAACCCAAATGTACGATAGCATCAACAGAATGGGCAGAGTATGTATACAGTGAACTACTGCTCGCTCTTGTGTCTTCCTTGATGAAAGGAGAGCAAAAGATGTTGAAAAAAATAAAACTACTAGACCTCTATTCATTAACGATTCCTTATCACTGCAATTAGCTGCAATAAGAAATCTTTAATCTTCCGGATGTAGTATTACTTAGTCCCCAGGGAACCGCTAAGAAGTAATATTCCTTCATCTTTTGCCCCTCATCTGTATTACTGTACATGTGCCGATGGCGCCACCTCTTAATGCCCCTCCGAGTGCCTGTTATGAACACCTTGCCCCTGGAATGAATGTTTAGAAATATGTACAGCTGCCACCCAGAAGTAGTCACCTAAACTGATATATGATGGTCAGTCATATCTTGTAGCTCAACCCGGAAGTCCCCGATCCTTTGCCTGGTGACAATTGCAATTATTTCTCAACTGTTTGACCATAATATATGTACTTTTTTATTATTTTTATTGTTATTATACATTTCCTTTACTGTATGATGCACTATCTAAACAAACATTTTGTTAATTTGCAGATCACAAAAGACATGAGGCAGCGGATGCTTAGCTGTACAGCTTATTCAGAAAATCACCAAATCCGGGTCTCCCAACGAGACTACAAACTCTTTAGAACCCTCTTTATTCTAATGATCTCCTTCTTCGTCATGTGGACTCCGGTATTCATGATCGTCCTTCTGCTCCTGGTCCAGAACTTGGATAATAGCTTCATACTATCTCCGAAAGTCTTCTTCTGGATACTATTGTTTACATTTTCAAACTCGATAGTCAACCCAATTCTATTCAACATTAATCTATTTAAGAAGAAATGTTGGCGGGTAATTTTCTGTTGTGACCCTGAGGAAAGCCTGGACACAGAGACCACAATGAACCGGAATAATAAGCACAATGGTTCCATGGAGAATAAACAGTAGAACTTTCTCTTACTTTAATGGATTTCTGAACCTTCAACGGGAGAACTCCATCAAAGATGACATTTTAGGGCAGTGCTAAATATAAACTAGCCACACCATTGGGACCTTGCCACTCGCCACCCTAGTTCAGAGGTGTTTACTCGCTTAGTCCTTAGTGCACTGTGGTCTGTAGAGTAATGAGACTCAATACCCGACCAACCTCAAGGCGCTGGAATACAAACAAATCAATAATGGGATTTTTCAAGTTTTTCTTACTATATGTTTGGGCTTAAGTGTACCATTAAAATAACTCTCTAATATTCAAGAATGCCTTGTAATAATGATGGCAAGATTAATGGTATTTATATAACACTAGTGAAAAGCATGTCAAAATGATGGCTTCTACTTTTACTTTGAGCTGTGACAGTTTTTACTTTCACTTTGAGCTTTCCGCACAGCAGCAGACAATCACTTAATGGGTATATATATTATCCTATGCAATTTTGTGGTGTTTACGTGCAAGTACAATATTACCGTATGATGCATATGGCAGGTAAATACTGGGCAGATTTAGTTTTACTCCGTTTCCAATTCTAAATCTCACATTGTAAATGTACCCCCCCCCCCCCCTCTTGCAGAGCAAGTTTTTGGTTTTGCCAAGGGACAGGCAACATGGCAGAAGACTGTAGACCAGCCAGAATAGGGAAAGTGAGAGCAGAACTGAGCTGGCATCGAGCTTTCACCAAGGCACCAGGATCAGAATGCTAAACACCAGGGCATGAAGAAATAACCAATAAAAAGGCTACGCCAGTGGCGACACTAGATATTTTGCACCCCCTTGCCAAAAAAAAAAAAATCTTGTTGCCAGGGGTTACATGCTCATAGCCAGAGGTTTCATGCTCATTTTCCTAGGGGTTCCTTATTCATTGCCAGTGGTTTTTTTGCATGTTACCATTGGGTTACATGCTCTCTGCCAGGGAGTTGCATGCCCATTGCCAGGGGGTTACATGCTCTTTGCCAGGGGCAATATATACATATCACTAACTGGAGATGTATTAGATAGGACTCGGGCATGGGCCCTTTCATTGCTGCGGGCCCCGGTGCACCAGCTGCACCACCCGTAGATCCGCCTCTGGATAGGAGAGAATATGGACGGGATGTATTAATATACATCGCTGCCCTTAGCCGCCTGTCCGCCGCGATGCTGCCCCATATGTACTAACATATGCTGCTGGCATCGCGATGCAGTGACGGAGTCCCCCCGCGATACCTGGAATGTGGTGTGCCGGGGGTCTTCGTCACCTCCCTTCCCCCTCCTGCATCCCTCACGCCGGGGACAGCTAAGCAGGCTGTCCCCGGCGCCTCCTTCTTCCCCTTGCAGCCGGAAGGACGTCGGCTGCGCCACTAGGGGGAGAGATGTGTTACCTTCTGGGTCCAGGAGGACCTGGACCAGGTAATCCAGAGGGAGGGGGAGAGGGGGGTCAGCGGGTTTTGCGGCGGGCGGCGAAAAGAAGCCCATAGGCTTCTATAGGGTATCATCACCCAAAGGTGGCGATACCCTACAATGCGGTGACGTGGCGGCAGGGTAATAGTACATCGGAAAATGCGGTAAAACAGGGTTTTTACCGCATTTTCCCGTTAGTACATCCCGCCCTATGTCTTTGCACTTGTCAGGCCAACACAGGACAACACAGCCGACTCATCTGCATAAGGAATTCATTTTAGTAACACATTACTTGACCTGGAACTTGGAACATTGTAGTCAGTATTTAAATTGCAACAATGGCTGTTAGAGATTTTCAAGTGAGATACTGGGGGGTACAGTCAGAAATATTGGCACACATCTATTCTATGTGGCAAATTTTGACCACATTGAAGCCCATGCAGATTCGACTTTTTAGAAAGTCGAATCTGCATTGTCAAAAAATGGCTGCTAGATTGTCGAATCCACAGCCATTTGTGACAATCGGCCGTTACGACTGTCAGATCCTTTCGGACAGTCTGAAGAATGAATACCGATGGACGAATTGGTCGGTATTTCCAGCTGTTGGAGATGTTCCGACAGTCACAAACAACATTGAAATCCCCCCTTTGACTTACTGGTTTCAGCTGCAGTAACTTTAGTAAAAAGTGACAGGAATTAAACTTAAATTGAATAGAAGAAATTCAGTATCATTATTACTGTGGCAGTCAGATAGCAACCCATTCAGGATTTAGTAATATATACATAAGCGCACCCTGTGTACCCACCAGGTTTGTTCACTAGAGACTATTAATACAGAAAAGGTTTTTACTTGAATATAAACAAATTAGAAACAGGGATAATTTGTATTGCAATATTATAGAAGTATTACAATAGTGTAAGTAGTATTTATTATTCTCGTAAATACATATTCATTCCTTATGAGCAGTAAGTGCTTTAATAGGTAAATTGGGGGAAATGTAACTAAACAGAGAAGTGCCCCACGTTTTGTGCAAGTGGTCTGTGTAGGCAGGGCCGGATTAGCAATGGGCCTGATGGAGCTGTAGCTCCAGGCCCACTCTACAAATAGGCCCACTTTGTAGCAAAGGGCCAGGGCTTTCCAATGAGCCTAGCCCCGCGCCGCTAGCCCTCTGGGAACCGGAGATACAACCAGGCAAATCTGGAACGTTTCCCCATAGGATAACATGGGACCCGCTAATTACGACCCCCTCCCGGTTCCAACGGCTGCCAGTTCCCCCTCCAGCATCACAGAAACTCAAGGTTGATCTCAGTCAAACTCAAATCGCTGGGCCTTCAATCTTATACCAGGCTGGTCCATATGGGTTAATTGGTTCCAGAGATATTGTGGGTAAACCGATTTTTTCATTTCTGAAATGTAATTTCTGGCTGTTCATGTTGTTTGAGGGCAGATTTCTCTGGAACCAAACGGCCCAGTTTCACAGGACCAAAATCACTCGAAGCCCACTCAAAAGTAAAAGTAATAGTCTCATGTAAATGGATCACTTGGTTCTCTCCCCCTCACACCAGCAAATGCAGGGATTAGGCTGGTGTAAAATGGGCCAGCCCGGGAATGTCACTGCATGACCCTGGGACCATATTCCCGGGTAAATCCCTGCATTTTCTGGTGTGAAAGGGGTATTATTTCAATAGCCGGGATCTGCAGTGCTCTGAATACAGCCGGGAAGCACCCTGCTCTCTGCCGGCTGTCACTTCTGCCTGGTGGCGGCTGTCCCCCAGTTACCATGAGCATGTATTCCCCCTTGGCAATGAGCATGTAGGTAAGCAGCACTTATGTAGCATAATTTTTAATAGTCATTATGGTGTTTGGCATAATACGTAATGGACATTATGGTGTGTGGCTTAACATGTAATGGGCACTATGGTGTAAATTTTTATGAATCATATTGTGAATTTTTGCTCAATCCGTTTGGTATAGTGTGTATTTTTGCTCAATCCATGTGGCAAAATGTGAATTTTGACTCAATCTGTGTGCCATAGTGTGAATTTTGCCACAATCCATGTGGCATAATGTGTAAGAGGCAAGTACAGTATAAAAGGGTTACTATTGTGTTGCATGATTTGTGTAAGGGGTATATGGTGTGGTAAACTTAGGTGACCTAAAAGGTGCTGAAATGTTGCCTACCAAGTTTTAGCTTTCAGTATTTTTTTATGACTGGAGTGCCATCTCACCCCGCAAGTATCTTAGGAAATCGGTGTTCTGTAGAGACAAACCCATGAGTAGACCACCCAACCAGAACACTGGTCACGACCCCCACATTATTAGATGCTGGCCACAACCCCTATTATTGCACATATTAGGCCCTTGATCATTTTCAGCTCCAGGCCCATTTAGACCTTAATCTGGCACTGTGTGTAGGCTGTGACTTCTGATAAACAGAGGCTTGATAGTTATTGGCATGCTAATTGCTCATTCTACACTGTTCATACCCTCATTTATAAGTATTATTTATTCTATCTACTAAGGTTTCGGAACCCCCCCACCCTGCCATACCCCTACGTGACCGGTGACCGGCCGGACACTGGCCTTCCGACATCTACTGTGGCCAGGAATTGGGACCGGCAGATTTACTAGCCTGCCCCCGGTGCTCCTCCTTTCCTTTATGAAAAATGTCCCTCACAAAATGGCCGCCACCTAACAGCAGACCATTTTAAAGGATGCTAGAGGAGGCCGCCACCTCCTCCTCTAGCATCCTCAAAAACTGTCTGCTGTAAGGGGGCGGCCATTTTGTGAGGGACATTTTTCACAAGGAGCTCGGACGCAGTGTAGTAAATCTGCGGGTCCCGATTCCTGGCCACAGCAGATGCGGCGGCAGTGCAACAATAGCCCCCGGCGCCCACACTTAGCACCTACCCACAGTTACGGGGTCTGCAGCGCTATTGTTACGACACTGTGCCTATAGCAACGAATACGATTCTAGTAACTAATAAGATTCTAGCAACTGTTTTATAGAATGTACTAAATAAATGATAGCTGGGGCAATTTACGTATAAAAGTGAAAAGTAGGTTATATGCCCATAGCATCAGATTCCAGCTTTCATTTCTCTATAGCATCTAGAAAATGAAAGACAGAACTTTTTACTTTTAAAAGCTTTAGTAAATTTACCCCCTAGAATCTGGTTGGTTGCTATAGGTGAAACCACTTTCATTTTATTTTTTATGAACTTTAGTCAACCTCTCCTTATATGTATGCGTCAGCTGCTGCCCATGGGCTGCATCGACAACCACACAGTGCATGGGGAGAGGGGCTGCTTAGCACAAATACACAAACATGTCATTATGTTAGTAATATATACTGTATGTGCTCTCCCTCTCTCCCTCAGTGTATAAAGCTTCTCTCCTTCTTAGCCCCTCCCTCAACTCCTGTGAAATTAGCCAATGGGTGTCTGGGGGGATTTTAGAAGGAGAATGATACCTAATGCTCAGGGCTGCCATCAGAAATTGACTGACAAAAACAGGCAGGGCCCCCCTTTCCTTTTTCGAACACCTGGAATGCCTGTTAAGGCTTGTGTAAAGGGCCCCATACATCAGCAATTAATTGTGACAATTTTCAGATATGGAGATGATTGCCAGAATTAATTTTAGATGTGTGGGCTCCCCCTTTTGGCAATCCCAATCAAAATCGCCAATCGATTGCTTAATCAGGTTTTTAAACATGCTTAATAATCTGGTATTATCTGCAGATCTTTTTTATATGAGTGGGCATTCCCAATTCGTCTTCTTCATCTATTTACATTATGAACAGCAATCGATTGGGCAATTTCCAGATATGAAGATGCAATCTTTAGATGGAAAAATCTGCCGATCACTGAAATAAATCTGTAATGTGTGGGCAAAGTCAGATAGATTGTAAAATCCATTTATCTGGCCAAAATATCCCTATATCTGAAAATCCATAAATTGTGATTGCTGATGTATGGGGCCCATAAGGCAGCACCGACCACACTTCTCAACCTCTACATTGCTCCAAGGGAAACATGAACTTTGTTTATGATAAATTATACTTTATAAACTTCACTGGCCAGCCCGGGGTACTCGTCCATGTAAACGCCAAGCATTTCATGGGCATTCCCATGGGGATCGCCCAGTGATGTGGGAGCCAGGGACGGGCAACTGACATCGCTGGATGTCAGCTGCCGGCCCATTTCCTCCAGAATCTGCACACATGTCTGAGTGACCTGAGTGTCACATTTGATATGCGTGCACGCACCACACCTTTCGATGGTCGGCGACCATCAAAAGATGTGGGAGGTTCCCCCAGGCCTTCCAATGGATGTCTATGTAAAACATCCATTCGCACATTGGACGAATTAACCCAGCGTGCGAAGGGGTGGCGGGCGTACCATCGTTCGTTGGGCGGGTTCTGGTTGACTCGCAAAGGTGCAAATTTGCATCCGAACGAGTCAACCAGTATAACCCACAATGTGTTTTTTCTTGTGGGGACAACGTTTTCTCTGGAGGGGGGGGGGTAGCTGAATTGGGGGGCAAGTGCAGAGGTTTTCAAATATGTTAGTTAAATTGACTCTTACGTTTAGTTTCTTTAGAAATTCTTGTCGTTTAGAAAGACTAAGGGGTAAATATACTAAAGGTTCTAAAAGTGAGGGATGAGTAGGGATGGTCAGTATGAATCAGATACAATTTCATTGGTTGCCATGGGCAATATCCCCACTTTTCACTGTGATATTTGGGGCCTAAATCCAACTGGATCGCAGGGCACATTTTGTTTGCAAATGAACAAAACCATCTGCAAATGCAGGTGGGGCAGATGCAACATGTGCAGAGAGAGTTAAGGGGCCTACACATGGGGAGTTATGCTGAGCATTCAGCAAGATCGCTCAGCACACAGCGATGTTAAGCCAATGCATACAATATGTTTGTCTAAGGTCTTATGTGGACATTTTGGAGATTATTCTGGTTGACCCGCAAGGCTGTGAATTTCTCAGCCTTGCAAGTCCATCAGGCGCCGCACGCCGCCCTCATGCCCCCTCTCGCACGTCCCGTTCCTCCACACAGCTGCAAATGGATGTTTAGCGGGGGAGATAATCAAATGATTTCTCCAGCGCTCACAGATCTGAGACACCTCTGTGGTGTGCGGGAAGCGGATGGGCAGCTGACATCCACTAGTGTCAGCTGAATGGGAATGCCCCAGCACACCGCCCCACACCCCCCTCCGCCTGCACTGTTGTGTGCGAGCGCCCAGCGAATAATTTATTCGCCATGGCTGCTCGCACACAGCGGATGCACATGCGCAATAACTAACTATGCACATGCAGGGCTGGTGCAAGCCCAGGCACCGCCCCAGACGACCACCCTCCCACTCGCCCCCTCCGCTCAGCTCCCGCTCTGACCCTTTCATGGGGGAGGGGGGGGTGCGGCCGCCGCTGACCTGCTCCATGGCACGGGGCGGGGGGGGGGCCACGGGCGCCGTTTGCTATGATCCACGGGGGGTGGGGGTGGTTAGGGGGTGGTCGCCTCTGACATGGTGTGGAGGGGGGGGGGGGGAATCATAGCTCCCAACATGACCCTCTCCAGGAGGGACACAATGCTCTGCTCCTGCACTTCCCTCTTAATGTATGATTGCCCTCTCCTGTAGTCAAACACCTTTCTTATCCATTAACCTTTTTAACACAGATGAAGGTAATCATGCATTAAGAGGAAAGTCTAGGAGCAGAGCATTGTGTCCCTCCTGGGAGGGTAATGTTGGGAGGTGATGGGGGTGCGGCAACGCTCACCTGGCTCGTCAAGGGATGCAGGCTGTACACTTCATACTTGCCTACTTTTTAAAACTAGATTCAGGGAGATTGTAGTTGGTAGTAAAATTTTGCACAGCGCTCCATTGAGTGGGCATGTCATGCTCCACCCAAAGGGCGTGTCTAGATCCATATATAGAGAGATTGTGAAAAGAGATTGTGAACGTGGCACCTAGAAGCGTGGGTGTGTACTGCTACATCTGAGGGGACTCTTTTAAAATGACTTATATCCAAATGTAAATGAGCCCCAAAGCAGTTAGTAAGAGCTACTATACTTGCTAAAGTGCTGGAAAATGGTGCTGATGATTCACTGTAAATATATCTATCTCTCATTCCTTTTTTCCTCAAAAATGTAACCGTGTAATGTGGGCTAGGTGACATGAGGGAGATTGGTAGACTAATGAGGGAGAGAGGGAGATTGCTGTTATTTCAGGGAGTCTCCTGCAGCATGCAGTAGGGTAGGCAACTATCAGTAGCGCATGCTGAAAGCTGAGGGTCCCCTCTTTCCATGGGTACAAGAATTTTAAAAATCCGCCCTGGGGAACCGGAGATATCTGACTTCAAAGCAGTGGTCCCCATCCAAGCCTTTTAATTGCTCTTCCCAGTCAGATATTTCAGGTTCTGTCTGACTAAGAGTTTTTCTGATGGTATATTCCAAAATCTGGGACTCTCCCCCTTTGATGGACACTAGTAGCTTGTCTCTACTGTTCCCATAACCTGAGATATCAGCCTTCCAGCAGCTGGTTACTGCTCCAGCTCCACACACCTGGTATGTAGTTTTATATTCTCATTGGCAGATTGCTCTACCTCCTGAACTCTGATCCCCTAGTCCCCAGTAGCATTTGGTAGGTGGGATTCTCTAGTTATTAATTCCATTCCAAAAGCTAAGAAATCTAGTTCCGGGAACTGGAGATATCTGCAGTCAAGCAAGCTGTCCTCCCACCAGAAAATTATGAATAATAAGCCCACTCCACTATACACCCCTCCTCTGCGTATTAAACATCCTCTACCACCCTGGAAGTTATGTATCAGGGCCCCTTCATTCAGCCCAATGCCCCCTTCTCCCACCTCATCTCACACCATCTGTTCAGTAAAAGGGTAATTAGTGAAAATTACTGATCCAGGCCCTACATTCTGAACGGTTGATATAATACCCCCTACCACCCGTGGGACATCAAAGCTTCCGCTCTTAGCACCCCCCCACCCCTACCGCTGGAGGATCGGTAGGGGCCCCAATACATTGCTATGCCCAGGGGTCTACACTGCTGTTATGAATGTGTGTATATATATATATATATATATTGGGCAGCACGGATGGTGTAATGGTTAGCATTACTGCCTCACAGCGCTGAGGTCATGGGTTCAATCCCCACCATGGCCCTAACTGTGCAGAGTTTGTATATTCTCCCCGTGCCTGCGTGGGTTTCCTCCGGGTACTCCGGTTTCCTCCCACATTCCAAAAATATACAGGTAGGTTAATTGGCTCCCAACAAAATTAACCCTAGAATGTCTGCGTGTGCGTGTACATGTGGTAGGGAATATAGATTGTAAGCTCCACTGGGGCAGGGACTGATGTGAATGTTCAAAAATGATCTCTGTACAGCGCTGCGTAATCTGTGTGCGCTATATAAGAAACTGTTAATAATAATAATAATAATATACATTTTGTCTATCTATAATACTTTAACTGACCTGGCATCTACTGGGTCACCTAAGTGCCCATCTCTGTGCTTTGCTCCGCCCCTCTCTGGAAACCCCCTTCTGAAAATCCTGCATTTGCCCCTGACTATGGTACACTTTCAGGCTACAAAGTGCCGCCCTCCAGTGGCTGGCGCCCCAGGCAAATGCCTAGAGCTGCCTAATGGTGGCGCCGGCCCTGTACACATGCGCTGTCATGAAAAAAACGCAAGGGAGCGTGTCAATCAGGATAGGGGCCTTTGCTCCCTGTTTCTGTAATGGGTCATGTTAATTCCACAAAGCAGGGATTTTCCACATCACCAGACTACACCACAGACTTCTCTTGCTTGCTGAGCTAATGTGTAAAGGTAAAAGCATGCTGCTAATGTACGTACTGTGTAAACATATTAAATCAACACAAAGTAAATGAAACCACAAATTCTGGTATCTTCACACTAGAAATGAATGTTTATTGCTTTACCCCTCAAAAAGCTAATCACAAATGTAAGGAAAATAGGTTTACAGCTTACTTCTGAAGTGCTACAAATATATATAATTAAACATAGTATAAAATATGTACATTAATAGTGCTATATTCATTCCATTACCATTTATTGAATTTATTTAATTAGCAAAAAATAAAATGCTGAGGGGGTTGTGATTGATCTTCTTGTAAACCCGAAATCATCAATCTTCTTGGTGAAATAAACAATATTGTGTGGGGTTTAGCCGCAGAATCCTGTAATAAGACCAGATGAGCAGGTTAGTCATGGAGACCACAGGAAGTGTGGTGTACATTACATAAAACATTCCCCATGAGTCTGATTTTAATGTTCTCTCGTCAAAGGGGATGGATGATGTGATTTGCAGAAAATGGTTCCATATTGTCCCTGCTGTTCTATGACACAACCTTCACATAGGGCATCAGCATACTCTCCAACTGTACCTTTTTGGCCGGTACAGTACAGTTTTTTATGGCCTGTACCGGCCAGGGTTTCAGGGTCACCAACTGTCCGTTGAAAGTATAGGAAGGGGGCGTGGATTTATCTATGACCACGCCCTCTTTCCACATTTGAACTGGGTTCTGCCCTTCATTTGTTGGAGGGTATGCATCAGGGGCAAAGCCACAAGTATTTGGTGCATGTACTATTATATAATCAGTGGTGTAACTAGTTACATTGCTATCCGGAAGTTAGGGCTACCCAGTAGGACCTCTAGCATCTATCTAGATGTCCAGTAGGACCTCTAGCATCTGTCTCCTCCAAGGCGGCAGACCTTTTGGAGGGACATTTTCAGCATTTTTCTTAACATGGATGGCCAGACCCATTGGAATCTGCAGAGACCATGGGCCATTGTTACTCCACTGTATACAATACTGAAAGTAAGGCACAGAGACAACTATTTTGTTGGATGTATCAATATTTATTGAAACAGCCTGTAGACTGCGGAGGCACCCTCTTTAATAATACTTATGAAGTGCCTTATTGTTGTCACTGGTTCCTAGTAAACTGGTCGGCTGCATTCTTGTGAACATTAGTATGATCCACAAAATGTCCGCCTTTGCTATGTGTAGGCCCAGGTATAGCATATTAGGGAAGCTGCGCTGCACAGTGTGGGCTTGGATTTTTGTACAACATATGTATTTGGAACTAAGCTTACCTGCCTACTGCCCAGGAAACACACTCATTTATGGGAGACCATTTTGGGACTCCCGCCACAGTAGGCCAGCCTCTTAGAGCTCACCGACTTACCCAGTGAAGGGTGGACATTGGGGTATGACCCGTTGTTCTATGACACAATCGTGGCATTGACCAGCAGGAATAGAGCCACAGAGATGGAATTTTTAGCACAACGCACCCACACCTATCACCGGGATGCCCATTAGGGTACTTTAAAGGACTGGTGGATGTGTCAAGTTAATCCTTACCAGTGTGGGCAACCTGTCTGTATTTTCTGGCCAAGCACAACTCTTCCTGTCTTCTCCTCACGATTCTTTGTATCTCTGGTGTAAGTCCTCCAGGGTGACGGGAGAAAATGAAGGAGTAATCGTCTCTACATGTGCCATCCTCGTTCTGCTCCCGGCATGAGTAGTGGATGGCATAGTTGGTATAATCGGTATCCACCACCCAGTGATTATCAACTGAAAAAACAAGAGTTCACATGTCATTTACCAATACTGATATGGCAAAAATAAGCACAGTACCACTGACTGCTCATACATTGCTCCGGCCTACCAGCGTGCTATCTTGTACAGGAGAGCATATAGGGGAGTGAAGCAGTATAAGTGGCCCATAATGACATCAATACGGCTTCTCCCCAATAACAAGCGTTCATAAATTTACCCCACAGTTTAGAAAATGACAGTTTGAGGCTGGTCATCTGGCACTTTATCTCTGTCCTTTATCCCTTTAGTACATAGACCCCATAGTGCACCTAAAGCAAATGCAATGTATCACTATTTGCTTGCTTGTTTGTTTTACATGAATGTATCTGTCACTTACAGAAAGTGGACGCATTCTCTGTGATGTCATTGGTTGGTCTATGTTATTCCTTATTGTAATACCTCCGTTGGTTTATTTCATATTTAAATATTTACTTTATCTATAAAGATTTATAGTAAAAAAATGATTGGCCAACAGGGCGCTGGGAGCAGGGGAAAGCGAATCATAGGGGATTACAAGTGTCCTAGTCTCTGTAGGCCAGGGCTTATTTTTTTTGTGACGGGACGTGCACAGGGCAGTAGAGAGCCTGGCCAGGCCCAGGTACTTTTTAGGGGGTGTGGTCTGATCATGGGAGGTGTGGCCATACACAGTGAATTTCAGAAAAAATAGCACTTTAAGCACCTCTCTGGCCACCCTGCAGCCCAGCCCACAGTGGCATGAGCTTGGAGAAGAAGAGCTTCTGCATATGCTGCTGCCAGGTAATGGGGGCCCCACTAAGCCACTCCATCAGACATGGGCCCCGGTAATTAGTACCCCCTTCCTTGCTCCCTCTGCGCCAATGGATGTGCATGGTTGAAAAGGAGCATGGGTTATGTACAGTAGATCATCAGGCTTAGTTCTTAAAAGAGATCAAGTTGAGGTGTTGCCCGTAGTAACAAATCTAGGTACTCTTTACCTAGAACGGCGCCCACGATTTTGATCTTAGGCATCGCAAGGTAAAAAATCGCGTTGGTCGCATCGCATGCGACCAAAAAAATCGCATGCGATGCGACCGACGCGATTACCGCGATTTTACATAGGACACAATGTTAAATGGCCCACAGACCCCGAATAGCCACCCTGAAGTGTGAAATGGCACCCCCAATTGTTAACGCCACCCCACGATCAACGTGAACCCGAAGCGTGGCGAGCGCAGTCGGCGTGGAGTTGAGAATAGAAAGTGTGGTGAGCGCAGCTTCACAGGTATCCGCGTCCCCTCGCGGGGCCCGCCGACGTGGATAGTGGGGGTATGAAAAGGTCGGAGGACGCGTACCGCCACCCCTCGCGGGCTTCACAGGTATCCGCGTCCCCTCGCGGGGCACGCCGACGTGGATAGTGGGGGTATGAAAAGGTCGGAGGACGCGTACAGCCACCCCTCGCGGGCTCGCTGCGCTCGCCACGCTTCGGGCTGGCGTTGATCGTGGGGTGGCGTTAACAATTGGGGGGGCCATTTCACACTTCAGGGTGGCTATTTGGGGTCTGTGGACCATTTAACATTGTTCCCTATGTAAAATCGCGGGCATCGCATCGGTCGCATCGCATGCAATTATAATGGCATGCAATGTACATGCGATGCCCGCGATGGGCGCCCTTCTAGGTAAAGAGTACCCAAATCTATTATGTATCTAATATATTCTGTACAGTAATAGCTAGAGTCAGAGGGGGGGGGGGGGGTCATACAGCAGCCCCCTCACTTGTCCTCTTTAGTAGACTTGATAAACAGGGCGCCACCACACACACACCAATACTTTCCAGATCCTTAGGAGACCGTGTCCAGGTGGCATCTTAGAACTCTTAGAACAAGAATGCCTCTCTCAGGGCCAGATGCACTAAGCTTCAAAAGTGATAAAAATGAGAGTGATAAACAGCCAGCCAATCAGCTCCTACCTGTCATTTTTCAAACACAGTCTGTGACATGGCAGGTAGGAGCTGATTGGCTGGTTGTTTATCACTCTCCATTTTATCGCTTTTGAAGCTTAGTGCATCTGGCCCTCAGAATCATCATTCATTTTGTGATGAGGTGCCCCCAGATTATGGAGCCCTTAGGCAGCTGCCTAATGGTAGAACCAGCCCTGTTGATAAATATCCCAGCAGAAAGGTACGGTAGATGTCAGGTGACCTGCTGGAAAGCCTGAACTAGAGCAGATGGATATTGTTTGATGGGGAGAGTTTCAAGGACTGCTGGAAGATGTAGTTCTCTCAGTGGGGAATACCCTACACATGGGAAGGGTGGGGGGGGGGGGGTACACACAAGCTGGGGGTCACTCACACACATACACACACACTCTCTGATACAGGGATGCTGGCTGATCGTATCAGACTGGGGCAGGAAGGGTCCACTGGGGTAATACAGCGGTAGGGTCATTTGTAGGGGTGTGGCCAGTATCTAGATGGGGCGTTGCCAGCCAGCACAGAGGTAACCATAAGAAAGTGCATGGTTTGTGGCTGGGCTTCTTGATAAATATTTATAGTAAATACTGGTAGTGCATGCATAATTATGTACCAGATTAATAACCCCAATGCACTGTGGAAAACACACATGTACAATGGGTAATTCAAGTGCACAGTCTGCCTCACTGCCCCCCCCCCCCAGAAATTGAGGCCCACCAGTAGTTTTCCCTTGCGGACTAGTTCAACTCTGGTGGCTACCATTTATAAGGCAGAACTAGGAGTTGTAAAAGATTGCCGCTTTAAACACCAGCCGAAATTGTCCAGCACCCCGCACCGCTGGCAAAGTTGGTCTCTATTATATAACCCTTGCTCTGGAAGTGTTTCTATAGACATCACGGCATCCTATTTTCAGTCCCACAGCCAGGGGCTTTTGAATTTCGCTCCTGCAATTGTATTTCCCCAATGGTGATACTTAGGATATTGTACCCGTGCATTCATTGTGACCAGACCTTGCTGCGGGGAAAAGTTGCACGATGAAATAGTTTACTTACGTCCTTTCTCAAGCATTGCCATGAGGCCATGATACTTCATCTTCATTTTAGCAGGGTCCTCTGTGTCCTGGAATGTGCCCACCATGTCAGCACACAATTCCATCCTTAAAGCAAAGCAAATACATGCAGTCAGGTGAAATCTGCAGCTACATAACCACGGATTTTTTTCATTAACAAAGTTATTTTTTTTTATTTACTTTTATTTACAAAGAAATTATAATAATGTTATTGGAATTAAGATGATAGGTCTACAGTGTCTGGGATGACAGTCAATAAGTTGACACCAAAATGTCGACATATACTAAGTCGACATTGATATTACGGGACTTGGTATAGCCATTCCGTGGCTTGGTGCATACAACCCCTGGATTGTCATCCAACTCCCAGAATCTATAGCATTGTGGGGCTTGGTACATATTTCCCATAACAACCAATTAGATTGTATCTATTATCTTCTTATAAATATATAAAAAATAGAATCTGATTGGTTGCTATGGGCAACATCTTTAATAGAACTCCCATCTTAGTAAATGTACCCCTTTTTTTCTTCTTCAAGTGAACAATGCACATGGCCTAATATCTTGAGCCATAGCCGGCCCTAGACATAGGCAAACTTGGCAAAAGCCTAGGGCATTTAAAATGCTTAGGGGCTTGGAGTTTCTACTACTAAGTCAGTAGCAATGGGAGTGCCAGTGCAGGGAACAGAGACAGTGGGGGTAGCAGGGGGTAGTAACAAAAATAGCCAGCTTCCCTGGAGGACGGCTGCACTGCTTGTAGCAGCTTCTCTTCCCATGGGCCTTTTCAAAGTCCAGCAGAATGAGCTTGCACTGTATGACTCCCTGCAGCCAGCCCAGGCTTCAATATATGCAGGGGTTTGGGTTGTAATAATGTGTGGCATTATGTGTATAAGGTCATTATTAATGTTTGACATAATGTGTACAGTGCATTACTGTGTTGCATAATGTGTATAAGGGACATTACTGTGTTGCATAATGTGTATAAAGGACACTTCTGTGTGGAACAATGTAAATAAGGAGCCATATGGTGTGTAGTAATGTGAATAAGGAGCATTGGATCCATCGGTGGAACTCTAGAACTAGGGGGCACCAACCAAAATCTTGCCTAGGGCATCAAATTTGCGAAGGACGGCTCTATCGTGAGCTACACTGAATAAATATCTGTCATAACATAGTATGAATTATTGACTTAACAAAACCTCATGTGTACAAAGGAACATATACTATGACTCTCTCTAGAGGTTTTTGCAAGTGTCAGAAAAAAATGGGCAGTTACTGAATATCTTTAAATTTCCTTTTCTCATGGAACGTTTCTTATAGTTTAAAAGCTATCACTGGAATAACTGACTGAGGTCGCGGATATTACTAGGGGCGCTTCAATGCTGCCACCTATAGGTAAACTCCACCATTGGTTGGCGTATATGCATGTGTGTGAGTGAAGTGGAGCTGCCATGAGGGTATATTCTGTATCTGTGGCAGCATTAGGCTTTCTATATATGTGTGAGAGGGAATTGGGCAGGAACATATCCTATGTGCTTTATGTTATATAGAGGCTGTGGTGAAGTAGGAGTTTCTTACTTCATGATGATGACTCTGCCTTTAGCTGTTGCTGTCATTTTTCCATTTTCATCAACATAGAAATTAGCCACTATGTTATCTATAAGAAAGAGTCCTTCTGGGTCCTTCTTTGCTACTGCATACCAGGTTCCAGCATACTGAAAAACAAAGCGCAAATGATGTACCAATTCCATGGATGTAGTAGAGACACTAAGGGCCTGATTCAGACGGGATTGCTTATCTGCAAAGTTGCAGGAGACTGGGTGTAGACAGCCGCTGTACAGACAGAAACATAACTCGCCTCGTACAAGTCTGTAAGGGAATTGCGAATGGATCGCTATTCTCTGCAAATCCATACGCAACCCACTCCATAGTATGTACAAATGTGAGTACAGTTGAACTGACTGCGAATTTGCACAACAGCACTCACAATGATCTCTGAATTAGGCCCCAAATCCAGGATTCCTCTGATTACAAAAACTATTTACCAAAATGTTGCTTAATCTGAATTACCTGACAATTTTAGTACACAACAGTCACTTATATCATCCCTGAGCCTTGCAACACCTAGTGCAGCAGTAGCAGCAGGAAAAGGAGCGTGGCTTCATGGGAGGGGGTGTGGCTTATGCTTGCTGCCTCCTGAAACAGCCCAGTGCAGTGCTGAATCCTACAAGTGCTGCATGTCATTTTACAGTGCAGTACCGGTTCCTGCCACTGAACAGGAGTCCCCATCTTACTTGTAAGGCCCCTGATATCGTCCGTAAGCTAAATTATAATTACAGATGAGGCAGCACACACAGATCCCCAAAATGCTGTCTTTGGGGGCGGAGTCCAGTGACTAAGATGTACTCTACGACCCTCAGTATCCATTTGATACAATAAATAATACAGATTAGTTATCTCTTTTTCAGACACCATGGTGGTAAACAGGAGCGAGCGGCAACTAGCCGGGAGAGATCATAAACTATTAGTCTGGGCTCCCAAGGCCAGGAGGTGTGTCCCATTGTCTTGCTGGTGTTAGGAAGGGGCCAATGAGATAGTAGGGAAGAGATAGGGGGAGGAAAAAGGGGGAAGGAAAGAGAGGAAAATAGGGAGCAGGCTCATCCCCAGGGGCATATACCCATACTTAAGGACAGGACAGGTATAGGGGGAGGATCCGAAATAGCAACAGGTGCACACAGAAAGGATTGTCCAGATGGACGAAGAAGGAGCAGCACCTATTTACAGCAGAGATTGAATAACAGGGCGCAAGTACTGCGGGCCAGCCAAAGTGTGGCGCCAGGAAGCGGAGGCACCTCAATAAAGGGGGTGCAGATCACCAAGGCCTGACGTCGGGCGGGGGGTTTGGGGCTCCAGGTCGGTTACAGTTTTCAGTTGCAAGAAGGGGTCCATGGGCCCCCCTCCAGTCGTCTTGATTCAGTTACGTTGGAGGGCTGGTGGACCGCAATGCTATCTTTGCCACCTAAGCATGTAAGATTATATTAGTAATCTGATTAATAAATGTGACCTTTAATTTGCCATAAATAAATGACTCTGTTTGGTTATTTCAGGAAAAAGGGGACCAGGTGGAAGGGGAAGGGAGGGGAACGTTTAAGGGGTTGGGTTTCTTTGTCTCCTTAAGGGTAAAAGAATGGCAGGAGCATCAGACGCTCAGAGGTTTAAAACATTGGCTGCCATGGTCAGATATTTTGAATAGTTAAGGTTGTTTAGAAATGTATTCATACTACACTCTGCCATATATCTGTAGCTCTGTCACACCAATCTGCATACAGTTCATTTACAACACAATACATTTTAAAGCCTTCACAACGGTAGTCCACAGTATGCAAATGCTGAGATTGTAGAGTTAATATAAGTTGGCATAACATTGTTATATGCTTTTGGTTTAGCTGTTGAATGAGGCATAAGATGAATAAGAGGGTGAAATGAAATATTGCTATGGTTTTTGAAAATCAAAAATAAATAATTTTATTAACAAAAACAAATCTGTGTTGTACTGGTCATCATATAATGTCTAAAGTATATTATTCCTACCAGCAGTTTTCTAAGCATAACAGAAGAAACTGCATTGCAACTTTAATAAAATACAAAACTGCATGCACAATAATATTCCTATTATAAATGGCATTATTATTATTATTATTATTATTATTATTATTATTATTACGGACAATATCTGAAACCATTATTACTTTTCAATAGAGATAGCGCTTTTTAAAATCAGCCAATTACTCCACCATTTTCATGTGTGTGTGTGTTTGGGGGGGGGGGGGGTGTCACTGTGCCATCACTCTGGTTATATATAAAGAAATTGGGTCCTGCAAAATAGCTTTCCTTGGGCCAGATGCACTAAGCTCCAAAAGTGATAAAATGGAGAGTGATAAACAACCAACCATTCAGCTCCTTCCTGACATTTTTCAAACACAGTCTGTGACATGGCAGTTAGGAGGTGATTGGCTGGCTGTTTATCACTCTCCGTTTTATCACTTTTGAAGCTTAGTACATCTGCCCCTTATAAGTTAACATAATAATGATCCTATATAATAAATGGCTAACACTGCTCCTCACCTTCTAGGGGGGGATTGAAGTGCTTTAAGCGCTGGTGGCAACTAAAGGACTCCCTGTGGAGCAATGTCAGTGTTGCTTTGTTTAGGCGCGCCCAGTCGCTGGTGCTGACATTACTTTTATTTTGTTCTGTCATTTTGACGGGCTGGTAACTAGTCTAAATCTAAAATCAGAACAGAGCGTCAGATTTATTAAGCCCGGTGAAGTGATAAAGTGGTGGGAACACACCTTCCAACTGTCATTATTCATACACCGCCTGTAACTTGGCAGTTAGCAGCTGATTGGCTGGTGCATTATCACCACTTTATCACTTCAGCCAAAAATCTGTCCCCCTTTGTTTTAAATAAGATCATTTGCAAAAGATGTATTTAGGAATGCGTTACATACCTGATATTTATCAAAGTCCGGCATTACTCGGAAGTTGTCCACCCGGCAGTCTCTTTCTAAACTGTATGACTGGGACCTCCCAAAATAGCACAGGGCAATCACTAGCCCAAATATCTTCATGTCCATCCTGACAATTGCAGTTGACCAGTTCTATAAAATGAAATAATAAAAGGAGAAAAATGAAAGGAGTGAATTGTTCAGTTCTGGCATAGCTGTAAAAGCGTTTGATAAAAATATTAAATGCGTGCTATTAATATTGAGAGCTGTGATTTTGGTAAATATCATTACGGATAAAAGAGATTTTTCTTTTTTTACAATAATGCCTGAATGTAATCATTTTGTATTATGTTTGTGCATTTCTATATTGTAAGTGAAATGTGTTGCGAATGTGTGGAGGATGAGTGATATAGTTACCGGATCAGAGGTAGATTGTCTCACAGTGTTCCGCTGCCTCCAGATGTAAGAAACACTGGAATGCCGAGTCTGGGAGGTTTATATAGAGCTCTGCAGACACGCAGTTTCGTAACACGAGCACAAGGTAAAAGACCTATGTTATAAGCATCCACTGCATCCAGTTAAAGCTGGCTAGGAGCCCACTTCAATAAACTTGCATAACATCAAAATGTGCACTTTAACCTCGACCCATCATTTGTGAAACCCCCCCCACATCAATCACGTAGTGAGAGAAAATATGACACTCTGGGTGAAATGTAATAGGATGAGATATTCAGAAAGTGAGAGATTTGGTAAGAAATCTCCAGTTTTTTTAAAGCGGCAATCATTTACACTGCAAAATCAAACTGGTTTTGCAGTGTAAATGATTACCGCTTTAAAAAAACTGGAGATTTCTTACCAAATCTCTCACTTTCTGAATCTCTCATCCTATTAAATCTCACCCTCTGTGTTCTCCAATAGAGAGGGGAGAGGGGTTTGCCAAAACAGATTTGTGCATTTAGGAGCATATGCTGTGGCTTGGAGGTTCCCCAGGTGGGCACACAAACTCCATTCATGTACAGTCCTGTTGGAGAGCTGTGTTTTATATATGTCACATTCACACAGGCAAATAAGAGGTATACGTCATTGTGTTTTTTACTTGCAGTTGCAGAATTAAATATTTTTAGGCCCCATAGCAAAAGTCCGGTCCTACCGCAGCATGCTAATATCTGGGCGGCCGTATAGGAACTGTGTGCAGGCTCCTTGTGGCACAGTGGGTCCTGCTAAACTGGTGTTCTTCCCAAAATACAGCCATTCCACCGGCTGGTCCTACCACAGAATGCTAATGTGTGGGAGGCCACATAGGAGCTTGTGTGCAGGATCACAGTGAGTCCTGCTCAACAGGCACCCCAAACACTGCCAAACATTACAGTCCAGGACTCACTGGCAGTTGGGATGCTCCCATATTTGAATTTTGGACTGTGCCGCAGTCTTACCTCTGCAACTGCCACTGGCATGGAAGTCCAGCATTTTATCTCTCCTGGAATGGGCCATGTTGGGAGGTATGATGATGTCACTGCTTAATATTGGATCAATAGGCTGCAAATTGGTACATAAACAAAATGGCTTTAAAAAATCGCTTTAAAACATGGTCCAGGATCGTCTGGAATCCGATGGCTCCTGCAAACTTGGATCCTATTACACAAACCTCCAAGACGTGGGGGTGTATTCATGAAGCAGTGAAAAAAGTGAAGGAGCGTGCCAGTGGAGAAGTTTCCAATGGCAACCAATCAACTGTACTTGATAAATGTTACTTCTATTGTTTAATGAGAGATAACCCACCCAATATGCATTTCATTCATTTTTATACAGGGGAGCCCAAGTCGAACAAAGAGTGAATTAAATATATCTAAGTCTGGTGCACTGTGGAATAATATAGATTGCAAAGACAGACTAAAGGTCCTTACACACTGCACGATTATGCCCAGCGTGTATGGACAGCGATGATCTCTATCATCGCTGGGGGTAAAAGCCGCTCAGTGCATACACACTGAGCCGCTTTCCCACTGCCCTCAAAGCCGCTCATCTTCTGGTAAGACAGCAGCGCTCACCACTCATCGCCGGGCCATACACACTTCCTGTTTTGAGCGGCTTTCAGCTGAAAGTCGCCCAGTGTGTATGGGCCTTAATACATTATATCTGATTGTTTGTCATAGAAAAGAGCATCATCAGTTTGTACTAGTAAATCATTTTTTTTCCCTCTAGAAATAGATTCATTTGAGAGAAATAAAATAGACATTTTTAACCCCTTCCTGACAGAGCTAGTTTTTGCGTTCCTGACAGAGCCATTTTTTTCAAATCTGACATGTCTCACTTAAGTGGGGATAACTTTTTTTTGCTTTTACTTATACCAGTGATTTTGAGATTGTTTTTTCGTGACACATTGTACTTCAAATTAGTGGTAAATTTGGGTCGATACAGTCTGTGTTTTTTTGTGAAAAATACCAAAATGTCGTGAAAAAATGGAAAATTTAGCGATTTGCAAAATGTTAAATTTTCTGCTTGTGAGACAAATAATCATACCACTCAAAATAGTTAATAACTAACATAGACCATATGTCTACTTTATGTTGCCATCATTATTTCAACTTCCTTTTCATTTTTTTGGACACTAGGAGGCGTAAAATATGAATAGCAAATTCTCAAATTTTCAAGAAAATTTCAAACACTGATTTTTTTAGGGACCAGTTCAGTTCTGATGTGACTTTGAGGGACTTGTATGTGAGACACCCCCATAAATGATGCCATTTCAAAAACTGCACCCCTCACAGTATTCAAAACAGCATTTTGGAAGTTTGTTAACCCTTTAGGTGTTTCACAGGAATTAAAACAAAGTGTAGGTGAAATTTCAAAATTTCATTTTTTTTTGCAGAGTTTCAATTTTAATACATTTTTCTAACGAATACAGTAGATTTTACTAGAGAAATGTGACTAAAAATTGATTCCCCCAATTCTTTTGTTTTCATAAATATCCTATATGTGGCCCTAGTGTGCACGGTGACCAAACCACAGGCTTCATAATAGAAGGAGCACCTACTTGATTTTGGAGCCTCCTTTTTATGAGATTATTTTTTAGGCACCATGTAGGTTTCTAGGCACCATAAGATGCTAAAAGTTAGGAACCCCCCCACAAGTGACCCCATTTTGCAAACTACACCCTTCAGGGAATTCATCTAGGGGTATAGTGTACATTTCAAACCCCCAGGGGTTTCACCAATTGTGGTACAACTGGGCAGTGAAAATAAAAAAAATTAATTTTTCATTTTCACAGCTCAGTTGTATCAAAATTGGTGAAACCCCGGGGGGTTTGAAATGTACACTATACCCCTTGATGAATTCCCTGAAGGGTGTAGTTTGCAAAATGGGGTCACTTGTGGGGGGGTTCCACTGTATGGGTGTTTCGGGGGTCATTCAACCAGAATCTGTGCTGCAAAATCCAAAAATCACTCCTTCCCTTCTGAGTCCTGCCATGCACCCAACTGGTATTTTTTGGTCACACATGAGGCATTGCCGCACTCGGGAGAAATTGGGGCACAGATTTTGGGGTGCTTTGTCTCCTTCATTCCTTGTGAAAATGAAAAATTTTGAGCCAGATCTGCATTTTTGTGTAAAAAAATGTAATTTTTTACACAAAAATGCAGTTCTGGCTCAAAATTTTTTATTTTCACAAGGAATGAAGGAGACAAAGCACCCCAAAATCTGTGCCCCAATTTCTCCCGAGTACGGCAATGCCTCACGTGTGACCAAAAAATACCAGTTGGGTGCATGGCAGGACTCAGAAGGGAAGGAGTGATTTTTGGTGGCGGAAT